>NW_012117599.1:2955751-2970868 GCF_000951035.1 Colobus angolensis palliatus
AGACCAGCCTGGCCAACATGGTGAAACCCCTTCTCTACTAAAAATACAAAAATCAGCTGGGCATGGTGGTGGACACCTATAATCCCAGCTACTCGGGAGGCTGAGGCAGGAGAATCACTTGAACCCAGGAGGCGGAGGTTGCAGTGAGTCAAGATCGCGCCACTGCATTCCAGCCTAGGTGACAACAGTGAAACTCCATCTCAGGAAAAAAAAATAAAAATAAAAATAAAACAAAACAAAAACTCTTAGTCTCCCAGCACAATGTGACTGTGTGACTTCCAGGTTGTGTTTAGCTCACCATCCTCCCCGCAATGTCCTGCCCAGTAGCTGTTCTTTGCCAAGCCTCAAAGACTCGTTCCCCGTGCAAATGCAGCCTAGCATTTGCCCAAGACTCAAGATCACTTTGAGGACATCTGAAGTCCCTTCTCTACTCAGAACCCTCCTCTCCACTACCCTCCCCGGCAAGTTCCAGCTGCCTGTACTCTGATCTCTGCTGCTTGTGCTCGGCTGTCTGGTGACCTCTGCTTCCCTGCGCCTTGGTTTTGAGGGCGCTGTCAGACAGAAAGCCAGAGTGAATGTGGGGCTTGACTCACATGCTTCCGGTTGGATCAAAGACCTGCACTGAGTGTTGTTCCATTCTTGAAAACAGTTCCTTCATGCATTCTATCCAATATCACAATTGCTTGGGAAAGAAGAGTAAGTCTGATATTTATTGTTCCATCATGTCTGGGATTGGAAGTCTGATTCCATTTTAAAAGGTGACTCCGGTTGCTGCACAGAAGCGAATGCCAGGTGAACTGCATACACTAAGACCAGATGAAAAAGGATGATGAGGGAGTATTTCTTGAAGGAGAAAACCTAATGTTTCGGCACGTGTTGAACATCTCTGCCAATCTTGCAAGGCATCAGGGGTAAAACGTGTACCTTCAAGTAAACCCATGGGAATAGAAGGCCAGTTTTCATCTCCGACGTCAGGTAGAACATGCCGTTCTGAAGCTGGAATGGGAGGGATCTCACCTCATGGCTTTTCTGGCCCAGCCCAGCTACTCTGTAGTAGGAGGTGCCAGTGCCCTGGAGCTGCTTTCGTGTTCAAAGCTGTAACCAGTGGATGGACAGGCTGTCTCATCTGGGAGGCAAGCCACAAGAACAGGAGACCCTAAATGTGTGGCCTAGAGAGCTCTGAGATCACCCTCAGGTGGGCGTCTCTTCCAGACAATTCCAAAATCTCAGCTGTGGGACAGGAATGGGTCCACGCCGCCTCGCTTGCAGACGCCGTTCCACGTCAACCCTCCAGCAAGTGATTTACCTGGCAGATGCCTGCCCTGTCCCTGCAGTGAGTGGTCTGGCAGGGGAGAGGCTAGCCCTCCTTCCTGGCCACACAGCTGGATGGCTCCACAGTTTCTCCCATCCCACAGCCCGTGGATAGCCTGTCAACCCAACGGCTTGGGAGTGAACAGAAAGATTTTATCAGCCCAAAGAAAAACCCAAAGCCAAACTCACTCTATTGCTGCAAATGCCTATCAGGCAGATCAACTCCATTAAGCTCTGTCCCCTCCCTTCCCTGGTACAAGCTGCCACTTGCCCTGGACAACAGACCAAGGCTCAGGTTTCCAAGGTGGCTTACAGTCCAGTGACCTTCTCCTCTCTGCTGTTGCCTCTATCAGCGGCACAGCAACACTCAGAGTCTGGCTCAGCCATTCTGTAGTAGGAGCTGCCAGTGGCTGGCACAGAAGAAGGCTGGGACCTACACTTGGGAAGTGGATTGAGCCTCACAATTTCCGCTAAAAGTCCATCTGTACAGAAATACATTTCATTCATACCTCATCTATTTTCTCTCAGCCTAGCCCGAGTCCCTGTATTTATTTGTATCAGTAAATTTGCACAGCCAGAATAATCCTAAAGGTTCAGAGGTCTACACTCGGAAAAAGCCCACTGCCCCAAACGTGTCTCGCCCAGCCCTGTGTTTAAGAGCTTCGTGCAGGCCGGGCGCGGTGGCTCAAGCCTGTAATCCCAGCACTTTGGGAGGCCGAGGCGGGCGGATCACGAGGTCAGGAGATCGAGACCATCCTGGCTAACACGGTGAAACCCCGTCTCTACTAAAAAATACAAAAAACTAGCCGGGCGAGGTGGCAGGCGCCTGTAGTCCCAGCTACTCGGGAGGCTGAGGCAGGAGAATGGCGTAAACCCGGAAGGCGGAGCTTGCAGTGAGCTGAGATCCGGCCACTGCACTCCAGCCTGGGCGGCAGAGCGAGACTCCGTCTCAAAAAAAAAAAAAAAAAAGCTTCGTGCAAACACTGAGAGTACAGGATGTATAAATGCATCCTGAGTTTAAGCCTCACACAGAGAATCAGCACCTCAGTAGCTCTGCTTCCTCCAAGACTCCGGGGAGGTTTCTCCAGCAAAAATTCAGGAGATTGGCAGAAAGCTGCCAAGCAATTGCTATGTATGGTTTATCTGCACATCAGGGGATTCACGAGCCCTAGCTAGCAACAGCAGATTCTTAACTGTCCCTTATGATATTTGCATTCGATTCCTGGTGCTTCTCAAGGGGAACGCATTTGTTCATAAAATTGCTTTCTTTATTTTGGTTCACCTTGCTTCTGGTTTACATGTCAAAACTGCGATGTCACTGCTGTAATATAAGAAGGGGTGAGCAGGTTCAGGAAAACCCTTATTACACATCTGAGAAAGCAGTTATGATTATTAGCTCAGGATGCAATCCCAGGGGAGGTTCTAAAGGTTTCCATGTAATCTGGACCCAAGCAACCGTCGTCAAACCACTGCTCATGAAGTCTGAGGGTGCCAACAAATTGAGCTGTCAGGCTGCAGGATGCGAGCAAACACTGGCCGGGCAAATGGCATTTCCTCCCTCCAGCACCCTCCTGCTGCTGACCCGCCTGCTCTAAGGCCCACTGAAACCTGATGCCCAGACCAGCCGGCCTCTCCAGGGAACGGGCCTGGCACCAAACGCTCCATCTGTTAGCACACCCCAAGCCACCTGGCCACTTTGCTCTTTTTCCCTGGTTCCCTTACAGGCAGGAGAATCTTGTCCCTCTGCCACCTGTAAACTCACAGAGCCTGCCCCGAGGTACAAAGCCCATCCGTGAGCGTGGTAGAGGGCCTGCGGAGTCGCTATGGAAGCCAACAACAAAAGGAATGGGTAGCGGGTCCCGGGCTGCTTTCAAAAAGGGGAAACTTAATTCTGAAGCGGGAAATGGCTGCATTTTGCCCCGATTCCCACCCCTCCGGATTAGTACATCATGAGTAGTCAGTAACGCCATCTCTCCCACGTCGCACTTCCCCGGTAACTTCGCACTACTTCCCACCTCAGCAGGCTGGCTCTGCCTCCTCCTCCAGCTGCTCCTACCTGCAGGAAGCCGATTTCAGAGATCTCTTACCAAGGGGGCTGTGAGCTGGGACGCACCTTCAGGCAGGACCTCCCACTTCCCCGTTGAGAACAGGAGACTGTCTCACCTCTGAAAACGTAGTCTAAGAAGCTCCTTGTGGCCAGGTGCGGTGGCTCATGCCTGTAGTCCCAGCACTTTGGGAGGCCAAGGTGGGTGAATCACCTGAGGCCAGGAGTTTGAGACCAGCCTGACCAACATGGTGAAACTCTGTCTGTACTAAAAATACAAAAAATTAGCCAGACGTGGTGGTACGTGCCTGTAATCCCAGCTACTTGGGAGGTTGAAGCAGGAGAATCACTTGAACCTGGGAGGTGGAGGTTGCAGTGAGCCAAGATCACGCCGCGGCACTCCAGCCTGGGCAACACAGCAAGACTCTGTCTCAAAATAAATAAATAAATAAGCTCCTTGTTTCCCAGCCACTGTTTTGAAGACCCCCCAGAACCAGAGTCTCCTCTGCTCATAATGACAACTGTTTCTACAAAACAAGGAGCAGCCTCAAAGCCGAGAGAGCTGGAGTTGAAGTGTTCCCTCCCTCCACACCCACCTGCCGTCAGAGCGCCGTGTTGCAATTCACCAGGCCTGGCTCCATTCACCTGCCGGTGGCCTCGGCCAGGGTTTGCCCTGACAGGGCCCATTTCCTTTTCTGCAAAGTGGAGCCAATAAAGGTGCCTCCTCTCACGGGTGACAGGAGGATTAAATCAGGCTATGTAAATAAGGTGCTGAGCCCAAGGTTGCCGGGAATTACCGCTCAGTAAAAGAGGGGCTGTTCTGGGCTTAGTTTCCAGTGAGTTTGCTGGGCACAGAGAATCAGAAAAACCTAAGACACCTTTTATTTTTAAAGGGAGGCTGAGAAGTTGTTGGCAGCACATCCTGGCGAGATAGTGCCAAGCATCGGGGGAGCAGCAGGCACCTGGGTGAGGTGCTGAACTGAGAGGCGGGAGACCCCCACGCCCGTGCTTCTGCTCTCATCACAGGCACACCCCTCTTCTGCTTTCTAGGCCTCAGGTATCTCATCCTTAAAAGGGGCATATGAATTCTGGCCCTGCCCCACTCACAGTGGATGGGGGGCTCAAGCGAGACTGCTGGGTGCACGCTGGGCCTTGCAAAGAACAGAGGCTACATCAGTGGGAGGGTTTCTCCAGATGTGTGAGACCCTTTGCACAATGCCTCCACGGCTGGTGCCAGCAGAGGGATGTGGACAGGGTGGGAGTCCACAGCACTTAGCAAGCGGCCTCCACAGGCCACCCATTACATCAGGCTCCGCAGGGACAAGGCTGATGGCAGCAAGGTCCGTGGTCTCAGACTCTCACAGATGAGAATGTCCCACTTCGTGTCGGGCCCAGGTGCCATCCAACACGTGATGTCCAAAGATCGAAGAGAAGGACCAGATCTCAGTGAGGGGTGCCAGTGCCAGGAAGGCAGGGACCTGCAGGACCTTGTGCTCCCAAGCCCACTGGAAGGAGCCAGTGGATGGCCCCTTGGCCATGCTCTGCAGCCAGCTCGCCCTGGTTCTGTGAACCCGAACGCTGGTGACCAAGGCCAGGTCAGGGTAGAAACCATCTGGCTAAGCCTCCCAGCCGGGCCACCCTGAGCACCTGAAGGTGTTCTGATTTCCTCGCGGTCTGCGGTGCTCATAAAACTAAACCCATGGAAACCGCAAACACACCGATCCCTGCTCCGCCTGTGTTTCCCATGTGGCTACGGGAAATCCACAAAGGTAACATGGTGCGCCCATACCGCGTACCAAAGCCTTTAAAGACGTGTTTTTCTAGAACAATGCTGACACGCTTGTGATTACATATTTTACTGTTCCACCTAGCTGGCTCATTTGGTGGTGACACAAGTACCCGGCCCCTCTGCACCCCTGGGAGGCACAAAGCCCACCTTGCATTTTGCCCTAATGAGCAGAGAGTGACAAGTGCTGCTTCCCTGTTTTCGGGTGTGACAACCACTGGCGTCCTGGGCAGCATACCCGTGCCTGAGTTTAGAATGAGCAGGAACGGCGCAAGGGCAAAGAAAACATTTTGCAATATATTAAAGTACCTGTGCCAACAACTCTCTGCCTTTTAACAAAAAGGCAGTTTGCAAAGAGTAAAGGAACATCAGACAGGAGGTGATGCATTGTCTGGTATTGCCTCTGCCTGCCTGGGTGTGCTGGGGGTAGGTGAAGGCGCTGAGCTGGCCGTCCCTGCTACACCGTGAGCAGTGAGCTCGGTGATGCTCACACCTGTCTGCCACTCGCTCCCCAGGCACGACCTGGCCACGTCCATTCAGGGCCCACGTTTGTCTCCAGCATGCTGGGGTCACGCCAGCTGTGACTTTGCGTGGCCTGGTCCTTTGACCCTCTGGTCATCTATGTTCGGGCTTGTGCTTGGCTCACAGCAGGCTTTCCCTGAAAGCCCTGAGGTCTATGACAGCTCCGGAGAGCCGACCCCCACTGTGGTTGAGGGTGCTGACTCTCAGCCCCCGCCTGGCACAGCCTCCCCCTCCCCGCTGCAGCCTTTGCTGAAACGCAGCTGAGCTAATTCTGGGCTCCCTGCCACCCGCACAAGCCCACGCTGCACATGCTCTGACTCACGGCTGAGGCGTCCAGAAGCAGGGATGGGAAGGAAGGCTGCTGCCAGGCACCCACTTGGCATCAGTCAATGGCCAGGGGTCCGTCCTTGGGCCTGACAGTGGAATCTGAGAGTGGATCTGAGACCCCTATCCGCTTTCATCAAATCATACTGGCAGTAGCTAGGCCCACATTTTAAACCCAGTGAATTTCTTGAGACATGCAGCCATATATACTCATAGCACACAATCATGGAGTTAAAACCTGGAATTAAAAATTAAACCTCTTACTCTTTATCACCGAGACCTATTTCAGCATGTGGCAAATTCTTACACTACTGCCACATCTCTCAAACATGAAAAACATTTGATCAGAAAAGAAGGGAGATAATTTGCCTCCAGAAGTTTAACGCAATCTTATTTGAAAACCTTTTCCTGAAGACCTACTATGGGCTCTCCCTCTGAGGACGCCAGAACCTAAGGTGCCATCCCCACTCTTGAGAATCCTCGATCTGTGCAGGAGGCAGACAGGCATGTCCTTAACCCACACACTTCATAAAGGAAGTGTGTGGAGTGCTGTCTAGAGGGAAAGCACATGAGAACCGTCACCTCTGCCCAGGGTGAGGGACGGGAAGAGAGCAGGCAAAGCAACCCAGGGTGGTCCGTGGGCAGTCAGCCAGTGGGGCAGGTCCCTGGGCAGAGCGGAGACAGGTGTGGGGCCTGTGGTAGGGGAGTGCTTGGGGAACAGGGAGTACAAGGCTGGAGCCTGTGGGGAGTGTGGGGAAGGGCTCAGACACAAGAAAGGCTGTTGTCAGACTGGGAGGGACCCATAGAGCTGGCTGAGAGGAGATAGATCGGAGGATGCAGGCAGAGGGCCAGGCCGATGGACTCACCCAGGAGTCCCTTCGTCACTCAGGACCGCACCTCCCACCCAACAGCAGGTCTGGGCATCCGAGGAGTCATGGAAAGCATAGTCTTCGGGAGCAGAAAGCCCTGGCAAATGTACATGGCTGTGCAAGTGACTTACATGCTCTGAGCCTCCCCAGTCGTTAGAATGAAGAATCAGGCAATCCTTATCTTGCGGTGTTGTTTTCAGGATGCAATCGGCGAAGCTATGTGGGAGCCCTGGCAAAGTGCCTGGCCTGGGGCAGGTGATCCTGCAGCAACGCAGCAGGATGTGACGGGGAGAATAGAAAACCAGCTTCAGACCCAACTCCACGGTTTACGCTTTATGTGCAGCCCGAGGACCAGGGGAGGATCTGAAGCCTCGAAGCCTCAGCTGCATCCCGCCCAGAATGGGTATTTTATGTGCCCTGTTGAAAGGCTAAGCAACCACCTCTGCAATGCAGGTTTTCAGCATCATCTGGCCAGGAAGAGGCTGCCTGCCTGCCCATGCCCCTCTCATGCCCAGGAGCCAGGCAGGGGGAGGAGGCAGGAGCCCCAAAGGCCCAGGTGACTGTGTTGGTGACGCTCTTCACTTCAGAAGTAACCGTAATTGTAGAAATGGGAAGGGGTCCTTGAGCACCCCGCAGGGTCCTGCCGGCCCCGCCCCCAGTCCCCAACACCAAGGAGCACCACCTCCTCACAGGCTTGTTTCCTGGGCTGGACCCTACCCCCTCACTCCCTCCACCCTCCCCCAAGGTTGGGGCCCAGGCCTGAGCCCACAGCATGAGGACGAGTCCTGCAGAAGCTTCCAGCAGAACCTGCAGCCCTCACCCAGACATCAGGTTACAGAAATGGGGTCCTGTCCCCGCCGAGGGGGCTCTAAGGTTACACGGCTGGATATGGGCCAGGACAGTTTACTGTGAGCTCCCATCCTCTTCAAGGGAGACTTTTTAAAAGACAGGAGCTTGCGTAGAGCAGAGAGGAGCCCTACCCCCTCCCCCCACCAGCCCTTGCCTGCTTCCAGGGAACCAGCTGGTGACCTCATGGAGCTTCACGCTGGCCCCACAACTGGGGCTCTCCTGCCGACAGACCCCTCCATCAGTGTCTCTGCTGAACGTGGGGACATGGACAGAGCCCTGAGCTGGGCGGCTTTGGGCACAGGTCCACTAGCACTCCTCCAGGGGCAGTCCCTGGGCGGTCAGCCTCTCTTCCTCCTGTGCCTGGTGAGACAGCACCATCCCAGGACTTCAGGCCCCGGAGAGAGGAGGAGGGAAAGGTCTGCTCCCAGAGCGGGGCCCAGCCCTGGGAGATGCTGTTTGCAGTTGGAGGGTGCCCAGTGAGCAAAGCGGTGCCGTCCAGAGTCCCCCTGGATCTAGAAGACCCAGGCTTTTGGCACCAGCCCCTGTTCACAGTCACAGGTCCCTGCCAATGTGAGTGGTTTTGAGGTGGTTGGCAAAGGCCATTCAAGGTAGAGAAATAATGAGGGGAGAAAGGTTGACCAGGAAAGGACTGGTCCAACTCATGCTTGGAGGGATAAGAGAAGGCAGAAAAGGACATCACGTGCCAGACCTTAGGAGACTCAGGCTCAGGAACAAGGGGGCACAGAGTGCTGGAGAGGTGCTGGCCATCTGCCCCTTTTCTACGTGGAACAGCACAGGCTAAGTCCTCCCTTTCAGCCCTGGTGGCAGTGCCAGGAGCCGGCCAGAGCAGGTATCATAGTAGTCTCTTCCCTGAGCGCGTGGAAGGTACCTCCTGGAACCCTTAGAGATGAGCGGAGCAAGGCATAGCATAGGGAGCACGCCATGGGACCACAGGGATGGGGGATGCCTGGGGACTGGTGTAACATGACTCTCTCTGGAGCCCTGGAGGAGCTGCCTGGGTCTGTGCTGATCCAAGAGACAGGGAGACCTCATGAAAGTCACCTAGATCACAGAGGGACAGCCATCAGCTCTGCCAGGTGAAGGACAAGAGCCACAGAGTGATGGTGGGGGCTGCACTAGGCAGACGAAGAGGACACCGCTCTTCAGAGAGGGTGGGCTGCCTGCTGGGGTTGGGGGAAAGAGCTGTGAGCCACACGTAGGTACAGGCAAGGGCACGAGTGACATGTGGAGGTTAGACAACCCCAACTTCCGACAAGACATCAGGCTTTCTTCGACTCTCCCACCGAGGCAAGGCACAAAGGCAATGATTAAGCACATCTGATGACCACCACTAAACCTCCCGGCACCCAAATCAAAGCTCTGACCATGAGGACATGCTTTCTAGGCAGCCTGAGCATTTCAAGGCGTGGCCAAGCCTTGTGTTTGGCGAATGACAGCCCAAGTGCCCACTGGGCTGGCGGGGCCGCTGCCCTCAGGGTCACTGGGCCAGGCCTGAGGAACTGCCCCAAAGTTCCAGAGATGGACGGATGGCACAGATCCAAACTCCCAGGACACTAGCCAGTCTCCGGGCATGCTTACAAAAAGGGGAGACTTTCCCAATTATCAAGTGATTCAAAGGATTAGAAAAACTCTACTATGCCCACACAATGGAATACTTCTCAGCAACAGAAAGGAAGAAACCATTGACACGCACAACGACATGGATGAATCACAAAATAATCACGGGCTGGAAGAAGCCAAAAAAGCGCACGATTCCATTTAAGGCAAATCTTAGGAAACGGTGCAAACTGAGTAATAGGGATAGAGAGTGGACCAGGGGTTGCCCTGCTGGGATCTGGGGAGGGATTATGGACATGCATGAGGAATTTTGGGGGCAATGGGTACGTGCACTATCTTGATCGTGGTGTTGGTTTCACAGGTATATACACATATCAAGACGTATGAAATTGTGCACTTTGTGTGCAGATTATATGTCAATGATACCTCAATAAAGCTGTTTTTTTAAAAAAAACGCTGATTATAAAAATATAGATATGAAATATCCCGTAATTCTACAAGAGCTAGCCAGAAATCACATTTTTATACGTTTCCTTCCAGTCTTTTCCCTATTCCCACACATAAATATTATTTTTTTTTATGTAGGATACAACCTCTTTTTAAAAATGTTTTATTATCCTGATTTTTCTTCTTCTTTTTAATGTGAAAAGTTCTATGCACCCTGGGAAGAGGAGGTGAAGATAGCAGCTTCCCACAGAAGGAGTGAGAAGCCGGGAGAGGAGCGAGTCCCTGAGTGGGGTCATGGACACAGGGTGGAGCATCTGCCTCGTGCCCTAAGCAAGAGCCTGCCCGGGGTCAGCACCTGTCCTTTGGTATACTTCACCCAAACCATCTCCTTTGCTAAACGGAGCCTAAATGACAGCAGTTTGCACCCAGTATCTGCTCAATCAGAATTTGCTAAAGGGAATCTGAATGAAACGAAGCTGAGCCTGCTCTCCAACACATCCTGCACCTTCTGCCTCCTATTCTGGCACTGGCCCCCGCCTCTTCCCTATGGGCCTTCTTCTCCCTCCAGCTCGGCCCACTATCCTTCCTGCCTTCTTCATTTAGCCTTAGATCATGAAGTTCCCTCATTCCCTTGTGACTAAGCATCCTTCAGAAAGGTTCCTAAGGGCCTCAATGCACTCCTGCAGATGAATGACTCATTCCCCATCATTGGATGTTCAAATTCCTTCCAAATCTTCACCTTTATATATAACATTGTGATGAACGTCCTTGCATAGGAATTTTGGACTGCAGATTTAATTGTTTCCTTGGGATAAATTCCTAGAAATGGAATCCCCAGGATAAAGGGAGGAATTCTTTTAAAGGTTTTGAGACATCCTGCCAAACTGCTTGGCAGAAAGCTTGCAGCTTCCTCTCCCAAGGCATATGAGAGTCCTTGCCAAACACTTTCACATGCATTCAGTACCATCGTTCACAAAAACAAACAAACAAAAGCAACGCACACCACAAATTTGTCAATTTAATAGCAAAAAATAGTATCTTACTTTAATACGGCAGGTACCTACCGGATTAATGTAAGATTGACTTTCTCACACTTGCTGACATTTATATTTCTCCTTTTATGAACTAATTCCTTTTTTAAAATGTGTATACATTTAAAGGGTACAAGCAAAATCTTGTTGCATGGATATATTATATAGTAAAGTCTGGGCTTTTAGTGTAACCATCACCCAAACATTGTACCCAGTAGGTTATTCCTCATCTCTCACCCCTTAATCCTTCCCAGTGGTCAATGTCTATCATTCCACACCCTATGTCCATGTATACACATTATTTTGCTATCACTTATAAGTGAGAACATTGGGTATTTTGTCTTTCTAAGTTATTTCACTTAAGATAATGGCCTCCAGTTCTATCCATGTTGCTGCAGAAGATATGCTTTCATGCTTTGTTATGGCTGAATAGTATTCCACTGTGTACATCCATCACATTTTCTTTGTCCAGTCACCCATTAATGGACACTTAGGTTGATTCCATATCTTTGCTATTATGAACTGCGCTGCAATAAACATAAAAGTGCAGGTATCTTTTTAAAATAATGATTCCTTTTCCTCAGGGTAGATACCCAGTACTAGGATTACTGAATTGAATGGTAGTTCCATTTTTAGTTCTTTGAGAAATCTCCACACTGTTTTCCATACAGTTTGTACTAATTTACATTCCCACCAACAGTGTAGAAGTGGCTGGGTGCAGTGGTTCATACCTGTAATCCCAGCACTTTGGGAGGCCAAGGCGGGTGGATCGCTTGAGTTCAGGAGTTCAAGACCAGCCTGGCCGACATGGCAAAATCCTGACTCTACTAAATATACAAAAATTAGCCAGACACGGTGGTGCATGTCTGTAATACCAGCTTCTTGGGAAGTTGAGGCCCAGGCTGAGAATTGCCTGAACCTGGGAGGTGGATGTTGCAGCAAGCCAAGATCACGCCATTGCATGGGCAACAGAGCGTCTTGCAGTTGTCTAAAAAATAGAGTTCCCTTTTCTCCTCATCCATGCCAACTGTTATTTTTTGTCTTTTTTATAATAGCCATCCTTTCTGCTATAAGATGGTATCACATTGTGCTTTTAATTTGCATTTCTCTGATGATTAGTGATGCTGAGCATTTTTTCATATGCTTGCTGGCCATTTGTGTGTCTTCTTTTGAAAAAATGTCTATTCACACCCTTTGCCCATGTTTTAATGAGATTATTTGTGGGTTTGTTGAGTTGTTAAGTTCCTAGTAAATTCTTGATATTAGGTCCCTGTTGGATGCATAGTTTGTAAATATTTTCTTCCATTCCGCAGGTTGTCTGTTCTCTCTGCTGATTACTTCTTTTACTGTGCACAAGCTTTTTCATTTAAATCCCATTTGTCTATTTTTGGTTTTGTTGGATGTACTTTTGAGGTCTTAGATATCAATACTTCGCCTAGATCAATGATCAGAAGAGTTTCCCCTAGGTTTTCTTCTAGTGTTTTTATAGTTTCAGGTCTTAGATATCAATACTTTGCCTAGATCAATGATCAGAAGAGTTTCCCCTAGGTTTTCTTCTAGTGTTTTTATAGTTTCAGGTCTTACAATTAAGTCTTTAATCCATTTTGAGTTGATTTTGTATGTGGTGATAGACAGGGGTTCCAGTTTCATTCTTCTCCATATGGCAATCCAATTTTCTCAGCACCATTTATTGAAAGGGGCATCCATTTTTATACCAGTGCCATGCTGTTTTGGTTACTTTAGCCTCTTAGTATAGTTTGAAGTGAGGTGATGTGATGTCTTTGGCTTTGTTCTTTTTGCTTAGGACTGCTTTGGCTCTTCGGATTCTTTTTAGGTTCCATATTAATTTTAGGATAATTTTTTCCTTTTGCGAACTAATTCACATCTCTCACCCACTGTCTTATTAAGAAGTTCATTCACAATGAGTTGTTCATATTCATTATTAAAGTTGTTTATATAATACATTAGTCATTTATGTTGCAGACTTATTTTCTGTCTCTGGTATCATGTGTAGAAAGATGTCTTTCATCCTTTAACTACTTACTCTTACTTACCTAAATTATTTTTAGCACCTCAATGATTTCATTTTTATGTTTAAATTTTAATCCACATGGAATATATTTGGGGGTTTGATATGAGCAAGGGGCTTGATGGTTTCCCAGGTGGTTAAATATTAACCAGATGTATTAAATTCTATATTCCAGCCTTTCTAGTCTGTTCCATGGGCATGTTGTCTATTTCCATCACAATATCAAATTGTTTAAATTATTATAAATTTACAAATTTTTTTGAAACAGGGTCTCACTCTGTTGCCCAGGCTGGAGTGCAGTGGTGTGATCACAGCTCACTGCAGCCTTGAAGTCCTGGGCTTAAGCAATCCTCCCACATCAGCCTTCTGAGTAGCTGAGACTGCAGGTGTGCACTACCACACCTGGCTGATTTTTAAAAGGTTCTGTAGAGACGGGGTCTCTCTCTGTTGCTCAGGTTCGTCTTGAACTCCTGGCTTCAAGCGATCCTCCTGCCTCAGCCTCCTAAATTGTTGGGACTACAGGTGTGAGCCACTGTGCCTGGCCTACAGTATGTTTTTTAATATGTTTTAATATCTGGTAGGTTATCCACCCAGATTCTGGCCAGGGGTTGCATTAAATCAGTAAGTTAATTTGGAAACAACTGAAATATGTAAGATATTGATCCCCCACTGCTGGAATATGTTGAACATCTCTACCTGTACAACGGCTCTTTTGTGTCCCCGGTACAATTTCATGATGCGGATTGTACACACTTCCCATGAGTATCGTTCCTGGGTATTCCATTTTTGATTCTATCATGAGTGGAACTGCTCACCTGTCACATCTGCTGACCTTGCAGGCAGAGGACTACGCTGTGCACACTTCTCATCTGTAGGCACTGTCTCTGCAGCTTTCACAAACAGGGCACAGCTGGTTCCAAAGCCTTCGCTGAGCAGTCATCCCATGGGCAACCAGGGCTGTCACCACCAAGGGGTGCCAGCACTTTCCTGCAGGACACAGGACCTCTCCAGTCTGGCTGCAGCTTACTTTGAAACTCCTCTGTCCCCTCCAGCCCTCCAGCACCCATCCAGTCTCATCAGACATGGCACACTTATGCACACTGGACCCCTCTCCCAGCTGGAAAAGCCTCCCCATACTTCCCTGCCTGTGGAAACGGGTCTCACTCCTCTAGATTCACTCCGATGCTACCTCCGCAATCCAAATTCACAAATCTCCACTGGAAGTCCATCTTGCACAGTAGCGCTTATTTTAATCTACTTTGTGATAAGAATCACCCACGTGTCTGTGTCCCCTATCAGGTGTGAGAGCACACGCCACCCTACGTCATCCTGCCTCAAATCCAGCGCTGCAGCCCACAGCTGCAGCAAATGCATGTTGACAAACTGGATCAAAGAAACCTCAGGAGTGGAGAACCTGCTCCTCCCTGCTCACTCCCTGAGCCAAAAGGAAGTACTCCAGGAAGACAGGAGGCTGAAGACAAAGGAGCATTTATGTCTCTGCAGAGTGGATGGGGGTGCATGCCAGCCCTGCTCAGCCTGCACTCTCAGAACCATCCCAACAAGGTCCCAGAACCTTTCTGACAAGAGAGGAGCCAATCCTCTCTCCCTTGGGAAGGTGGGAGCCCTGTTCTTGGAAATCAAGTCTGCCTGACTATGGCCCAGACATGCTCAGGCGAAGGCTAAGTTCTCAGCCCCAGTCACAGAGCAGATTCACCTGCAAAGCTTGTTCAGCACCAGAAGGTCCCACCCAGCCCTCCTGAGTCAGCCTGGCAGGGTGCAGGCAGGGCAGCCACAAGCGGTGCCGATACGGGGCCAATCTGCAGCCCAGGTGAGCGCACCTCCATCTCCCTGGCCTTCCTTGAATAATACGATGCAGATGGGCAAAGGAGGAGGAAACCAACATTGGGCAGTGCCCAGAGGCAGGCCTTGGGCTCGGAAGGCTCTTGACATGTATTATGGCATTCCCTCAGTGAACCTGGGTGAATTCTTGTCCCCATTTACAGATAAAGATACACAGTCAAAAATGTAAGTCTCATCCCCGAGTGACCAGGCTGGGCCTAGGATCAACCCCACTCCCCTACATTTGAGAAATCCACCCTTTTTTTGCTTAGCTAAAACTCCAAAGTTCCTGAAAATCCCACACATCCATCTCTCAGTAATCCCCACATACCCATCTCTCGGCAATCCCCACGTATCCATCTCTCGGCAATCCCCACGTATCCCTCTCTCGGCAATCCCCACGTATCCCTCTCCCGGCAATCCCCACGTATCCCTCTCTCGGCAATCCCCACGTATCCCTCTCTCGGCAATCCCCACGTATCCCTCTC
>NW_012117599.1:2970938-2981444 GCF_000951035.1 Colobus angolensis palliatus
CATCTCTCGGCAATCCCCAGGTATCCATCTCTCGGCAATCCCCACGTATCCCTCTCTCGGCAATCCCCACGTATCCCTCTCTCGGCAATCCCCACATATCCATCTCTCGGCAATCCCCACATATCCATCTCTCGGTAATCCCTAAGGCTGAGGGCCCTGAGCACTTGATCCTGAGACGCGCTTAGAAGCCAGGGCTGCTTGTCTCACAGAACAGGCTCTGTCTGAGGTGGGGTCTCTCTGCATTCCTGCAGCTCCTCCTGCACCCGTGCACAGCTACGCCAAGACACCAGCCAGCCCCTCCTGCACTGAGTCATTCCCGCCTCTGTGACTCTGCCCCAGGTCGTGGAGACCCTGAGTCCCACTCCCACCCAGGGCCACATTATTACTTTCTCGGGCCCCACGCATGCTCACCCTCCTATGCCCCTTGCTCCACTTAAAAAAACAATTACAAAAGTATATTTTCCGATTGTGTCAGTACAAAGGTGAATATATTAATATTATATATTAAAAAATTTTCTTTGACTTAAAGTTCGTGTTTTTCTTCTTTTTTAATTTCTTTTATTTTTTGAAGAAGGCATCACAGCTCAGTATTTATCTTGAGATTAAAGAAATTAAAATGGCTGGGCGCGGTGGCTCATGCCTGCAATCCCAGCACTTTGGGAGGCTGAGGTGGGCGGATCCTGAGGTCAACAGTTCGAGACCAGCCTGACCAACATGGTGAAACCCCGTCTCTACTAAAATACAAAATACGCCCATGCTACTCAGGAGGCTGAGGCAGGGGAATCGCTTGAATCCGGGATGCAGAGGTTTCAGTGAGCAGAGATCACACCACTGCACTCCAGCCTGGCACAGAGCAAGACTCCATCTCAAAAAAAAAATAAAAGAAAAAAAAGAAATTAAAACACTTTCACAGGCCTCTCAAACTACAATGGGCCCTTGGCACTGCGCCACCTATGCCCAGCGGGCCAGCTGGCCTGGACCCGTCATGAGCAATGCAGGATGCCCAGAACACTCCCCAGGGAAGACCAGCTCAAGCACAAGCTGCCTATGACGCCATGCGGCTCCAATTAGCTTGACACCTAGCTCTCTCTCACAGGGGAGTCTAGGCCAAGGTCACCTGCAAGACTGGGCTGCGGAGGGAAGGACATGCCTGCAAGGGTCTGAAAGCATCTTGTGAGGGGCCAGGAAGGAGACAGGGGTCTGGGGTGTCTCATGATCCCTGAGCAGACAAAACAACTGGTATACTTCTAATGCTGAAAGCTTTACCAGGCTAGCCGAAGCTTAGGGTTACTTTTAATGCCTGGAAGCTAAAAAGAAATGAAATACAGAATTCGATAAAACTGAGTAGCAATTCACTGAGAGTTGAGTTAGCTGGGCCTACTACACCTTTTAAATTTGTAGGCCGGGTGCGGTGGCTCACACCTGTAATCCTAGCACTTTGGGAGACCGAGGTGGGTGGATTGCCTGAGCTCAAGAGCTCGAGACCAGCCTGGGCTACACAGTGAAACCCCATCTCTACTAAAATACAAAAAATTAGCCAGGCATGGTGGTGTGCACCTGCAGTCCCAGCTACTTGGGAGGCTGAGGCTGGAGAATCACTTGAACCCTGGAGACAGAAGTTGCAGTGAGCCGAGATCGAGCCACTGCACTCTAGCCTGAGTGACAGAGACTCCGTCTTAAAAAAAAAAAAAAAAAAAATTGTCCGGGTGCGGTGGCTCAAGCCTGTAATCCCAGCACTTTGGGAGGCCGAGGTGAGCGGATCACGAGATCAGGAGATCGAGACCATCCTGACTAACACGGTGAAACCCCGTCTCTACTAAAAAAATACAAAAACTAGCCGGGCGAGGTGACGGGCACCTGTAGTCCCAGCTACTCGGGAGGCTGAGGCAGGAGAATGGTGTGAACCCGGGAGACGGAGCTTGCAGTGAGCTGAGATCCAGCCACTGCACTCCAGCCTGGGCGACAGAGCCAGACTCTGTCTCAAAAAAAAAAAAAAAAAAAATTGTGATCACATTTGGTTATCTCTTTTAGACTATATTCTGCTAATTCCTATTATTTTTTTAAATTCATAAGGAAAATGGTACTTTGTCGCATAGCTGGAGTGAAAGCCTCACCAATTGCAGAAGCGCTGTGGTCCCAGGGCACCCCCTAATGGAACCTACTCAAATTGCAAGCAAAGTACCCAAGAAGAAAAAGCAAATTGCAAAAGGATAGCCTGCCATACCCACTTCTGAGAGGCTACAAATATTAATTATCCAAACACAGATTCTTATGTCTTTATATATGAATCCCTGATGTACATGCATTATCTAGAAATGAAATCAACACTAGGTCATATATTTATACAGGCTATTATTTCTCAATATGTGTCAGATGTTGATGTGATTAATTAAATATGATACCTAGTCAAGTCTCAAAATTCACAGTGTCTGTCTTTCTGCTGATATGCATTTTCCCTACTGATGAATTGTGAAAACATAGTTACTGTCATATGAAAGGTTTCTCAAATTGTTCAATATTACAAAGGGAACTTCATACTCAGAAAAACTGGGAACTCTGGCTTTAGGGCAGCGTTTCCAGCCTTTACAAAAGCAAACACCATGGCAGGCCATCTTGGATATTGATCCTTGGAGGGAATGTCATGGGAATTCCACTTTAGTTGACGGTGAAGAGCTTAAGCCACAAGTTTGTCCAAAAATCATGTGTCCATCAGAAGAGCAAAGAACTGCTGTAGTATTAACATGCTATTACAACAGAAGTGTTGATTTAGGAACTGGGGAGAAACAAGAACAGACAATATTTGGGAAGTCTCTGCTCCTTCAGTTAATGATGCTGGCACATGGTGAGCAGTTCACTCAGGTTCACCCCGAGAGCCAGAAGACTCAGATGCAGCCACTCTGGTGCCACGTGACCACTGACCAAGTGCAAGTTAGGATCTTCCCAGCAGACCCTGGGCTGGAGCTGCCAGCTTGGGATCCAGCCCACCCCATTAGGGGCTTCAGTGACCACCTCCCTCTCTGTCCCACCTTGGTCTCCTGGGCTGGAGACAAGCAAGCCACTTTCACCTCCCTGAAGTTTCTTCACCTCAAAACAAAGACATCATTTCTGCTTTTAATTAGTGGGGTAATACACAAGGCTATAATATATCCCTTAAGTACCTAACAGTGCTTGGAACACAGCTCGGGCTCAGCCAACCACGGAGCCATTCCCATCTCCCTCTGCTCAGCTTTTATTCTCACAGAAAGGAGCCAGTTACGTTTACTCCTTCAGAAGGCGAAGAAGGACTTAACAGCCAGGGCTAATTATGTGCTCATGCTGGGCCCAGCGAGGTATGCTCCACAAAACATGCCTCCCGTAAGGGACCCCCCAGGGCATGGCACCCCCAAGCATGGCCCATCTCCTCCCTCCTACTCCTCCACCTCCCATGACCCAGGGGCCCTGTCCAGCACCTCCACCCAGCAGGTCTTATTCCATTTTAACCAAGAATGCCTTAACCCCCCAAAAAGGGGGTGCTGAATGAGGTCTCATTAATAAAAATGTTGTTTCCAACTTTCTTGGACATCAGTTACAACAGATCTGCCATTTCCACACAAATGCTCGCCTTTCCTTCTCCCTACAGCCCTAGGAGGCAGATGCCACAACCTCGCAGAGGGCAGAGGAGGAAAGTCAGCCCAAGGCTGCACCTGAGGCCACCTAAACAGCACGGGCCCCACTAGGGTGTGGTCCAGGACAACCCAGCTCACAGCCTGTCCCTTTCCTTCCCCTTCTCTCCTGTGGCAGCTGCTGCCAGTAGGGGCTGGGGAGAGGCAGGAGGGAAGGAGGCGGGAAGGAGGAGGGAAAGAAGAGGCTCTTGGCTGGACTCCAGCCAGGGTCCAGTCCCAGGTGGGACTTCAAGGAGGAGGAAGGAGCTGACCAGGGAATGAAGGGTCCCTCCCTCACCGAGGCTTAGCCCCAGGCCTTGGGCACACTTTGGGGAGGAACTTGCCCAAGAGTGTTCACTTGCCTTAAGTGAAACCCTCGGTAGGTTACCAGGACACTTCCTGACACTGTTTCCAAGTTCTCGGCTCGAGACAGGTTAAAAACAAGGTGACAAGGAAAGGACCCTGGGTCCAAATCCCTGCATAACTCGTCTGTGCCTCAGTTTGCTCCTCTGTAAAGTGGGGATAAAAACAGTGAGAGGTGAAGCAATCATGGCAGCGCCTGTGTGTCAGCTGAATAGCCACTACAGTACTGAAACCCACAACTACAAAGCATGCACAGGCAGAGGGTCAAGGGCATCGAGGTTCACCCAGAGGAACAAAGGCTGCATTCACAGGGAGCGCGCCTCGTGAGGGAAGCAGGATAAAGGTGGACTCACAGCTCTCGCTCACCAGCTATGCAATCCTGCCAAAGTGACTTCACTTTGCTAAGCCTGGATCTTCCTACTTAAAAAACACACAGGGGCCGGGCGCGGTGGCTCACGCCTGTAATCCCAGCACTTTGGGAGGCCGAGGGCGGATCACAAGGTCAGGAGATCGAGACCATCCTGGCTAACACGGTGAAACCCCGTCTCTACTAAAAAATACAAAAAATTAGCCGGGCGAGGTGGAGGGCGCCTGTAGTCCCAGCTACTCGGGAGGCTGAGGCAGGAGAATGGCGTAAACCCGGGAGGCGGAGCTTGCAGTGAGCTGAGATCCGGCCACTGCACTCCAGCCTGGGCGACAGAGCGAGACTCCGTCTCAAAAAAAAAAACACACACACACACACACAGGGTGGCTGCAAGGATTAAATAAGATGGTAAAGGTGAAGTTACCCAAAAGGCAGAGCAATGCTTGACGGGTAGAAAACAGCATCGAATCTCTGAGCTGGAATGGGCTTCTCTTCTAAACACTCACAAATGCGTGCACACACGTGGACACACACACACACTTTATGAATTATTTTAAATCACAATATGGGGTGGGCAGGAAGGAGGGGTTATGCATTAGGCAGCCTGGATTATCCAATATTTATATGCTACAAAAAATTGTATTTTTTTACAATTTTTAAGATCTCATTTAATATGGTTAGAAGAATTGAAAGAAAAGCCACTGTAGCTGGTAAAATAATTATTACAATTTACTTCACAATACACAATCAACGTTTACCCCTCAAAAGTTAAAGGAAACCAGTTGTTACATACAAATCAAATCCTATTTTTAATTCACAAAGAGAAGGTGCCATAGAAACCTAAGGTGACTCATCTGGTACATGTGAAATGAGTATTATTTTCTCTTTTTAAAGAAAATATGGGTTCCCTGGACAGGCCTAATTCCTGGATGGGCTAGAAGCATGAGCCACTGTACCCTCCCAGGATTAGAATGGGGAAGGCTGTCTCACTCCACCTCAACTTAGAGGGGGCTGGGCGCCTTCTGTCTATCTCCTCCCACCATCCTTTTGGGAGCATGGAGCTTACAGGGCAGGGAGCACCAGGCCATTTTAAACAGTCCTTCTCTGAAGAGGTGACACCTACTGCTGGCTCCCAACAGCATGCACCATGAGGCCAGTAGCTGCCCCCATAGTCTCCAACCCTCTGCAGGCCCCCAGCTGCACTTGGGTTGCTAAAGACAACGTGTCTCCTGGAACCCTTCCTCAGCAATGTTCTCTCTGAACACAGAAAATACAATGATCCACTCAGAGGGGCAGCTTGGAACTCTACAGACACCTGAATTTACAGTAATTATGCACAAAGGCCTGTTTGAAGAGGCAAAGAGAAATGTTGTTCATAAACTGAATGCGAATCAATTATGACTCATGAAAAAACATTGGCTATTAACTTAGCAGTGGGTTAATTCCTGCCTCCTTCCCACGCCTGCAGCGAAGGGTTGCTCGGCATTGACTCAACACGGCCAGGAACGGGGAAGAGAGCGCAAAGGTTCTCCAATGCCCAGAAAGACTCACCAGACAGCCCCTTACAACCCACCCACCCTCTCAGCTAGGGCGGGTCCCCAGGGATTCTAAGTGCTTGGTTTGTATGCAAGGTAAATCTGCAGGAACTATTTGCCTGCGGCTTCCCCTCATTTCTCCACCTGCTTTGAAAGTCAGGCTGGGAAGCCTGACTTCCAAGAGACATCAGGGAGGGAGGCTTCAGGGCTCATGTCAAGAGGCCCCACTATGGACGTATCTGGTTTCCCCTGTGGACGGAAGTGGAGGTCACAGAGCCTCCTCCACTAACGCACAGCAGCAGTGGGTGGGTGGATGGTGGGAGGTGTGCAACCTGGAGCCACCAGTGACTCCCTGGCCATGCTGGAGACAGGAGTTACCGGAGTCCAGCCCCGCAGTGTCACTCTGCGGTGGTTCCAGTACACGAAGCCGAGGCCCAAGCTTGCAACAATTCTGTGGGTCCTGAATTCCCTGAGCTAAATCCTCTTCTGCCTCAGCGAATGAGAGTGAATCCTGAGTAACACAGATGCTGCCAACCAAGATTCAGGAAATCTTGGTAAAGATTCATCTCTTGGGAAAAAAAAACTTGGTGTGAAAAAATTATTTCAGGCAGGACATATCAAAGGAGGAGTCTGGTATATACACAGGAAATCTTAGGAGACGGTACGCAAAGGCACTGATCAGACAAACACGCAAAAAATACAAAACCCATGATGCACAAAACATCACAATTTTAAATGACAAATGCACAAGCATGTATATCCTCATGTTACTAACTGGCAAATGGTTGAAAATGACTTAATTAAACATCCATCCCAGACAGGGCTCGGGGACCGGAACCTATTCCTACAATGGAATTTCTTGCAGCCCTGAGAATGGATGCAAATGAAGAATATCTAATAATCTAGTACTGTGGAAAAGAGGCTCAACTTGTACCATTCATTTTGAAAAGGGAGCTCATGGCCAGGTGCGGTGGCTCATGCCTGTAATCCCAGCACTTTGAGAGGCCGAGGCAGGTGGAGCACTTGAGGGCAGGCATTCAAGACCAGCCTGGCCAACATGGTGGAACCCTGTCTCTGCTAAAAATACAATATATATATATATATATATTAGCCAGGTATGGTGGTGTGTGCCTGTAATCCCAGCTACTCGAGAGGCAGAAGAATGTCTTGAACCTGGGAGGCGGAGGTTGCAGTGATCACAGATTGCGCCACTGCATTCCAGCCTGGGCAACAAAGAGAGACTCCTTCTCCAAAAAAAAAAAAAGACAGCTCACAAAACAATACAGACATTACCTCTTTGGGGTAAATACGTACTCTAGTGCATATACGTATCTATGTATAGTCAGTCTAGCACAGACAGAAGTTCGGTGGCCGAGCGCGGTGGCTCAAGCCTGTAATCCCAGCACTTTGGGAGGCCGAGATGGGCGGATCACAAGGTCAGGAGATCGAGACCATCCTGGCTAACACGGTGAAACCCCGTCTCTACTAAAAAAAAATACAAAAAACTAGCCGGGCGAGGTGGCGGGCGCCTGTAGTCCCAGCTACTCGGGAGGCTGAGGCAGGAGAATGGCCTCAACCCGGGAGGCAGAGCTTGCAGTGAGCTGAGATCTGGCCACTGCACTCCAGCCCGGGCGACAGAGCGAGACTCCGTCTCAAAAAAAAAAAAAAAAAAAAAAAAAAAAAAAAGAAGTTCGGAAGGCTATGCCCCAAATGTTGTAAGAGATCCGCTCCTGTTCCGCTTCCAGGCTTGATGGTAGAGACAGTTACTGCAGCATCCGGCCTCAAGCCACATAACACAGTGGCCGAAGAGCAGCCTGACCGGGGTGAGGGAAATCTCAAGTCTGTTCAGAACCCGACAGCCGACCAGCCTTCTCCGTGCTACCTGCTGGGCCCTCCCTGCTGGCTGGCCTGGCCATGTCCGGTCTACAGGGCTTCCTCCCCTACCGAGAGGCCAGCTACTCAAGAGTCTGATGCAGGCCCACCAAATTCATTCAGTCATTTTTGTTTTAGAGTGTGGTACCACATAAGACCCGCGCACCAGCACACCCCCACTCAAAGACCTGTTTTGGCTCACAAAGTCTGTGAAGAGAACAAGATAACACCGGCCAAGCCTGACAAAGTGAGCGACTCAAACCTTCAAAATGCTTGTGTTTGTCTATAAAAGTGCCATTTTCAACCAGAGAGCATATTGGAAGCACTAACTAACACAGGATAATTTCAGAATGTGATTTCCAGTGGAGCATGTAGCTGACACCCAGCAATCGACCAAAACTACATGGAACTCAGTTCCTGTAGAAATGATCACAGCTCAGAGACCGAATCACCCAGACCGAATCACATGGAGAGGTGTGGCCGTGTGACTCAGACCTCAAGGGAGTGGGTCTGACCCCTGAAAACACATCATTTCTTCTCCCTCCTCAGCTCCACTGGACAAGCTAGTGCTGCAGAATCAAAGTCACAAATCTTCCATGCAGAAAAGATCCACAAAAAAGTTCTTGGTACCCTCCCTGGGGAAGAAAGGTCAATAATTAAAGTACTAACGCAAGGTCATAGAAACTCCAGAGCCAGGAGAGGGGTGTTAAACCCAGATTAGAAAGGAGGTGAAGAGCGGAGATGGGGCTTCAGAGCACTTGCGGTATTTCCCATGCCACGTGCACAGAAGGGACAGAACCCGAGAGCTACGGTCTGGGTCGACGTCCATGGACCCGGTGTGGCCCCTCTGCCCACCGCACCTGCTCCCTTACCTGTCTGGTGCAGACCTTGTGTGTAGTCACAGAGGTGTAATCACACCAAGAGCTCAGAGAGCAGCCCGGTGTGCCCCAGACTCCAAGCAGCATCTACAGTGGGATGGGTGAGCCACCTCCCTGGTCACGTCTCTGTCCCGAGGAGCCAGAGGAAGAAACCATCCCTGAACACAAAGTTCAGTGTCTGTGGACCTGAAGTGAGTGTAAGCAAAGCTTCACGAACGTCTATAGACCCCCACCTGGTCCCAGAATGCCCCAGGCACGGCAGGCTCCCCCATCTGGACGGGATGATGGCTCCACGAAAATATGCCCAATCTCAAAACCCATTCCCAGGGACGAGTTTAGTGTCTTCTGTAAGGGGCATTTGTTAAATTGGGAACATCCAATTCTGAAGCAAAAAACAAAAAACGAAAAAACAAATGCAATGGGTGAATCTCACAGGATATGTCAAGTAGAGATAAAGAGTAAGTAGAGCAGGTGTGTATCGAACAGAGGAGGAGATGCGAGCTCTAAGACACCTAGTATTCAGGAAGCGCCAGACAGACCCAAGGCAGCCGGGCAGCAAAGACTCACGATATGTTCGGCATGGAAAAGGTGTTCGACACCACGACACGTTCATATGCACGGGACCCATTACCCAGAGGAACCTGATATTCCCTCAAAATTCGCTTCCCCACTGGTGAGCCAACTCTGGTCCTCTGAATCCAAGGCTGTTCAACACACTCACTAGTGAGCCCAGACGTGGCAGGGCAGAACCATCCCTGTGTCTCTCCAACAGGACAGGGGCGTATGTCTTGGCCCAGGGCAGCTCCCATCTGTGGCCCCCATGCGAGGGCTTCAAGTCACGTCCTTCTCCCCACACATTGGTGGGGAGGGCAGATGCTGCAGAGCAAGATGGGACATGCGGATGCTTTCCAGCTACCTCACCCCCGTCCCCACCCTCTGTCCTGTGTCCCCACCCCATCCCCGTCCCCACCTTCTATCCTATGTCCCCTACTGCATCTCTGCCCCCACCCTACCCTACCTATATCACCCACCCCATCTGTGTCTCACCCCGTCCTGTGTCACCCACCCTCTTCCACCCCTCACTTCTCCCTGTGTGTTCTAAATTGCATCAAGGTTGTTCCCCACATGGCAGCTTCCACCGGCAGCTGTGCTCAGGGGCACTGTGTACGGCAGTTAGGTTCATTTTCCTTAAATGCCGTCATTTCTCAGATGTAGAAGGACCCTTTATTGCTTTAGGGAGCACTACTAGTGGGGGTCCTAATTGATAGTTATAACAAACGCCCTTTCACCTTCTTACAAGAAAGACAATAAGAGAATAATACCTATAAATAATGTATGGAGCATTTTCTATGTTGGTCACACAGCACTTCATGTAACACTCTTGTGTGTGTGTGCGTGTGTGTGTGCGTGTGCGTGCGTGCGTGTGTGCGCGTGTGTGCGTGTGTGCGGGTGTGCGTGTGCACGTGCGTGTGTGCGCGTGTGTGTGTCTGCCAGCCCCCCCCCAGCCCATCTAAGGGGTGACTGAGGTTGCAGGACTTCTAAGTGGCACAGCAGAAAACAGAGCCTGGGCTGGGTATGGTGGCTCACGCCTGTAATTCCAGCACTTCAGGGGGCCACGATGGGTGGATCACTTGAGGTCAGGAGTTGGAGACCAGCCTGGCTAACATAGAGAAACCTCGCCTTTACTAAAAACACAAAAATTAGCCAGGCGTGGTGACAGGCACCTGTAATCCCAGCTACTCAGGAGGCTGAGGCAAGAGAATCCCTTGAACCCAGGAGGCAGAGGTTGCAGTGAGCAGAGATCGCACCACTGCACTCCATCCTGGGCAACAGAGCAAGACTCCGTCTCAAAA
>NW_012117599.1:2981510-2985662 GCF_000951035.1 Colobus angolensis palliatus
AAAAAAAAAAAAAAAAAAAAAAAAAAAAGACACCAGAGCCTGACTCTCCTGACCTTGACTGGACCAACTGCTTTAAAAAGAAGGCAACCTCCCTGACATTTTCCCCTCCCACATATGGGGCAGTGTTTCTGACAGTAGTTTCTTGGGAACTGCACACCCCGCAGCTGATGGTTCTGGTGCTTCCCACAGACATGAGAATATAAGGGTAGATACCATGGACAGACTAGTGTATGGACCTCAGAGGTTAGGGGCAAATACTTCTGGAAGTTATTCAACTGCACACATAGTTAAAAACCCGCCCCACACACCACAGCCAGGAGGAGGCCTGAGCAAATAAGTACCTTTCCATCTTTACTTTTAGAAACGATCTTCCATAATTTCCTTTCACAGATACCCAGATCATAAGAAAAATGTCTAAGAATCCTTCCTACCAGCATTTTCCTCTGGAATGGCATCTGAGCCTGCGAAAAGCTGAGGGCTGATGCTGCTAAAGGAGTGCTCTGTTACATCACACGCCTATCTTACCATTTCTCATCATTTCACTGCTAAATTCACTGGGCACCGCCAGAAACAGCGTCTCTTGTTCATTATCCACTTGGCTCAGGATTATGGGTTAGACTCCCTTAAATGCAATACAAATATCTTCAAGGTAATCTGTCAAAACTCCCCTTCCAAATCCATCGTGAACTGAGTGTGAACTAAACCCAGGGCTCGGGCTTGACAAGGGCTCATCTTCTTCACCAGAAGAAGCAATTACGACTCAGACCTTTCCGGCTGGTAGTGAGTGCCAAGCACACGGGGAGTTGCTCTGATGACGAGGCGGCAACAGCATAAATAGGAACGGTGGTTTGGAAAACGCCAGCCTGTGCACCCAGAAAGCCATTCGATCCCCGCAACGCCGCCACCAGCTACTCCTTCCTTGCCTTCTCCCAGCCCTGACTGAAGTCTCCAGCAGCCCTGATGGCTCTCCCAGTCTTTTTCAGGTAATAAAAAGGCCTAGCACACTTAACCTAGGGCAGTGATGAATACAGAGATAGTTTAAACTTCTTTTTATGTATCAAGGGCAAAGCCTGGAAGCTAGAGCCTAGAGCTCTCCCCAAAGCCATGATGTGCAGAGGACAGAAGACAGAACCTAAGAAACAGCCCCGCCCCACAGGTAGAAAAATGCCCTCTGGGCCTGGGACATGAACCCAGGCACTGAGCACCTCCCGCTGTGCACCCCCCGCCCCCCCTCTGCCAGAGGGGCAGGGGTGGGGCTGAGGGGATGTTCCTGTCCTACTTCCTGCGGGAACTCTGGGAAGGCCGAGCTCAGAACAGTAGACATGGAGGCCTAACACGGTTCAGCACAACCTGGGCGGGCTCCCAGGTGCCCAACAGGGACCCAGAAGAGACCTCAGAGCGTGGGGACCTCTGGGCCAATGCAAGAGCCTGGCTCACCCTGGGGACGCCAGCTGGACAATGATGGAAACGTGAGCAGGAGGCTCCACGCGGAGGGAAAGGGGACACACTGGGGCACCGCAAGAGGACCAGATGACCAGCCAGGGCCACTCCTCTCAAGCTCCGATGGGACTACAACCCTCTCCTGGTGCCCAGGGGTGACTTGTAGCGAAAAGGAGTCCCCGGAGGAGTAACCTGGAGAGACTGAGAGACTGACTCTCCAGGGGCAAAGCTACCTTTAAGCTAAATAGCGACTGAAATAATACCATTGATTGGGCTCCGGAAAAACAGAACCATGCACCGGGAACTGAGTATACCAAAAAGGGAACCAAGGAACTTCACTGGGGACAGCAAAATCAAGCTCACTTACACAAAATTTTGCACCCTTCCACAATAAACCCGGGGCAGGTTTCCACCCAGAGAGTCTGCCTGCAACACAAGCAGTATTTATGTGCACAACAAGCGACTGCATGACAAGGCACGGGGCCAGCCTGCAGGGGAAGAGCTAGTGGCTGCAAGGTAGCTAAGTGGGTATACAGGCCCACCGGCACATCACAGAAAACCCGCCCTCCTGGAGGCCTGGTACCTTTACATCTATTCTCTCATTTAACTGAGAGCATCCCTCAGGGCTGGCCAGCTGAGTCCATTTCAGCTGCTATAACAAAATACCACAAACCAGGCAGCTCATAGACAACATTTATTCCTCACAGTTCTGGAGGCTGGAAGTCCAAGATCAAGGCCCCGGCAGGTTGGGTGTCTGGTGGGGGTCCGTTCCTCACAGGAGGCGCCTCCTCACCGTGTCCTCACGTGGTGGAAGGGACAAGCAAGCTCCTTGCGCTTCTTTTATAAGGGCACCAAGCTCATTCATGACCTATCACTTCCCAAAGGCCTCATCTCTTAATACCATCACCTTGAGGATTAGGAATCAACATATGAATTTTTGGGGGACACAAACATTCAAACCATAGCACTATCACTGCTCTCATTTCCCTGAAGAGCGCACTGAGATTGGTCAAGATTCTTTTTTGTTTTTTTTGTTTTGGTTATGGGTTTTTATTTTTATTTTTATTTTTTTAAGACTGAGTCTCACTCTGCCACCCAGGCTGGAGTGCAGTGGTGCGATCTCAGCTCACTGCAACCTCTACCTCCCTGGTTCAAGCAATTCCCCTGCCTCAGCCTCCTGAGCAGCTGGGATTACAGGTGCACGCCACCACATCCTGCTAAATTTTTTGTATTTTTAGTAGAGACGGGGCTTCACCACATTAGCCAGATTGGTCAGGAACTCCTGACCTCAGGCAATCCACCTGCCTCGGCCTCCCAAAGTGCTGGGATTACAGGTGTGAGCCATCGCGCCCGGGGCCAAGATTCACCTTAACTAGCCCAAGAGGGCCAAGCTGAGCAGTGATCCCAGTAGGACAGCCACCTGTTAGTGAGCCCCATCTGCCTGATCCTCTGCAGTAGCTAAGCTGCACAGCATCCATGGATGGTACACTTTATTTTCTAAGTGAGGAAATAGATGCTTAGAGATTAAGAACTTGACTCTCAGAGCAGGTCCAGAATTAGGGTGAGGCAAGCGAAGTACTCACCACAGGCACAAAATTTAAGGGGGTACCAAAAATGCAGTCAGATAAATGCCTTATTACAATATTTTAAAACATCAAAACAAATACAGAAATCCACAATGTACAAAATCTCACACTTTTAAATAAAGACAGGATCCGTGATCCTGATTTCTCCTCTTGCCTCAGGCTCCAAGATGGCACAGCACGGGAGCACAGCCCAGAAACCAGCCCAGCTCAACCTTCTCCACCAGCTCCAAAGCAGGGACGCCTGATGTCACCACACAACACTGTCTCTAGATATCTTTCTCCTCACAATTTTATAACCTCAGTAGGTTCTTAGGGTGACCACAGTGCTCCATCATTCCAGGCGTGCGTCCGTGGGAGCTCCAGGGAAAATAGCAGGGGTCTACACAGATTCTAGTCTATGGTATATGCAAATGAAGGAAGCCTGCAGGCTCCAATAACCGAGTAGGATACTTTAAGACCAGTTTGGGAAGGTGTGAACTGGCTCTAAAAGGGTAACACAGTTGCCTGTCTTCCACTTAGATTTCCTGGCTCAAAACTGTCAGCAGGACCTAATGCCTGCAGGCGGCTTGCACCTACACGGAGTCAAATTCACACAGTGGCACTGCTTCTGACTTGCATTTGAAAGCAAGTGACTATTATGCTCTGATCACATGTGAACTTCATACCAAAGCTTCGTTCTGTTCAACAAATTTTTGTTGATTAAAAATGTGAACACTTCCTAGATCAACTCCAGAATCCCTCCCGGGTGGCATGTCATCAAAACCTAAAACCTGTTAAATAAACCATCACCTAAAGCATAAGGCAGTTCGTGAATGTGCGCACTCCTTTCCCCTGCAAGCGCGTGTGGAGCCAGTGGGCATAAAGACCTCGCATGCTAACAATTTCAACCGAGCAGGACCTTCTCTCCCTCCTCTTTCATTTTCCTGGCGCGTAAACTGCTGGTTTTGCCTCATAATGGAAAGTTGAGTCCAGCAAAGTGAGCAAAGGGAAACTTTGGGCACTCGCACAAGCGCGTCCGGCTCCCCCTCGGCCCCAGGAGCTGCCCAGGGCTTCGGCGGCGGGGGTGGCGCCTCTCCCGGTCCGAGGGGCCCCTGGCCTCACGGTCTCTGCCCTCGACCCCCTAGCC
>NW_012117599.1:2986842-3000870 GCF_000951035.1 Colobus angolensis palliatus
GGGACGCCTTCAGCCCGGGCTGGAAGAGATGATGCTAACGTCAGACGGGGACTCTTGGGTGTCGCCCGACGCCAGAATGAGCGGCGAGGTCCGCGCTGTTTGGAGGGGGTCACGCGGAAACCGCGCTACTCCGCGGGACGCTGGGTCGGACGGTGAGCGCCGCGCACACTGGAGGCCCGGAAAAGCCGCGCTGCTCGGCTGTGGGAGGCAGAGCCGGCCTGGACCCCGGAGGGAGCTCTCTCCACCTGTGGCTTTCAAGGGCATCAAAATCCCAGATAGAAGCATCGAGGGAAACGAGACCCAAGACAGATTCCCACTTACTTGGGCATATCAAACGAAGTTTCCTTTCTGAATGTTTAGTGTTAGCCCTTGGGCACAAGCTATTCACTTAAAAGCCTCTTTTGATGGTTAAGTGCTTTAAGTTCCCTGTATGAAAAGAACAAAAGCAGTGATTCAGCCTTCTAGCCCCCCAAATTAATAACCTGCATTCACAATGAACGCGTGACTCATGACAATCAGAGACAACGAGTTTGTTGGGTGCCTGTGTGTGTGCTTTTTTCAAAATCTTCAAACTAAACTGAACAACTACAAAAAAAAGCTATACTCCCCTCTCCTCTCCCACCTTGAGCCTCTGCTCCTCGCTCTTCAAAATCACGTTAGTTTTTGTTGCCGTAACTACTAAATATTTATGGACTCCATCAACTGCCTTTCTACCGAAGAATTTTGTTTCCAGAATATCTGGAACCTCTGGCTTTATTTGTATTCTGTGGGTGGCTTTTGAAGTGCCTGGAGGTTTTCAGAAGACAAAAACTGAAGTTCCTGGTGATTAGTTAAGGCCGAGAACATGGTGTCAACACTCAAAATAGAAACTGGTGGGGAATTTTGTGAATAGGTTGGGAAAATGGACAATTATCTGGAGCCTGGTAGAGCAAGCACCTTCACCATCATGCTTTACAAATGTGGAAAGGAAGAGTGCCCCTCCCCTACCCCTGGGACTTTCACCTTCCGGTAAGAGCTCTGGTTCCCAGGGCCCTGCCAAGTGGCTGGCAGTCAAGGAGGCTTTTCCCCTCCTTAATGCCTTTTGGATCAAGCCTTGAAGCCAGGTTGAGAAATGGCTAAAATGTTCAAGTAAGGATTTGTCAAAGTTGCAAAAGAAACATAGACCCCACATAGCGTTTCTTGCAGCCTGCATGGACAACCAGAAAGCCAAGAGCATGGGGTTGGTTGTTTTTGAGGCTCCAGAAAATCTCTCAGCTACCCTTGAACACACCCCTTTCAGAGAAGGAGAACCTCATTGACAAGCCAAAAGAAAGAAGACCATGCTACTTCTAAATATATCGCACCTCATTGGGAACACGCTTTTATCAAATACCAGGCACTGATCTAAGCCATTTACAAACAGTCACTCATTTAAATCATCCACCTGCCAGCAGACCCTCTGAGCTAAGACCTGCCATTACCCTGGTTTTGCAACCGAGATGCTGCTATTATCTCCACGTGGTAGATGAGGAGACTTAGCGTGAGAAGGGCAAGTACCCGTGCCCAAGGGCATGCAGATAGTAAGCGGCAGAGCCAGGGTTTGAACCCCTAATCTGCAGTTAAGGCTGGGCAAGGCTGCCTTTCTGAAAATGATGTCTACCTCTGCATACTGAAATATTTTTCAGTTTAGAAAAGAAAGGAATATCAGCCCTTCCCACACTCAGGGAAGGGCATGCTTTGGGATGTCAGAAAGCAAGAGTATTTACACTTTTGATATTTACCCTTAAAAACATTTACATTTGCTTCTTCACTCAGTTATTCCCAACACCATCATCCTCATTGCTAATCATCAGTCCTGAGTCTTCAGTCAAACCAGATGCTGGTGATGAATGGGGTGAAGGCAGTGAAGCCAAAGGCGATATACTTTCTAACCCAGGCGGCAGCAGGGACACTCCTTCAGGACAGGGTTCATCCCGGCTTCTGCTTTTGGGTCTTCAGACACTCAATCTGCTTGTCTTCATCTGCATTCAGAAAATACAGAGCCCATAGGCACAGACATCCATCCCTACCTGGGGAGAGGATTGGAGTCAAGGGCCAACCAGGAACCAATTAGGAAGAAACGATGTCTCAGCAGGTCCATTGCCAGGTGAGCCTTGGTGGCAGAGGTCGAATCAAGCTGTCTCACTGCCAGAGGCCACAGGGACCCTACTCCTGAGGGGCTCTCCGCAGGCTGGCTGTCCGGCAATACCCAGATCCCAGCCACCATCCCTCTCATCCTCCTCCAGCAATAGGGATTGGACCCTGTCCTTTCCCTCTTTCAAAACCCTTCCCTGGCTTCTCTGCAGTGAGGTTGAAATCCAGACTTCTTAAGAGGACCTCTTGGGCCTCCTTTCAGAACCACCCTCTGCTGCCTCCACTCCAGCCACACTGGCCTTCTTCCAGTTCTGTGAACACCCCAAGCTTCTTCCTGCCCTGGGGGCTTAGCCCAAGCTGCCCACACCCTTCACCTGGCTGACTCCCACTAATTTTTTGGGTTTTAGCTGCAATGACATTTCCTTTGGTCTTTTTTCCTGACCTGTAATTCCCCCTCCTGCTCCTCTTCTTTAGAGAACATATTACACCTTGGAGTGTTTTATTTTTTATTCCATACTGGAGTCCCCCACCAGCGCACAACCTCCAGGAGGGCAGGGTCTGTATCTGTGTCCAGCACCTAGCACGGTGCTGGTTTACAATAGCTGCTGGATCAATATTTATTAATCAATGAACTTCTACCATGACCTATCATGACCCTGAAACTGCTGTACCTCAAATGCATGAGACTGCACCCACTCTCTCTTCCCAATTCTTTTCCACCCTAGTCTTGCTCCCATTGTTTCCTAAACTTCTGCTCCTCCCCCATCCAAGGACCTTCTGCTCCAACTGCTCATTTCTCACGAGTCATCTCTCTTCAGCCTCCACCCTGCCTAGCCCTGAGCCTCATGGTCGTCCCCCGACTGCTCTCTTACCAGCACCCCCAGTGCCCTCATACCTTGGTCCGCCGCCCCACACCTTCCTGGTTGAAACCCCAACCATACACCAGCCTCCTCTCTTCCTACACAAGCCCTTTGTGCTGCCAAGGAAATTCACAGAACCATGCAGACCTAAACCACAAAAATACAGTCTCCACCCACACTTGGGCCTTACTACCTTGAGCCCATTAATGCCTAGTGTTCCATTATTGGAATGCTAAGCTTGTGGGAGTTATTTACATCCTACTGCTCAAGGTCATGGCCAAGGTCTGATTTTTCACATACAAAAATTGCAACCTCCAGCACAAACGGGTTAAACATTCTCTGAAAAACAAACAGGATGGTACATAAAATAAGAAAGAAGGAAAGATCACCAATAATTCCAACCACAGAGGTAATCACTGTTGGCCTTTTATTGTTTTTCTTCCAGTTTTTCTTTTTCCAAAAAAGGGATTCAAGCTGACCTGCAAACTCAAATGGCTTTTACATAGTTGAGATTAAGGCAAATACACAAGATTGTATCCTGATTTTTTTCAGCTACATTATAACACAAGTATCTTCCCTTGTGATAATGTAGTTTTTATAAATATAAGTTTTTAATAACTGATATTCCATTATGTGATACATCATGATTTATTATTTTAAACCATTTCTCTATTGTCTTATTTTCAACTTGGAAGTATTCTACAAAATTCTTCGACAAGATCTGTATGCGGCCAGACTCAGTGGCTCACGCCTGTAATCCCAACACTTTGGGAGGCCGAGGCAGGCAGATCACCTGAGGTCAGGAGCTTGAGACCAGCCTAGCCAAAATAGTGAAACCCCGTCTCTACTAAAAATACAAAAATTAGCTGGGCATGGTGGCAGGCGCCTGTAGTCCCAGCTACTTGGGAGGCTGAGGCAGGAGAATCACTTGAACCCTGGAGGTGGAGGTTGCAGTGAGTCAAGATCACACCACTGCACTCCAGCCTGGGTGGCAGAGTGAGACTCCGTATCAAAAAAAAAAAAAAAAAAGTGTCTGTACGCATAATGTTTCTACATTTATTTTGCCTATATTAAATTTATTTCCTTAGGAGACATTCAGAGAGGAATCCCTGAGCTGATGGCTGTGAACGAGCTGAAGGCTCTGAGTCTCAGGTGGGAAGGCGTCTAAGGTTCTAAGGCCTGAAATACACCACATTATTTCCTTTGTTCCTGCACAGCTCACTTTGCCATTTCCCACAGTAAAGGTAGCCCCAACTGCTCTCACATACTGTGTGTTCCCGGTCTGCACCATGTTCTCCGCTGAACAGATGGCTTTGCGTTCTTCTTTGGAGAACATTAATGACGGGTATGAACTCGCTCAATGCCCCATATCCACCCCCAGACCAGTAACACCGATCTTTGATCCTAGACATGAGACAGTATCTCCCTGCCGCTTAGATCTTTCTTAGGGAAGACTGGCTTGCACCCACTTCCTCCAAGAGCACCACCCACAAAGATGGATCTTTCCAATCTGCAAATATTATCATAACATCCATTGTTCATTTAGTACCTATAATATATAAGACAGAGGGCCAGGCGCAGTGGCTCACGTCCGCAATCCCAGCACCTTGGGAGGCCGAGGCAGGTGGATCACCTGAGGTCAGGAGTTTAAGACCAGCCTGGTCAACATAGTGAAACACCGTCTCTACTAAATATACAAAAACTAGCCAAGCGTGGTGGCGGGCACCTGTAATCCCAGCTACTCGCGAGGCTGAGGCAGGAGAATCACTTGAACCCGGGAGGCAGAGATTGCAGCAAGTCGAGATCGTGTCATTGCACTCCAGCCTGGGCAATAAGAGTGAAACTTCGTCTCAAAAAAAAAAAAACTTACATTATTTGCTTTCACAGATTCCCATTTGAACTTCCGTGAGGGAATTCTATGAAGGTCAGAACTTTTGTGGAATGTGCCCAAAGGTCGCAGTGAGACTCAGTATCCCACCCCATACATGACTCCAAAGCTCTTGACTTCTGCGTGGCATTTTTAGGCACTTCCTGTGTTTTAGGCTTCATTGCTCCAGATTTGTCTTGGAAAGGGGGTACATCATAGTCCCATTTTTCACATGAATTTGCAAATATGGTCTGAGGACTGTAGATTCTTATGCACATCATTTAGTGTTGATGCTTTGTTCTAATTCTATGAAATTCTGTTAACATTTAGACAGGCATTGAGGGCCTGTTTGCTCTCTTTTATTTTTCCTACTTTCTTACCTGTCATTTATGCTGTATCATCTGTCACCACAGCATCCAGGCAGGTACATTTTTTGTGTACACAATCAGGCAGCAGTATGCGTTTTGTCTCTAACCAGCAATTAACTATCTTTAGGACAATTGCAACAGCCATGAGGTTCTGCATTTATTATCACGCCTTTATTTCACTGGTTCTGAATGTTTTCTCACAAATTGTTGCAGCTTTTTTTTTCTTTTTTTGAGACAGAGTCTCACTCTGTCACCCAGGCTGGAGTGCAGTGGCACAGTCTTAGCTCACTGCAACCTCCACCACCCTGGTTCAACTGATTCTCCTGCCTCAGCCTTCTGAGTAGTTGGGATTACAGGGGCACACCAACACACCTGGCTAATTTTTGTATTTTTAATAGAGATGGGGTTTCACCATGTTGGCCAGGCTGGTCTCAAACTCCTGACCTCAGGTGATCTACCCACCTCAGCCTCCCAAAGTGCTGGTATTACAGGTGTGAACCACCACGTCCAGCCTGTTACAGAATTTTTTGTAAAATAGATGGCAGATTAAAAAAACAAGTGGGGCCAGGCGTGGTGGCTCATGCCTGTAATCCTGACTCTTTGGGAGACCGAGGTGGGCAGATCACCTGAGGTCAGGAGTTTGAGAACAGCCTGGCCAACATGGCGAAACCCCATCTCTACTAAAGATACAAAAATTAGCCAGGCGTGGTGGCTCAAGCCTGTAGTCCCAGCTACTAGGGAAGCTGAGGCAGGAGAATTCCTTGAACCCAGGAGACAGAGGTTGCATTGAGCCGAGATCATGCCACTGCACTCCAGCCTGGCCGACAGAGTGACTCTGCCTTAAAAAATAAAAATAAAAAAAAATCAAAATCAAGCAGACTTAGGTCAGAACAAGTTTAAGGCATTCTATATTTTCCCTTTTGGAATGTTTCTCCTAATTTAAATACTATACATCTGATCTGGCCAGTTTACTGATCTGTCGGAAGGTACCTCAGGTTTAGTGAACATTAAACAGCTCTGGCTTAGTGTTGGCTGAGACTGGGAGGTTATATTTCTATTAGAAATTTATCATGCTGATAAATTTCATAACATTGCATAGTTTTACAGTTGAGTAAATCTTGGTAGCTGTTGTTCTTGTTTGTGTGCAGGGAAGGATTGGTTTGGTTTTTGCTTTCTGAGTGTGTCTGGCCTAAAGGACACACATCTTAAGTGTGTGGCTTGAACTTTTACATACGATTACTCCCCTACCACCATTATCCACATCATGATCTAGATCATTTCCAGCACCCGGGAAACCTTCTTGTGTGCTTTTTCAATTCGTGACAACTCCAGGTTCACCACTATTCCAACCTCTATTATCATAGACTAATTTTGCCCGTTGTTAAACCTGATAGACAGGCATAAGTAGACTGACACAGTGTGTCTTCTTTGGTGTCTGACTTCTGTGAGTCAACATTATGTCTGTGAGATTCAACCATGTTTTGAATATTTGTCACTGTGTAGTATTCCCTTGTACGGATATACCAATTTACCTTGGGCACCATCCTGGGTGTTTGAGTTGATTCCAGGTTTGTGCTATTATGATAAATCTGCTATGAACATTCTTAAAGATGTTTTTGGTAGGCACAAGCACTCAATTTTCTGGAATATTATCCAGGTGTGGAATTCTAAGTCAGGGCATATGTATGCTTAGCTTTGGTAAGTATTGCCAAACATTTTTCTGGGGTGATCGAACTAGTTTACATTACTACCATTCATGTAGCAGTTTCACATCCTCCATAACCTCGCATATGCGATGTTGTCATTCTTTTTAAGTGTAGCCATTTCAGTGGGTGCTGTAGTGATGTCTTATTGTGGTTTTAATCTTCATTTCTCTGACAACCAATGAAGAGTATCTTTCCATTGGCTACTTTGATATCCTCTTTTGTGAAGTGCCTATTTGCCTTTTGCTATTTTATTGTGCTATTTTTTTCTTTTAGATAGATAGATGATAGAGATAGATGATAGAAAGATAGGTAATTAGATAGATAGATGATAGATAGATAGATAGATAGATAGGATTTTTTTTTTTTTTGAGATGGAGTTTTGCGGTTTGCCCAGGCTGGAGTGAAGTGGCATGATCTTGGCTCACTGTAACCTCCGCCCCCCAGGTTCAAGTGATTCTCCTGCCTCAGCCTCCCAAGTAGCTGGGATTATAGGCGCCCACCCACCACACCCAGCTAATATTTTTGTATTTTTAGTAGAGATGGGGTTTCGCCATTTGGCCAGGCTGGTCTCTGACTCCTGACTTCAGTTTACCCACCCGCTTCAGCTTCCCAAAGTGATAGGTGATAGGATTACAGGTGTGAGCCACTGCACCCGGCCAGACAGAACTCTATATATTCCAGATTTCATTCCTTTATTGGAAATGTATCTCTATTTGTATATATTTATGTATTTAAGTCTGTGTGTATATATGTGTGTGCATGTGTAGATACATACACACATGGAGGGAGGGAGACAGAGAGAATGCGCAAATACCCTCCCAGTCTGTGGCCTGACTCTCCGGCATCAGCCTCCTTTTTTCCTGCACAGACCCTTCTGTGCTGCCAAGGAAATTCACGGAGCCATGCAGACCGAAACCACAAAAATGTACAGTCTCCAGCCTCACTTGGGCCTTAAAACATTTAATCATTCCCTAAAAAAACAAACGGGATGGTACATAAAATAAAGAAAGAAGGAAAGATCGATAATTCCAACAACAGAAGAATCACTATTGCCATTTTATTGTTTTTCCTTCCAGTTTTTCTTTTACAGAAAAGGCATTCGAGGTGACCTGCAAACTCAAATGTTTTCTACATAGTTGAGATTAAGACAAATACATAATTTTGTATCTTGATTTTTGCAAGTACGTTGTAACACAAGTATCTTCCCATGTGATAAAGTTTTTATAAATATAAATTTTTAATAACTGGCTAATACTCTATTATGTGGGTACATCATAATTTATGTTTTATCATTTCTCTATTGTCTTCTTTTCGGTTTGAGGGTATTATACGAAATTATTTGACAAATATCGGCCGGGCGCTGTGGCTCATGCCTGTAATCCCAGCACTTTGGGAGGCCGAGGCGGGCAGATCATGAGGAGATCGAGACCATCCTGGCTAACACGGTGAAACCCCGTCTCTACTAAAAAAAATACAAAAAACTAGCCGGGCGTGGTGGCGGGCGCCTGTAGTCCCAGCTACTCGGGAGGCTGAGGCAGGAGAATGGCATGAACCCGGGAGGCGGAGGTTGTGGTAAGCCAAGATCGTGCCACTGCACTCCAGCCTGGGTGACAGAGCGAGACTCCGTCTCAAAAAAAAAAAAAAAAAAAAAAATTTATTTGACAAATATCTGTGCATGTAATTTGCCTGCATTTATTTTGCCTATATTTATTTCCTTCGGAGGCAGAGAGGAATTCCTGAGCAGATGCTATGAATGGCTGAAGCATCTGACAGTCCCAGTGGGGGAGGCTTCTAAGGTTCTAAAGCCCGAATGACACCACATTCTTTCCTGTGTCCCTGCACAGCTCCCTGTGCCATTCCCCACAGCAAAACTAGCCCTAACTGCTGTCATTCACTGTGTGTTCCTCGTCCCCACCACGTCCTCCTCTGGACAGTTTGTGCTTCCTTCTACAGGAAACATTCAAGTTACCAGGTATAAGTTCACGAATAAGCTGACCCCAAAATGGGGAGAGTTTCCTGGATTATCTAAGTGGGCCCAAGGTAATCATTAGGGTGTTTCAGAGTGGAAGAGGGAGGCAGATGAGGACCAGAGAGAAGGTTGTGTGAAAAGGGCTTGGCTCAGCACTGCCGGCTCTGAGGGTGCAGGGGCCGCAGGCCAAGGAATGCGGACAGCTTCTAAAAGCTCAAAAAGGCAAGTGACTGGATTCTTCCCTTGCACCTCTAGAAGGAATGTGACCCTGCAGACACCTTTATTTTAGCCCAGTGAGACTGCTATCAGGCTTCTGGCCTCTACAACTGTGGGGTAATTAATTTGTGTTGTCATAAGCCACTAAGTTTGTGGTAATTTGTTATCACAGCAGTAAGAAACTAATGCTGAATCTATTTTCAATTTCCCTGGTTGTATTGCTGGTAACCCCATTTTCCAATTCCTACTCACTGGCACAGTCTATATAGCAGAGGGGTCTAATGGTAGACACACCTGGGCTGAAACCTGGCCAAATATAATCATATTTTAAATGGGGGGTGTCATTCACACTGCTCTAATGGGAGTTAGACTGACTCTAAGCTAAGGCTCTTCTAGGAACCCCCCCTTTTTCTTTTCTGACACATGCTAAACGCTGACAGTCTGAGATTTTGGAGTCTTGGGCAGCCATTTAAATGCCCGTGGGCAGTGTCCATCACAATATCTTCTGGTAACTCAACAACATTTTCAGTTTTAACTTGTTTAAATTTTACAAGATTTAATTATTAATTCTTCCCTCTTAAAAAAAAAAAGGTGTGCTATGCTCTCTAAAAGTCATAGTTTTGTTGGTTTCTAACATTAACAATGTTATTTTCCATGAAACTGCACTTTCCTGGTTAACGTTTACTCTTTCTGACACTTACTACTTTCTTATTCAAAGGCCGTGTCAGCTTCCTGGCCTATAGGTGAATCTGAAAGATTATTTTGAAACAGTGCACATAATGATGCTCATTTTATGTTTATATGAAACAATATTTTAGACAAGAGAAAGATGAACTTTGATTATGGTTATAAATAAAAAGTCCAGACCACTGCTTTTCTTTTGGGCAGAGAGATAAAACAAGCATGTGTCTGATTTGCGTGCTGGCCCACATAGCTCCCTTTGCAAATGTGGCTTTAAACCAGCTAATCTTTTAAAAAGTCTTTCCAGACTAATTTAGAAGCAAGGAGAACAAATGTGGGAGTATAAATGTGAGGCACTGAATAAGAGTGACAGTCTCTGCCAATGAACGCACTGCTGTGTTTCTGCGTACCCAATGGCGTTCACGATTTTCATTTAGATGAAGCTACCTGGGGCTTGTTTTACCTCCCCAGCACGATGTGCTACGTGACTGGAATTCAGATTTGGAAGGTTCGATCTGCACTGCAGCCTACAGATCATGCTCTTCAGCTTCATTGTCTGAAGGACGAGAGAGTGACTGGCCCAAGGTTACCCACAAATGGCTAAGCTTGCCTCACACCTGCACCCAAAAGACGGCATATATAGCTCCTGCCACCTCCTCTCCCAACTGATTCTCCCATCTCGCCTCTGATTCTGCCGCTTCTCGAGTCTCTGCTATTTTGCTAGTTGCCAGCAAAATTTTGACAGATAATTTTACCTTCTTAGTAGAACACATTAGCAACATTCTTATTAATTTGATAGGAAAGCAACATCTTATTTGTCTGACGGATTGTACATGGAAAAAGGGAATGTAGGGCTTTTTAAATTACAAAGACATTACAATAGGTCAACATACGGGGAGTTCCTTAATTGTGGCTGAGTTATGAACAAAAATACGTTCAGAAGCAGTTGTTTGGTACCCAAAACACATCCTCCTGTGAAAACTGCTTCGGCAGCTCTTCCTTATCTCTGTCAGGGAAATGCTCTGACATTAAGGCGCAAGAACGAAGCGAATGTTTCTGTAGCAAATGGTAACACTAAAAATAGTGTCTGGAGTGAAAGTAAGACGTCGAATAATTTATTCACTGTTTCCATGGAAAAATAGGGAAGTGGGAATAGATGTAGCCACTGTCTGGCTGTGCCTGTGAGGCCTTAGGCAGATTGGGAGACTTGCTGAAAAGACGTGGGATGGCACGCGCTGACATCACTTTCCAAACAACTGTTCATCACGTTACCAGCGTCTCCATTTTCTCCTCCCATTCTGAATGTCTAGGACTCTGTGGTTTACTTCTTCTATGTAGATATGAAAGTTTTCTTTGACTGTGTTTCTGTATCCAGTTGCCTATTGCCAGATCAGTGTTAATTCTATACAGAATCACCCGGGAGTGGTGACCCTATGTGACATTGTGATACAGGTGAAGCTTGTTTGTGGTGCACTTGGAGTTCTCTTGCAGCTCAAAGACCTATCCCGCAAATGCCTGGATCCGCCTTCTGCAGGCGAAGCCCTATTTTATTGCCCACCTCCAGGCTTCATTCAAATATACCCATCATAGAAACCTCAGCTAGTAAACCAACATGTTGGTAAACCAATTGCATAGCAGGCTTTGTCGGCCAACACATGTTCCTGCTTAATCCTCATAAAAGTCCTGTGAGATAAATGTTATCTCCATTCCAAGAAACAGGAAACTCAGAGGCAACTTGCCCAAAGTTTGAGTAACTAGTGAGTGGGGAAGCCAGAATTCTGAACCAACTGGCTTTGACCCCAAAGCACTTAGTATGAGGCCTAAGGCATAGGCACTCAGAAGTTGCCTCTCTTCCTCTCTATTGTGGAGAATTTGGAGAAATTCTGATAAATGGATTTAGATAATCTGGTGGTTCTGAACTCAAATGCTTGGTAGAAACTTAAATGTATTTTCCTTCTAACCTACGGGGCATAACCATAAAACCAGCGAGTGGTGAGAGCTGCCTATGGCGAAGCTGACTCCCATGCTTTTCTGGTATTGCCTGCGGCTTAGGGATGCCGCCCTCTTGCCTCCCATGGCTTATCTTCCTTCTGTGGCCTGAGAACAGATTTAGCTAAACGAACATATTCCTGCTTCCTCGTATACAAACAGGTGCTGGCTGGGAGAAGACCTGTGATTAATGTCATTAGCCAGCCTCTGTGAGCCTCTGGGAAGATGGCTCTGCAGTTCTCTCAGCTAAGCTATGATGTGAAAATAGCACATCCCAGTATTCAATGCTCTGCAGACAATTAAAATTGTGGATTTTACATCAACACAAGTGATTTTATAGCTCAGTTTCTAAAACAAGAGATTTTTTAAAAGTTTATTCTGAACTTCTAACCTTGAGTACAATGATGTACGAAGGACTAGTATTAACAACTAGAAAACTGGGGGGGAAAAATGAAACAGTTATGTTCATTTCACTGCCAACAGCACAGGACTGTGAGCCATGAGAAGGAAACAAATTAAGTTGAATCCTAAGATCGCCTTGGCTTCCTGCCTGAAGGTGATTTCTGGACTGCGTGGGCAAACAGAAAGAACTCAATGTCTGGCAGCCTCACTGAGTTAAGAAAATTGAGATCAGAATTGAGGGAGGCTGAAGAAGCTGGAATTTGCAGGGCAGAGTTCTGGAAAGGAAAAAGCCAGGGGAAAAGAACTCCCGAAGTCTAGTCTCTGCTGACAATGAGGCTGCAATGCACAGAATGAAACTCCACAAGGTGGGGCAAACGATGAACAGGGACCTGTAGGTTGAACAATTCCCAGTGCTTACTACAGATGGGGGTTTATTCAAACATTGACCAGCTTATGAGCCCCAACAGGGAGTCCTTGGGGATCACACAGCTCCTTCGGTGAAGACAAACCTTAGTAGTGGGATTTTCCCTGGATGAATCATCCTCTAGACCTACCTGAGCAAAGTGTAAGAGCTTAAACTGTGTCCCCTCAAAACTCCTATGTTGAAGACCTATAACCTCCAGTACCTCAGAATGTGCCCTAATTTGGAAGAGGGTCATTACCAACGTTATTAGTTAAGATAAGCCCGTACTGGCCGGGCGCGGTGGCTCAAGCCTGTAATCCCAGCACTTTGGGAGGCCGAGACGGGCGGATCACGAGGTCAGGAGATCGAGACCATCCTGGCTAACACAGTGAAACCCCGTCTCTACTAAAAAAATACAAAAAAAACTAGCTGGGCGAGGTGGCGGGCGCCTGTAGTCCCAGCTACTCGGGAGGCTGAGGCAGGAGAATGGCGTGAACCCGGGAGGCGGAGCTTGCAGTGAGCTGAGATCCGGCCACTGCACTCCAGCCCGGACAACAGAGCAAGACTCCGTCTCAAAAAAAAAAAAAAAAAAAAAAGATAAGCCCGTACTGTTTTGGGTGGGGCCCCTAATCCGATGAGACTGATGTCCTTATAAAAAGGGGAAATTTGACTGGGCGTGGTGGCTCACGCCTGTAATCCTAACACTTTGGGAGGCCAAGACGGACAGATCATCTGAGGTCAAGAGTTAGAGACCAGTCTGGCCAATATGGTGAAACCCAGTCTCTACTAAAAATACAAAAATTAGCCGGGCGTGGTGGCGGGCGCCTGTAATCCCAGCTACTTCAGAGGCTGGGGCGGGAGAATCACTTGAACCAGGGAGGCAGAGGTTGCAGTGAGCTGAGACCATGCCACTGCACTCCAGCCTGGGCAACAAGAGTGAAACTGTCTAAACAAAAAAGGGTTGGGGGTTTTGGACACAGACACACACAGGAAAAAAGCCGTGTGAGCATGAAGGCAGACAGCAGGATGATGTGTCTAGAAGTCAAGAAACACCAAGGACTGTGCGGAAGCCCCAGAAGCCAAAGGACAGGCCTGGAACAGATTCTCCCTCACATCCCTCAGAAGACACCCACCCCGCGATCACCTTGACCTAGGACTTCCAGCACCGTGAGACAACACATTTCCGTTGTTCAAGCCACTCAGTTTGTGGCACTTTGTCAGGGGAGCCCTAGCAAACTAATATACAAAACTCAAAAAGCAGATGGCGGGCATGGGCAGTGGGGGAATGCCGGGGAAGCCACACTCTAGGAGATCCTGTGTCCTCAGCCAGACCTGTTTGCACCCACGTTGCCACAACCAGATTCTAAATGTCAAAAAGCCGAAGGTCCACTTGATGACTCTGTGTTCAATAGAAACTTCAGGGCCAGGCGCGGTGGCTCAAGCCTGTAATCCCAG
>NW_012117599.1:3001627-3005961 GCF_000951035.1 Colobus angolensis palliatus
ACGGAGAGCAGTTTAAAGCATTAAAAACCAAACTAGACATATCCTTCTTAGCCTATTCAGGAAAAGGTATTCAATGATCAGTCCATTTTTAAAGGTTTGAAAAGCTGCAAATCCAAGACTACAGTTTCATTCTACAGTTAAATTGGTGTGGGATCTTTTTTATTCTTATTTTTGCAGACAGTTGCGCTGTATGTAACAGCTGTGTCAAAATAACTGATTCACTGCCATCCTATCTCCAAGTTTTAATTTTTAATTAACGTGTGGTTTTGAATTTTTTGGTTAATTTCCTTCCTCACATGATCTCTCTTATCTTTTATAGTATCTAAATCTACATACCTTAAGAGAACCTTACAAAAAAGAAAAGTAATAGGAAGGGAAAATGTCTGGGAGGTGAAATGATTGGTTTTACCCTTCATACTCTGAAACTCACTGCAAAACCTTACAAGAAGAATAGCTAGCCCAGCCTTACTATTCTTTCTCAAAATGAGGCTTGTTAAAAAGAGTAGACCACTAACAACGCCACGCCCCTTGAAAGATTAAAATCACTGCCCGGGTCATTTTAGTGCTGAAGTGACCAGCAGCATGAACATTCTCAGACAGGCTGTTCTTGTGTGACTACCAAGGTATGACCTCCAGCTTTTTTTTTTTTTTTTGACTTAAGGTTGCTGCAGAAACATGGGTGGGTTTGGAGAGACAAATATTCAAAAATCTTCCACAATTCTTCCCCAAAGAAAAGTAGGGGCAGATGCCTACTCCCATAGGGTCCCCACAGGATGAGCAGGGGAGTGTCATAAACAAAGCCAGGGAGTGGAAGGGGCACTGCCTAAACTGGGAAGGGTACCATAAACGTCAGTGGTGTTAGTATTGGTGGAAAGAAGCCTGGTTCTGGACTTGATTCAGCCCTGAGGTGATTGTCTACCTGTGGCAATTTTCAGAAACTTCGTTAACTTCAATTTTCCTATCAGTAAAATGAAAAGATTAACCTGTTTAGAATGTATCTGATTTCAAATTCCAACATTCAGTAGTTCTGGCAGAAGATTAAGAGGCTAGATTTCACTCTTTCTTGGTAGATGAGAGATTGACAATGAACAATGTTTTGAAAGTTATACATTACATATAGTGTTATTTGGCATTGCCATTGAATTTTCAGCTGCATTTGTGTTAAAATAACAGCCCCCTTTACTGTGCATTTACAATGTGCCATACACAGTACCAAGCATGTTATAACCCTATTGTCTCATTTTACTCCTTATTCACTGGCACTGACCTCTGAAGAATCAGAGTTTAACAAAGGCATGTAAGTTTAACAGGCAGGAAGCAAATTTAGGTCTTACTGGTTACAAAGGCAATGCTTTCAACCACCAGCCTCCTCCACATGACTCAGTTGTTTCTGTTTTAAATCAAAGGGGGTTTATTTTCGTAGTAAACTCGACTTCTGTTGATTTCCTTTTTTTTTTTTTTTTTTGAGACGGAGTCTTGCTCTGTCGCAGGCTGGAGTGCAGTGGCGCGATCTTGGCTCACTGCAAGCTCCGCCTCCCGGGTTCCCATTCTCCTGCCTCAGCTTCCTGAGTAGCTGGGACCACAGGCACCTGCCACCATGCCCGGCTAATTTTTTTATATTTTTAGTAGAGATGGGGTTTCACCATGTTAGCCAGGATGGTCTCGATCTTCTGACCTCGTGATCTGCCCACCTCGGCCTCCCAAAGTGCTGGGATTACAAGTGTGAGCCACCATGTCCAGCTAACTTCTGTTGATTTCTTCATAAAATTAGATATATTAGTTTTAAGTCCATGTGAATGCACAGCACAGAGTTTCCAGTAGGTGAACAGAAGTACATACACTCTATTATAGGAAAAAACAATGGAATAATATCCATTCTATTCTAGGAAATAGCAATGGAATAATGTCCATAAATGTGAAAAGAATTCAAAATGTTTCTCTTTTTCAGAAATAAGATTTTTAAAAATCAAATGTAAGGGAAAAATTTAAGTGATAGGTCAGTGCATGTGAGAAAATAAATAAAATTACATCTTCTTCCTTCCCGCTCCCCTCCCCCACCCTCCTTCTCCTTCTCCTCTTCTTCTTTTTTGAGATAGGATCTCACTGTGTCACCCAGGCTGGAATGCAGTGGTGCAATCATGGCTCACTGCAGCCTCAACCATGGTGAGTAATTGGAAATTAAAAGAAATACAAGGTATTCATACTCGAAAGGAAGAGTAAAATTATATTTTCAGACAACTTGATGCTATAGATAGAAAATCCTAAGGAATTCACCAAAACTATTAGAACTAATAGACAAATTAATAATGGTTGAATGGCAAAAGATCAATACACAAAAATCAATTGCATTTTCATGCACTAGCAATAAACAATCTGAAATTAATAAAACAATTCCATTTAGAATAGCATCAAAATAATAAAATACACACAAGAGAAGTCAAAGTCATAAATTTGACAATAGAAGCACAAGACTCATACTAAAACTGCCAAACATTGAAAGATATTAAAGAAAACGTGAGTAAATGAATAGTTGTTCCATAATCATGGATAAGAAACTTAATATGGTTGGCTGGGCTCTGTGGTTCACACCTGTAATCCCAGCACTTTGGGAGGCTGAGGTGGGAGAATCAGTTGAGCCCAGGAGTTCAAGACCAGTCTGAGCAATATAATGAGACCCCATCTTTACAAAAAAATTCAAAAAATTAGCTGAGCATGGTGGCATGTGCCTGTAGTTTCAACTACTCAAAAGTCTGAGACGGGAGGTTTGTTCGAGCCCAGGAGGTTGAGGCTGCAGTGAGCCATGATTGCTCCACTGCACTCCAGCTTGGGTGACAGAGCAAAATTTTTTATTGCGGCATTATTCACAATAGCAAAGACCTGGAATCAACCCAAATGTCCATCAGTGACAGACTGGATTAAGAAAATGTGGCACATATACACCATGGAATACTATGCAGCCATAAAAAAGGATGAGTTTGTGTCCTTTGTAGGGACATGGATGTAGCTGGAAACCATCATTCTCAGCAAACTATCGCAAGAACAGAAAACCAAACACCGCATGTTCTCACTCATAGGTGGGAACTGAACAATGAGATCACTTGGACTCAGAAAGGGGAACATCACACACCGGGGCCTATCACAGGGAGGCGGGGAGGAGGGATTGCATTGGGAGTTATACCTGATGGGTGCTGACGAGTTGATGGGTGCAGCACACCAACATGGCACAAGTATACATATGTAACAAACCTGCACATTATGCACATGTACCCTAGAACTTAAAGTATAGTTAAAAAAAAATTAATAAATTAACTTTTCCCCCAAAAAGAATAAAAAATAAAAACAAACCTTAATGTTGTTAAGAGGACAATACATTCCAAGTTCATTTACAGAGTTAATGTAATGCCTATCAAAAACCCAGCTCACTTTTTTTTTTACAGCAATTAATAAGCTGTTCCTAAAATTCATAAGGAAATACAAGAAACCCAGAATAGCCAAAACAACAATCTTGAAAATAACAAAAATAGCAGACTTACAAAATAACAAAGACTTACACTTTCCAGTTTCAAAGTTATTGCAAAGCTACGGAAACCAAGACGATTTGGTACTGGTACAGGATAGATATATATATCAAGGGAACAGAACTGCTAGTATGGAAATAAACCCTTGCATTTATGGTTAATTAATGTTTGACAACAATGCCAAGACAATTCAGCAGGGGAAGGAAGAGTCTTTTCAATAAATGTTCCTGGAGCAACTGGCCATCTGCATGCCAAAGAATGAATGAGGATCCTTTCCTCACATCACACACACACAAAATAATCTACAGTGGATTGTAGACATATATGCGAGAGATAAAACTAGAAAGCTCTTAGAAGAAAACACAGGAATAAATAGTTTTGACTTGGGTTAGGCGTTGATTTCTCATGTTTGATGCCAAAGGTGCAAGTGATAGAAGGTCAACATTTGTAAAAATCATGAATTTTGTCTTTCAAAGTACACCATCAAAAAAGTTTTAAAAAACCCAAAATATTTGTCAATTATACATTTTATAAGGAACTTGTATCCAGAATATGTAAAGAACTCTTGCAATTCTATAATAAAAAGACAAGTGGGCTGTGTGTGGTGGCTCACGCCTGGAATCCTAGCACTTTGGGAGGCCAAGGTGAGTGGATCACGAGGTTAGGAGACCGAGACCATCCCAGCTAACATGGTGAAACCCCGTCTCTATTAAGAATACCAAAAAAGGCCGGGCGCGGTGGCTCAAGCCTGTAATCCCAGCACTTTGGGAGGCCGAGACGGGTGGATCACGAGGTCAGGAGATCGAGACCATCCTG
>NW_012117599.1:3006284-3038232 GCF_000951035.1 Colobus angolensis palliatus
GGCGGAGGCAGGAGAATCGCTTGAACCTGGGAGGCGGAGGTTGCAGTGAGCCGAGATCACACCATTGCACTCCAGTCTGGGTGACGGAGTGAGACTCTGTCTCAAAATATATAAATAAATAAAACAATAAAAAGACAAGCATATTAAAAGTGGGCAAAAGAGTCAAACATGCATATCTCCAAAGACATATGAATGGCTAATAAATACATTAAAGGATGCTGCACATCATTAGTTATCAGGAAATGCAAATCAGAGCCACTTCACACCCACTAAAAGGGCATAATAATATTGTCAGCAAGAATTAAGATATACAGATTTAAAGATACATATTTATAAAAGCATTCAAAAATTCAAGTATTTAGTAACATATTTAAAAATTTATGGAACAATACCTCCACACAGAAAACTATGAAATATTACTGAGAAAAATCAAATAAATGGAGGACTATATGTTCAGGGACTAGAAGACTCCATATCATGGAGATGTTCATTCCTCTCAAATGGACCTGTAGATTTGATGTGGTACCATAAAAATCTTAATAAGTTTCACAAGGAATTTCGCTAAGTGATTTTCAAATTATATGGAAATGCAAAAGCAAAAATGGCCAAGATACTTTTGAACAATAACAAAATATGAAAAGAGTTGTGCTAAAGGACATCAAGACTTTATTGTAAAGTTATACTAATTAAAGCAATGAGGTATTTGTCAGATAGACAAACAGACCAATAGAATAGTATAGAATGCCAGAAACAAAGCCACACATAATTCATCCTTGAAAGGACAAGATGGTAATGCAGCACAGTGGGGTAAGATGGTCTTTTCAATCAATGATGCTGAGTTAACTCAAAATCTGTATAGAATATTTAAATTTTCCACACCTGTTGCAAACCACACATTAAAAATCAATTCCAGATGAACTGTAGCTCTAAAATTGACAAGCAAAACAATAAAGTTTATAAAAGATAATATGAGCTTAGTTTAGTTATGACCTTAAGGAGGTAGGGAAAGATTTCTTTTTTCTTTTCTTTTCTTTTCATTTTTTTTTTTTTTTTTTTGAGAGGGTGCTTCACCCTGTCGCCCAGGCTGGAGTTCAATGGTGTGATCTCACCTCACTGCAACCTCCGCCTCCCGGGTTCAAACGAGTCTCCTGCCTCAGCCTCCTGAGTAGCTGGGATTATAGGCGTGTGCCACGCCTGGCTAATTTTTGTATTTTTAGTAGAGACGGGGTTTCACTATATTGGGCAGGCTGGTCTCGAACTCCTGACCTCATGATCCGTCTGCCTTGGCCTCCCAAAGTGCTAGGATTACAGAGGTGAGCCACTGCACTTGGACAAGATTTCTTAGAAGAACAGAAAAAAATCCACATTCTTAAAGGAAACTATTAATAAATTGGACATTATTAAAATTAAAAAATTCTGTTTATTAAAAGACAACATTAAATGAGTGAAAAAACAAGGCACAATGGAAGATTATTTGCAACACATGTTACCAACAACAAGCTTGTATCCATAATACTACCTTAAAAAAACTATAATTTAAGAAAAAGAGAAAACCCAGTAGAAAATTAGGTTAAAATCATGAATAGGAATTTCACAAATACATATGCCAATTGGGAAATAAGCACCTAAAAAGGTGCTCAGTTCCGTTAGTTATTAGTGTAATGCAAATTATAACTGTAGTGAGACACCACTTTACACCTGCCAGCATGGCAAAAATTCAAATGATTGACAATGCCCAGCTGGTGGAGCAACATAAACTCCCTTGCTGGGGGGTGTGTAAATTAGCGCAGTTACTTTGGAAAACAATATGGATTATCTACTAAGGGGAACATATGCACACTCTTTAATCTAGTAATTCCACTTCTAGATGTATACCCCCCAAAAATGTGTGCACATGTGCACCAACAGACATACATATGAATGTTCATAGCAGCATCATTTGTAAGAGTCCAAACCAGGAAACAACCCAAATGTCCATTGCCAGCAGAATGAATAAATTGTGTCACATTTGTACAATCAAATAATACACAGCAATGAAAATGAACATACTGAAACTATAGTTACATTTATCAATATGGATAAATCTCATAAAGATCGCATGAAAGAAAGGAAAAATAGTACTCTATGATTCCAGAGACAATCCTCGTCTCTGAACAATCCACCTTCACAAATAACAGGTTTGTAGAAAAGCAGAATGATTTGATAGACGTGATGAGGGCTACAATTTTCAAAAGTAGATCAGTTATAACAATAGCCATAGTTCATGCAAGGTACAAAACTATTTTGTCAAATAGATACAGCTAAATTATAAGTCTTAGAAATCAGGACATTGGTTATTTCGAGGAGACAGGAATAGTGATTGAGTCTGGGTACAAAGGAAACCACTGAGATTTGATTTATTCATCTTTTTGCTCAGGTGATGATTTTATGGGTATTTATCCCACAATAATTTATTGAGCTCATAAAAATTTGTATTGTATACTTTTCTGTATGGTTATAATACTTTATAATACAAATGCATGCTACAAAGTATTACTAAAACTTTATTATCTTGTTAGATTTTTCTAATAATAAATACAGAAAATTAGGATCAAATACTTTCCCCCTCATCTTTACAGGTGACTTTTTCTAGTCTTTCTCAATTTATCCGGCATATCTGATGTCAGGTCTATGATCCTATGGGATCATAGTCACAAAGATATTATTTTTCAGAAAAGCAAACAAGCAAAAAACTCTTCCCTCCCATTGTAGAATCTGGAGATGTCTTTGCTGTTTTACCCCAGAGAGCTCTCAAACAAGGAGCAACAGTACACAAACAGAATAGATGGCACAGAGAAGTGGCCAAAGAGACAACAGTCTGCTCTGTCTGGCTTTGATGATCTGTGCAAACTCTTCAAATAGACAACTCCTAGTCACTCTTTCTCTTTAAGAATTAATATCTATAAACCTGCCATTCATTGCTATAATAGGAGATACTATTCTATTGATTCATGAATGAATTACCCACTTGCCCCAGTGAAGGTATTTCTTTCCTTCTTTCCTTTTTTTTTTTTTTTTGAGATGGAGTATCACACTGTCACCTTGGCTGGAGTGCAGTGGCATGATCTCAGGCCACTGCAAACTCCGCCTCCCAGGTTCAAGTGGTTCTCTTGCCTCAGCCTCCTGAGTAGCTGGGATTACAGGCGCCTGCCACCACACCCGACTAATTTTGTTGTATTTTTAGTAGAGACAGGGTTTCATTATGTTGGCCTGGCTGGTCTTGAACTCCTGACCTCATGATCTGCCTGCTTCAGCCTCCCAAAGTGCTGGGATTACAGGCGTGAGCCACGGTGCCCGGCCGAAGGTATTTATTTCAAAACCTCTGAAGGCTAACCTACTGCCAGGCAGGGGCTTAATGAAAACCTGAAGTCATTTATCTTTTGATCCACTGGCTGAAAATCCTTGTCTCTGAACAATCCACCTTCACAAATAACTGAGGTTTGGAAAAAAGCAGAAGGATCTGATAGATGTGACGGGGGCTGCAATATTCGTATGTAGATCAGTTAAACGAATAGCCATAGTTCATGCAAGGTGCAGAATTGGACCGAAAAAAATATTTTCCTTCTGCACTAGAGAAAGTATGAAGTTCTGATCACAAATACAGTTTAGAATTTCTAAAACACATGAAAATGTTTTGTAACAGGCAATTGAAATTCTAGTTTTCTATGGACATATACTATATAAATATGTATGCTATATAAACATTCATGTGGATCTATATACACGCACAACTATTTATCTCTATCTCTGTGTATGTGTATATATACACATACACATATATGGAGATATATTTATATATACATATTAATATATGTGTGTATATATACATAAATCCAGACCTTTCAATTATCCACTGCAAAAAGTTTTCACCAGTCTATGTAATTGTTAAGGGTGTATATATATATATATATATATACACACACACACACGTATATTTATATAAATATATGTGTGTATATATACATAAACCCAGACCTTTCAATTATCCACTGCAAAAAGTTTTCACCAGTCTATGTAATTGTTAAGGGTGTATATATATATATATATATATACACACACACACACGTATATTTATATAAACATATTACGTATTATATACACATGACATATTACATGATATATAAGTATACATCTGTATATATATGTGTGTGTGTATATATATATAAACCCAGACCTTTGAATTATCTACTGTAAAAAGTTTTCACCAGTCTTTGTAATTGTTAAGGGTATATATACACATGTATATTTATATATACATATTACATATTATATACATATTACATGTATATATAATTATACAAGTGTGTATGTGTATATATATACCCAGACCTTTCAATTACCTCCTGTAAAAAGTTTCACCAGCCTCTGTAATTGTTATTAAGGGTGTTTTTAAAAAGGCACTAGATATGGCTTTTCCTCCAAGAGATGTAACCAAGTCCATGTATTTATTAATGCTTACAAAACCCAGGATTAACGGCCTTCTTCCAAATAGAAGGCCTGAAATGGTCTAGGAGACTCTTGTATCATCTGGTTAACTTGACTATTGAATTTTCCAACTCTAGGATGCTAAGAAAGTTCTTGAATTGTTTTCTGCCCATGACCATTTTCTTCAGATCTGCCTTTAACTCCCTCCTGCAAAGACTCACCGCCTGCTTTCATCTGAGTACACGCTTATATAAATCATTATATAGACTTACTAAAGCTATGTTTTGTTTAGTAAGAAAGTTTTGGAAGGTAGAAAGAAGTGCACCATGCTCCAAAAATGTAAATGTAATTGAAAAAGGAATCCCTCAGCAGCACACAGTTGACATTGCCAATAGACAGGCATGGAGTTCACCAGCCATTTGGCAGAGAAAGAGACACATGCTAAGACCGGCTGCATGAGAGTGCAATTTCAGTGAGTTCTCAGGGTTACATAAAAGCATCAAGGCAAACCTTTCACCCAGATGAATGTGAAAAAATTGGTTTCACATGTTCATTCAATAAATATTTATTGAATATCTTCTATATGAAAGCTATTGGCACTTGAGGATGAATTAGTGAAAAGTGTTGCAACCGTCCACTGAAAGAAAAATAGGAAGATCTACATACTAAATAAAAAGTAAATGTCAGTTTAAGTTTATACTTAAATACAGATGAAAACATTTTTCTTTGATAATAAAGTCAAGAACAAGATGATCGTGAGACATGTTCCTGATTCCATGGCTCTATTTGTCCAAAGACTGTCATCTTGAATCACAGACGCACACAGATGGAGTTAATTAGCTGCCCTTGAGCTAGGCTTACCTCCAATTGCCCAGACATTGATGGAACATCATTAAAGAAACTGACCTTTAATACCAATCCCTGAGATCCCACAGCCTGTTAAGAAAACTGAGGAAGCAGAGGGATTTCTGTCCCATCAACGAGTCTGAAGTCTTTTATTTCAGAATATTGCAAGATGGCATCTCTGTTACATCAGTTTAAGAGAGAATGCAGATGCGTTAATAATTATTTTAATGTCTGTTTTATTCTCAGATAAAACTCTTTAAATTGAGCTCAACTAATCACATATAAGTAGGTGGCAAACAGAATGTAGAGTTTTTCTTAAATCTTAAAAACATGACATCACATTTGTCTTGCCTAAATAGATACCAGCTTGGTATTACCATACATGTAATTACCATTACTCCAAAAGAAAAATAAACATAAAATAATTCTTTGTTTCCTGAGAGACAAGAGTGGGGTATTTATATATTTTATCTTTTCTTGTTTGTTAAAACTTCATTTGGCCTTCATTTTACTAAATGTGTGGGTGTAAGATACAAAATTTCCTATAAGTACAGCAAGAACTTTAAAACACAGAGGGAAGCGGCTTTTTCCCCAACACTAAATCATAAACTCTTAGTCGACACGAAGAAAGGGAAAGGGGCTCAGAAAGGATAACAAGAGCTTGTCTCCCAACTGAAGACCTGGCCTTTCTCCTAGGAAGAGCTTCTCCCAACTCCCCTCGCTGCATCAGCTGCCTCTGGAGTTACCCTTGGACCTTGAACAACATGGGTTTGAACTGTGCAGATCCACTTATACATGGACTTTTTTTCAATAAAAGTTACATGGAGTGTGCCTGCTTCTCCTGCGACCTCTCCTAACTCTGACACCCCTGAGACAGTAAGACCAACTCCTACTCTTCCTTCTCCTCCTCAGCCTGCTCAATGTGAAGATGATGAGATAAAGATCTTTCGGATGATCCACTTCTACCTAATAGTAAATATGTTTTCTGTTATGATTTTCTTAGTAACATTGTCTTTTCTCTAGCTTACTTATTGTAAGAATATACTATATGATAGACACAGCATACAAAATGTGCTGATCGATTATTTATGCTCTTGGTAAGCATAATAATAGTTACTATGTTATATAGTTAATATAATAGTTAATATATAGTTAATATAATAGTTAATATAAGTCAACAATAGTTAATATATAAATTTGGGGAGAGTCAAACGTTATTCAAGAGTTATCCACGGATTTTTGGCTGAGGTGGGGAGGGAGAGTGTCAGTGCCCCTAACATCTGCGTTGTTCAAGGGTCAACTGTACCCTCTGCAGCTTCACTGGCCCCTTGTTTGACTCCACACGTCACACCTCTCTGACCACTTCAATTGAAAGCAATACACATGAGCTCCTCAACCACAGCCCAACCAAGTTCATGGAACTCCTAGGGTCCATGAACTCGCATCTTTTCTTTGTGTGACCACCAAGTACATGTATTTCTGTAAGGCCTAATCCTTTTTTATTTTTTAAAAAGCTTTTATTTTAGGTTCAGGAGTACCTGTGCATGTTTTTTATATAGGTAAACTCGTGTCATGGGGGTTTGATGTACAGATTATTTTGACACCCAGGTACTAAGCCTATTACCCAATAGTTATTTTTTCTGGTTCTCTACCTCCTCCCACTCTCCAGCAGGCCTCAGTGTCTGCTGTTCCCCTCTACGTGTTCATGTGTTCTCATCATTTAGCTCCCACTTATAAGTGAGAACATGTGGTATTTGGTTTTCTATTCCTGCTTTAGTTTGCTAAGGATAATGGTCTCCAGCTCCCTCCATGTTCCTGCAAAGGACACAATCTCATTCCTTTTTATGGCTGCATAGTATTCCGTGGTATGTATGTTCCACATTTTCTTTATCCAGTCTTCCATTTATGGGCATTTAGGTTGATTCCATGTCTTTGCTATTGTGAATATAGTGCTGCAATGAACATTCGCGTGCATGTGTCTTTATGATGGGACAATTTATATTCCTTTGGGTACATACCAGTAATAGGATTGCTAGGGTGACTGGTAGCTCTGCTTTTAGCTCTTTGAGGAATTATCGCATTGCTTTCCACCCTGGTTGAACAAATTTACACTCCCACCAACAGTGTGTAAGTGTTCCAGTTTCTTTGCAACCTCACCAGCAATTTTTAATTTTTATTTTTTAGTAATAGCCATTCTGACTGTTGTGAGATGGTGTCTCATTGTGGTTTCGATTTGCATTTCTTTTCATATTCTTGTTGGCCGCATGTATGTCTTCTTTTGAAAAGTGTTTGTTCATGTCCTTTGACCACTTTTTAATGGGGATGGATTTGGGTGCCCTTTACTTCTTTCCCTTGCCTGACTGCTCTGGCCAGCACTTCTAATACTATGTTGAAAAGGAGTGGTGAGAGAGGGCATTCTTGTCTTGTGCTGGTTTTCAAGGGGAATGCTTCCAGCTTTGGCCCATTCAGTATAGCATGATATTGGCTGTGGGTCTGTCATAGATGGCTCTTATTATTTTCAGCTATGTTCCTTCAATACCTAGTTTGCTGAGAGTTATTTTTTTGACATGAAAGGATGTTGAATTTTATCAGAAGTCTTTTCTGCATCTATTGAAATGATAATGTGGTTTTGTCTTTAGTTCTGTTTATGTGATGAATCATTTTTATTGATTTGCATAACCAACCTTGCATCCCAGGGATAAAGTCTGCTTGATTGTGGTGAATTAGCTTTTTGATATGCTGCTGGATTAAGTTTGCTAGTATTTTGTTGAGGATTTTTGCATCAATGTTCATCAAGGATATTGGTCTTGTTTATTTTATTGTTGTGTCTTTGTCAGGTTTGGGTATCAGGATGATGATGCTAGCCTCACAGAATAAGTTGGGGAGGAATTCCTCCTCCTTAATTTTTGGAAGAGTTTCAGTAGGAATGGTACTGGCTCTTCTTTGTACATTTGGCAAATTCAGCTGTGAATCCATCTGGTCCAAGGCTTTTTTTGGTTGGTAGACTATTTATTACTGTTTCAATTTCAAAGCTCATTATTGGTCCGTTAAGGAATTCAGTTTCTTCCTGGTTCAGTTTTGGGAGAGTGTATGTTTACAGGAATATGTCCACTTCTTCAAAATTTTCTAGTTTGTGTGCATAGAGGTGTTCATAATATTCTCTAATGGTTATTCCTACTTTTGTGGGGTCAGTGGTAATATCCCCTTTGTCATTTCTGATTGTTTATTTGGATCTTCTCTCTTTTCTTCTTTATTAATCTAGTTAGTGGTCTAGCTATCTTATTAATTTTTTCAAAATCAGCTCCTGGCTTCACTGTTTTGAATGGCTTTTCCTGTCTTAATCTCCTTCACTTTGGCTCTGATTTTTGTTATTTCTTGCCTTCTGTTAGCTTTGGGGTTAGCTTGCTCTTGCTTCTCTAGTTCTTTTTGATAGGATATTAGGTTGTTAATTTGAGATCTTTGTAACTTTTTGATGTGGGCATTTAGTGCTATACATTTCTTTCTTAATGCTGCATAAGTTGTGTCCCAGAGATTCTGGTTTGCTGTATTTTTGTTCTCACTAGTTTCAAGGAACTTCTTGATTTCTGCCTTAATTTCATTATTTACCCAAAAGTCATTCAGGAGCAGGTTGTTTAATTTCCATATAATTTTATGACTTTGGACAATTTTCTTAGTCTTGAATTCTATTTTTATTGTGCTGTGGTCTGGGAGAGTGGTTGGTAAGATTTCTGTTCTTCTGCATTTGCTGAGGATTGGTTTATGTCCGATTGTGTGGTTGATTTTAGAGTATGTGCCATGTGCAGATAAGAAGAATGTATATTTTGTTGCTGCTGGGTGGAGAGTTCTGTAGATGTCTACCAGATCCATTTGGTCCAGTGTTGAGTTAGGTCCTGAATATCTTTGTTAATTTTCTGCCTTGATGATCTGATACTGTCATTGGGGTGTCGAAGTCTCCCACTATTATTGTGTGGGAGTCTAAGTCTCTTTGAGGGTCTCTAAGAATTTGCTTTATGAATCTCATTGCTCCTCTCTTGGGTGCATACATATTTAGGATAGTTAGCTACGACGATGTGACCAGTTGCGGAAATGAGGACTGTAACTGTCAAGTGCCCTTTGTCATTGTCAATTGAACCCTTTACCATTATGTAATGCCCTTGTCTTTTTTTTTTTAATCTTTGTTGGTTTAAAGTCTGTTTTGTCTGAACCCCTGCTTTTTTGTTTTCTCTTTGTTTGGTAGATTTTTCTCCATCCCTTTATTTTGAGTCCATGAGTGTCACTGCATGTGAGATGGGTCTCTTGAAGATAGCATACCACTGGGTCTTACTTCTTTACCCAGCTTGCCACTCTGTGCCTTTTAATTGGGGTATTTAGCCCATTTACACTCACAGTTAGTATTGATGTGTATGTATTTGATCCTGTCATCATGTTGTTAGCTGTTCATTATGCTGACTTGCTTGTGTGACTGCTTTATAGTGTCACTGATCTGTATACTTGTGTTTTTGTAGTGGCTGGTAACAATCTTTCCTTTCCATATTTAGTGATTCTTTCGGGAGCTCTTGTAAGGCAGGCCTGGTGGTAACAAATTCCCTCAACATTTGCTTGTCTGAAAAGGATTTCATTTCTTCTTTGCTTATGAAGCTTAGTTTGGCTGGATATGAAATTCTTGGTTGAAATTTCTTTTCTCTAAGAATGCTGAACATAGGCCCCCAGTCGCTTCTGGCTTGTAGGGTTTCTGCTGAGAGGTCCACTGTTAGTCTGATGGACTTACCTTTGTAGGTGACTTATCCTTTCTCTCTAGCCGCCTTTTTTTTTCTCATTTTGACCTTGGAGAATCTGATGATTATGTGTCTCACCCACAGTCATTATGTGTCTTGGCCATAATGTGACTTGGGGATTATCTTCTTGTGAAGTATTTTGCCATAATCACAGTAATAAAATGTATCCTACCAAAGGATTATGGTCTTGGGGATTATCTTCTTGTGAAGTATTTTGCAGGGATTCTCTGCATTTCCTAAATTTGAATGTTGGCCTCTCTAGCTAGATTGGGAAGTTTTCATGGAAGATATCCTGAAATATGTTTTCCAAGTTGCTTCCATTTTCTCCATCCCTTTCAGGGACGGCAATGAGTTGTAGATTTAGTCTCTTTATATAAACCCATATTTCTTGGAGGTTTTGTTTGTTCCTTTTCATTCTTTTTTCTTTATTCTTCACTGACTGTCTTATTTCAGAAAGCCAGTCTTAAAGCTCTGAGATTCTTTCCTCGGCTTGGTCTATTCTTCTTTTAATACTTGTGATTGCATTACAGAATTCTTGAGGAATGTTTTTTAGCTCTATCAGGTCAGTTACATTCTTTTCTATATTGGCTATTTTGTCTGTCAGCTCCTATATCATTTTATTATGATTCTTAGCTTTCTTAGATTATGTTTCAATGTTCTCCTGGATCTTGATGATCTTCATTCCTACCCATATTCTGAATTCTATTTGTCATTTCAGCCATCTTAGCTTAGTTAAGAATCTTTGCTGGAGAACTAGTGCAGTTATTTGAAGGGAAGAAGAAACTCTGGCTTTTTGAGTTATCAGAGTTCTTGAGCTCATTCTTTCTTATCTTTGTGGGCTGATGTTCCCTCAATCTTTGAAGTTGCTGTTATTTGGATGGGTTTTTTTTTTTTAATCTTATTTGATGACCATGGGGGTTTGATCATCATATAAGGTGAGTTCAGTCTACTGGATTTGTTACTAGAAGACTTTAGGGGACCAAGGCTTAGCTAAGGACTTCTGGACTGTGTGCTCTAACTCTGCAGGACTGGTATTAGGCCTCGGTTCCGATCTCTGGCTCCTTGAAGTTAGGAATGTGCTGTGCTGGAGAGGGAGAGGTGCTCCCAGATAGCTGGTCACAACACTACAATGGCTGGTGCCAGCCAAAGTACTTCACAGGGCAGTGGCAGCAGGATCTGCCCTCTTTTGCATGTGCCAGCAGCAGTGGCAGCAGCAGCACACTGGGGTGCACGCTCATCAGCTGCAGCAGGGTGCTAGTGAGTGCTGGCCTCTGTGCAGGCATTTGCAGCAATGATAGTGCCAGTATGGCTCAGGGGGATGGATGTTCCAGAAATTGTGTGCACATTTGCACTGATGGTGGTGTTAGCACAGGGGCGGAGTGCTGGTGAGCACAGGACTATGTATGCCTTCTGTGTATGTTCACTTTTGTGGCAGTGGCCGCTCAGAGCTGGGGTCAGGTCTGCTTTTTTCTGTGCCTAGTTTTGTGCCAGCCTCCCTGGTGCAGGGCTGGGTGCTGGTGGGCTGGGACTGGTGGATTCCATCCCACCAATGCTTCCATGACAATGACAGTGTGGCGGGCTGCACTCACACTGGCAGCAGTAGCATGGCATGGTGCACACAGGTGCACTGGCAGGGAAGGGAACTCTAGGTCCATCTGTGCACACATGCACCAGCAAAGCAATGTGGTGGGTGGCTGTCGGTGAGTACCTACAGGCAAAGGTGGCATGGCACGGCTGCAGGGGAGGGAGGATACAGGCAGGCTGCCTGATCCTTTTGACTCCTCATCAGCAACCTGTTCTCACCATTATTAGATTTATCTCTATCTTTTTTGTTGGTGATGACTAGATGGAATATGTTTTTGGTATCTGACATTTTTAATTGATATATAATAATTGTACATATTTATGGGGGCACATGTTATACTTTGATATATGCATATAATGTGTAATGATCAAATTAAGGGTAACTAGTATATTCAACACGTCAAACATTTATCATTTCATGATGTTGGGAACATTCCAAATCTTCTTCTCTAGCTATTTTGAGATATACAAGAAATTATTGTTAATTATAATCACTCTGCTATGCTATTGAACACTATAACTTGTTCCTTCTGTTTGTGTTTTTGTACTCACTAACCAACCTCTCTTCTTTCCCTCTTCCCCTGTACCATTCCCAGCCTCTGGTAACTGCCATTCTACTCTCTACTTTCATGAGATCAACTTTTTTAGTTTCTATGTAAGTGAGAACATGTGATATTTGTATTTTGGTGTCTGGCTTGTTTCACTTAACATGTCTTCTAGTTCCATCCATGTTGCTGCAAATGACAGAATTTCATCACTTTTTATGGCTGAATAATATTTCACTGTATATAAGTACTGCACTTTCTTTATCCATTCATCTGCTGATGGACACTTAATGTTGATTCCATATCTTGGCTACTGTGAATAACGCTGCAATAAACAAGGGGTATCTCTTCCACAGACATCTCTTCCACATAGTGATTTCTTTTCTTTTGAATATATACCCAGTAGTGGGATTGCTGGATCATATGGTAGAGCTATTTTTTTTTCATTTTTTTGAGGAGCCTCCATATTGTTTTCCATAGTGGCCATACTAATTTACATTCCTACCAACAGTATGTTAAAGCAAACTAAATATGGCCTGAGGACTATGTACTTCCATATTTGAGTCCTTGTGGATGAACTGTAACGTAAGTTAGTAGGTAGACAAGATTGAAAACCTAACTTAGCAGTATGTGCCTGTAACAATAGCTGAGTCCTGGCCAATCCTAGCAGCCATACTTTAACCACTCATATACTGCTCAGGGTTCAAACTGTGTTCAAATAAGACAAACAATAACTGGTAACCAATCCAGGTGTTTCTGTACTTCACTTCTAACTTCTGTACATCATGTTCCTTTTTTTGTCTATAAACTTGTTCTGACCATGAGGAATCCCTGGAGTCTCTCTGAATCTGCTGTGATTCTGGGGGTTGCCTGATTTGTAAATCCTTTTTTTTCTTGCTCAATTAAACTCCGTTAAATTTATCTGAAGTTTTTTATTTTTATTTATTTATTTTTTTTGAGATGGAGTCTTGCTCTGTCACCCAGGCTGGAGTGCAGTGGCCGGATCTCAGCTCACTGCAAGCTCCGCCTCCCGGGTTCCCGCCATTCTCCTGCCTCAGCCTCCGGAGTAGCTGGGACCACAGGCGCCCGCCACCTCGCCCGGCTAATTTTTTGTATTTTTTTTTAGTAGAGACGGGGTTTCACCATGTTAGCCAGGATGGTCTCGATCTCCTGACCTCGTGATCCACCCGTCTCGGCCTCCCAAAGTGCTGGGATTACAGGCTTGAGCCACCGCGCCCGGCCAGGTTTTTTATTTTTTATCAAGTGTATAAGAGTTTCTCTTTCTCCATATCCTCACCAGCATATTTTTTGTCTTTTTGATAATAGCCAGTTTAACTGAAGTGAGATGATATCTCATTGTGGTTTCAATTTGCATTTTCCTGATGCTTGGAGATGAACATTTTTTCCTATCTCTGTTGGTCATTTGTAGGTCTTCTTGGTGAAATGTGTATTCAGATCATTTGCCCATTTTTTAATCAATTTTTTTTTTTTTTTTTGCTAATGAGTTCCCCTATATATTCTGGTTATTAATCCCTTATGAGAAGAATAGTTTGCAAATATTTTCTCCCATTCTGTAAGTTGTCTCTTCACTCTGCTGATTGTTTCCTTTGCCGTGTAAAAGCTTTGTAACTTGATGTAATGCCATTTGTCAATTATTTGTACTTTTGCACTTTTGTGTTATATTTTACAGGATCTTTTGAAGTCTTAATAAAATATTTGCCCAGACCAATGACCTGAAGTATTTATCCAGTGTTTTCTCCTAGTAGTTTCATAGTTTCAGGTCTTACATTTAAGTCTTTAATTCACTTTAATTCATTTTTGTATACAGTGAGAGACAAAGGTCTAGTTTCATTCTTCTGCATATGAATATCCCGTTTTCCCAGCACCATTTATTGAAGAGATTGTCTTTTCCCCAGTGTATGTTTTTGGTGTCTTTGTTGAAAATGAGTTGGCTGTAAATGCATAGATTTATTTCTGGGTTCTCTATTCTGATTCATTGTTCTATGTGTCTGTTCTTATGCCAAAACCATGCTGTTTTGGTTATTATAGTTTTGTAGTATATCTTGAAGTACATAGTTTGATGTCCCCAGCTTTGTTACTTTTGGTCAGGATTGTTTTGGCTATTTGGGGTCTTTTGTGGTTCCATACTAATTTTAGAATTGCTTTTTCTAGTTCTGTGAAGAATGTCATTGGCATTTTGATAGAGGTGGCACTGAATCTGTAGATCACTATGGGTAGTACAGACATTTTAACAATATTAATTCTTCCAATCGATGACCATGAAATGTTTTTCCATTTTTTGTGTCCTCTTTAACTTCTTTCATCAGTGTTTTATAGTTTTCACTGTATAAATTTTTCACTTCTTTGGTTAAGTATATTTCCAGTTTTTTTTTTCTTTACAAGCTATTATAAATGGGTTGCTTTCTTCATTTCTTTTTCAGGTTATTTGCTGTTGGTGTAAAGAAATGCTACTAATTTTTGTATGTTGATTTTGTATCCCGAAACTTTACTGAATTTATCAGATCTAACAGTTTTTTAATGGAGTCTTTAGGTTTTTCTAAATATATGATCATGTCATCTGTGAACAAGGATAATGTGACTTCTTGTTTTCCAATTTGGATGCCTTTTATTTCTATCTCTTGCATAATTGTTCTGGCTAGAACTTCCAAAAATGTGTTAAATAAAGTTGGTGAAAATGGGCATCCTTGTGTTGTTCCCGATCTTACAGCAAAAGCTTTCAATTTCTCCCAATTCAGTATGATGTTACCTGTGAATTTGTCATATATGACCTCTATTGTTCTGAAGTATGTACCTTCTATACTCAGTTTGTTGAATTTTTTTACCATAAAGGGATGTTGAATTTTATCAAATGGTTTTCAGCATCTATTGAAATGGTAATTTGTTTTTGTTCTTGATTCTGTTACTATGATATACCATGTTTATTGATTTGTGCATTTGGAACCATCTTTGCATCCCTGGGATGAATCCCATTTGATCACAATGAATGATCTTTTTAATGTGTTGTTGCATCTGACTTGCTAGTATTTTGTTGGGGATTTTTGCATCTATGTTCATCATGGATATAAAACTGTAGTTTTCTTTTTGTGTGTGTGTCCTTGTCTGGTTTTGGTACCATAGTAATGCTGGTCTTGTAGAATGAGTTTGGAAGTATTCTCTCCTCTTCAATTTTTTGGGATATTTTGAGTAGAATTGATATTAGTTCTTTAAATGTTTGGGAGAATTCAGCAGTTAAGCTGTCACATCCCGGGCTTTTCTTTGGTAGGATACATTTTATTACTATTTCAATCTTGTTACTTATTGGTCTGTTCTGGTTTTCTATTTCTTCATGGTTCAATCTTGGTAGGTTGTATGTGTACAGGAATTTTTCTGTTTATTCTAGGCTTACCAATTTGTTGGCATGTAATTGTTCAGAATGGTCTCTAGTGATCCTTTGTGTATATGTGGTATTAGTTCTAATGTCTCCTTTTTCATCTCTGAATTATTTGGGCCTTCTCTCTTTTTTTTCTTAGTCTTGCTAAATTTTTGTCAATTTTATTTTTCAAAAAATAACTTTCTTTTCATTGATCTTTGTATTGTTTTTAGTTTTATTTCTGCTGTAGTTTTTATTATTTATTTCCTTCTACTACTTTTGGGTTGGGTTTGTTCTTGTTTCTCTAGTTCCTTGAGGTGTATCACTAAGTTGTTTATTTGAGATCTTCCTACTTTTTTGACATAGGCATTTATTTTTATAAAATTCCCTCTTAGAACTACTTTTGCTGTATCCCATAGGTTTTGGTATATTGTGTTTCCGTTTTCATTTGTCTCAAGGAATTTTTAAATTTTCTTTTAAAATTCTCCATTGACCCATTTGTTGTTCAGCTGTATGTTCTTTGAATACCTGATTTCAATTTTTAAAAATGTATTAAGACTTGTTTTGTGATGTAACATATGGACTATCCTGAAGACTGTTCTATGTGCTGATGAGAAGAATGTGTATTCTGCAGCTGTTGAATGGAATGTTCTGTAAGCATCTGTTAGCTTCATTTGATCTACAGTGCAGTTTTATGTCTCTTCGTTGATTTTTTGTTTGGATGATGTGTTCATTGTTGAAGATGGGATGTTAAAGACTCCTTCTATTACTGTATTCCAAACAATATCTCCCTTTAGGTCTATTAGTATTTGTTTTATATATTTGGGTGCTCTGGTGTTGAGTGCATATATATTTACAATTGTTATATCCTTTTTTTTGTATTGATCTCTTTATCATTATATACTTGGCTTCTCTGTCTTTTTAAAACTGTTCTTAAGTCCATTTTATGTGATATATGTATAGCTACTCCTGATCTTTTTTGGTTTCTATTTGCATGGGGTATCTTTGTTACATATTTCTGTATTGCCTATCTCTTAACTAATTATTGTAGTTACCGTTTTTAATAGTTTTAATTCTTCATACTTAATATATAAATGGTTTACTTACAGTATTAGAGTATTCTGAATTTGCCTATTTTCTTTCTTTTACCAGTGAGTTTAATATCTTCAGATGTGTTCTTGTTACATGTTAGCATTCTTTTTTTTCAGATTGATTGAAGAAATCCTTTTAGCACTTCCTTTAATACAGGGCTGGTGTTGATGAATTCACTAAGAAGCAGAGTCTTTATTGCTCCTTCATGTTTAAAGGATTGCTTTGCTGGGTACAGTAATCTTGGCTAACAATCCTTTTTTCTTTCAGCACTTTTAATATAGCATCCCATTTTCTCCTGGCCTGCAGGGTTTCCACTGAGAAATCCGCTGAAAGCTGTATTAGGGCTCCATTGAATGTGATATGTTTCTTTTCTCTTGCTGGTTTGAGTATCTTGTGTCTTTTATCTTTTGCTAATTTGATAATAATATGCCTTGGAGATTTCCTCTTTGGGTTGAATTTCACCGGTGATATCTGAGCTTCCTGTACCTAAATGGTGTCATTTTTCTCCAGATTTAGGAAATTTTCAGCCATCATTTCCTTAAATATGCTTTCTAGGCATTTTTCTCTCTCATTGCCTTCAGAAATTCCTATTAGGTAGACATTAATTGGCTTAGTAGTGCATCATAATTCTTGTAGGCCTTGTTCACTCTTTTTATTTTTATTTTTGCTCCTCTGATTGGGTTATAAAACTCACTAACTCTTTCCTCTGTTTGATCAAGTCTGCTGTTGAAGCTTTCTACTGAGTTTTTCAGTTTAGTTATTGCATTCTTTATTTCTAGGATTTCTATTGGTTTTTAATTTGTTTCTATTTCATTGTCAAATTTCTCATTTTGTTCATATTTGCTTGTGATTCCCTTAACTTCTTTAGGGAGATTATTCTGAATTCTCTGACATTTCATAGATCTTCAAATCTTCTGGGTTTTGGCCATATTTCCCTGAGTTTTCAAAATCTTTCTTGATGCCTGCACATTTGAGAAGACATCCACCTCTTCCAGCTTTTGCAGGTGTTCTTTGGTAGTGTCAGACCTTTCCTACCTAGTATCAGAACTTAAATACCAGCCTGGTGTTTCTTCACATTCTGGGGAGGACTTATAATGAGCCCCAGAACTAAAATACTGCCCTAGAACTAACTCATTGCCCTGCCATTGTTTCCTGGTCTGAGGAAGACTTATAGTGAGTGCCAGAAGTTAAACATTATCCAGGAACTATATTGCTGCTTTGCCATTGTTTCACAGTCTGGGGGCAGACTTAAGTGGGCATGAGAACTTAATCCTCACCTTTTAGTTGTTTCCAGGTCAGTCAGAAACTCCACGTGAACACCTGAGCTTTGTGGGAAAATCTGGCCAGCTACTCAAGACTTCCCACAGTTTGTACCCCCTGCAGCTCTATGACATCAGCCAGTCTCTTCAATGTGGCATCCCTGCTGATCAAAGCACACAGTAGCTGCCAAGATCAATGCCCCAGTCACTGCAGTCAGTGCCCCACTCTGTGTTCCTAATTCACCCCAGGTGGTTCAGCCCTTCTGACACTTCCAATGGTTCCTTTGGAATGAGACCAGAATGGGTTTCCTTGGAAGATTCCCAGACTGATGGAGATAGTGAATATTCACCTTCAATTCCCTCCTCTTATCTCAGAAACTGTGAGCCTAGGGAAATTCTCTGTGAGTGGCATTGTGCCAGTTTAGGGGAAGAGGTGGCACTCTTGCTGATCATGGTTTCTCTAGATTTTGTAGGCCTAGGGGGTTTCTCTACTTCTCCCCTAAGTTTTGGTGAATTCAGAGGGGCATTCTTATCTTTGAATAATTTCTAATTATATTTTTGTGAGGGTAATGATGCCAGGGATCTTCTATTCTGTCATCTTGCTACCATTAAAAAAAAAAAAAACTGCAACAAACGAACAAACCCCTACATACAACTTTCCTCAGCAGTTGTCGCAAAAAAATAAAATACAATCCTTTTCTTAAAAAAGAGGAAAATCTACTTTGACATACTCTGGGAGTTTATTAAATCCAAGTCCTAAAAAGTGATAACTTTAAAAAACCAATTAAAAAAATAATTAGGGCAGGACTTCCAGAATGGAAGTGTGAGTAGCTTGACCATTTCATGGGGGTGGGGGAGAGCAGGCAATAAGACAGCTTTTTAGGGTTCCTAGATGTTGGACTTAGAAGACAAAGACTTCAAAGCAGCTATTGAAAATATGTTCAAAGAACTACATGAAATCATGTTTAAAGAATTTACATAAGGTATGATGATGATGTCTCACAAAATAAAGAACATCAACAATAGGTAGAAGTTGTATTTTTTAAAAAAGAACTAACTGAAAATTCTGGTGTTGAAAAGTACAATAACCACAATGAAAAACTGCTAGAGGGACTCAATGGTAGATCTGAGCTGGCAGAAGAAAGAATCAGTAAACATAAAGGCAGATCAATAGAGTATGCAATCTGAAGAGTAGGGTGAATAAAGAAAGAAGAAAAGTGAGCAAAATCTCAGAGAAATGTGGGACACCATTAATCTCAAAAACATATGTGTAAGGGGACTGCCAAGAAAGAACAGGAGAGAAAGAAGCAGAAAGTATATTTGAAGAAATAACAGCTGAAAAGTAAAAAATTTGATGGAAAACATTAATCTATATATATCCAATAATGTCAACCAACTACAAGATAAACACAAAGAGATACATACCCAGACACAACATAGAATATTCAAACTAAATACAAAAAGAAAAACTTGGAAGCACCAAAGAAAAATTACTCATTACATACTCTGATAAGATTAACAGTTGACTCCTAGGCCATTATAGGAAGCCCCAAAAGACTAATAGCTTATTTCTCATCAGAAGTAATGGAGGCCAGAAGGCAGTGAGACAAAAAATTCAAAATGCTGAAAAAAAATCCTGACAAACGAGATTCCCATATCCAGGAAAGCTCTCTCTCAAAAATGAAAGAGAAATAAATACATTTCAGCTACCCCAAAATGAAGAGAATTTGTTGGCGGCAAACCAGCTTTAAAAGAGATACTGTAGGAAGTTCTTTACCCTGAAAAAAATGTGATGCCAGAGAGTAATTTAAATCCACACAGAAAAACAGAGTTCCAGTAAAAGTAATTATGTAAGTAATTAATTACAAAAGATGGTATGACTGTAGAGTTCTTCTCCTTCCTTCTCTGATTTACAAAGCAATTATATAAAATAATGTGTATATAATTGCATTATTGGGTTTATAACATACAGAAATATAATCTGTTTGAAGAAACAGTAGTCCCCCCATATCAGGAGGGAGGCGATACAGTCCAAGACTACCAGTAGATGCCTGAAATCAGACACAGTACCAAACCATATATACCAGTTTTTTTTGACGTGGTAACCAAGATGGCTACTAAGTGACTAATGGGTGGGTTGCCTACATAGCATGGATATGCTAGACAAAGGAGTGATGTGAGTTTTCATTACACTATTCAGAATGGCATGCAACTTAAAGCTTATGAATTGCTTATTTCTGGAATTTTCCATTTAATATTTTCAGACCATGTTTGACCATGGGTAACTGAAACCACAGAAAGCAAAATTGCAGTTATCAAGGGACTACGGTAATATCACAAAAGAGGTGTGTGGGAACAGAACTTTATTGGAATAAGGAAATAACACTAGTTTGTAATTTGAAGTCAAAAGAAGAAATAAGGAGAACCAAAAATAAAAAATAAGGTTAATTTTTAAAAGCCCTCTATAGGACTTGTGCTTTTCTTTTTTCCTTGAGCTTATTTAAAAGACATAAACTTATAAGAAGTAAGAATTATAACTGTGTATTACTGGGTTTGTAACATATAAATACTATATATACACATATACACACAGAGGGAAGGGCAAAGAGTTATACAGGGGTAACACTTCTATAAGTCATTAGACTTAAGTTAGTAAAAACGTGAAGTAGATTCTAATAAGTTAAAATGTATACTGTAAGTCCTAGGGCAACCACTAAGGAAATAACTTTTAAAATATCATGTAAAAATTAGGTCAATTTACAGGTTAACTAGAAAGTATTCACTTAATGCAAAAAAATACTCAAGGAACAACACAGGGAAAACAAAACATGAGATATATAGAAGACAAAATATTAAATAGCAGAGGTAAATCTAACAATATCGATAATAATATTAAGTGTGAATATAGATCAAACAATTCAATCAAAAGGCAGAGATAGACTGAATGTGAAAAAATGATCCAACTATATGTTATCTACTGAATACACTTTAGATTAAAAAATATAATAGATTAGGCCAAGGCAGGTGTCTCACCTGAGGCCAGGAGTTCGAGCCCAGCCTGGCCAACACAGCGAAATCCCATCTCTACCAAAAATACAAAAAATTAGCTGGGTGTGGTGGCAGGCACCTGTAATCTCAGCTACTCAGGAGGTTGAGGCAGGAGACTTGCGTGAACCCAGGAGGTGGAGGTTGCAGTGAGATCATGCCATTGTACTCCAGCCTGGGCAACAAGAGCAAAACTCCATCCTCAAAAAAAAAAAAACAGTGTATATATGTATATATATGTGTATATATACATATATATATATACACACACACACACACACAGATATTCAATCTTTTATATATATATGTGTGTGTGTGTGTGTATATATATATATATATATATATATATATTAGACTGAAGGCAAAGAGACTGAAAAACATATTATGCAAACAACAACCATAAGAGAACTTGATGAAGTATCAGAAAACATATAAATTAAAATAAAAAATGTTACCAGAGGCAAAAGAGAGACATTTTATAATTATGAAAGAATCAATACATCAGGAAGACATAACAATTATAAACATATATGCACCACCTAACAATGGAGCCCTAAAGTACATAAGGCAAAAACTGATGGATTTGGAGTGAGAAATACACAATTCAGTAATAATAATAGTTGAAGACCAATATTCCACTTTCAATAATGGATAGAACAATTGGCAGTAGACAAGGAAACACAAAAATATGAATAACACTATAAATCAACAAGATATAACCGACATCTACAGAACACTCCACACAGTTTAGTACACAGTGTTCTCAAGTGTACATGGAAGATTATTCAGGATAGACAAAATGTTGGGCCATGACACAAACCTCGATAGATTTTTAAAAGATTTAAATTTTATAAAGTATGTTCTCCAGCCAAAATGAAAATAAATTAGAAATTGGTAACAGAAGGAAATTTAGGAAATTCAAAACTATGTGAAAATTAAATAAGATTATTTATTGATTACTCCTGAATAATCAATAGGGCAAAGAAGAAATCACAAGGGAAATCAGACAATGTTTTGAGATAAATGTAAGAGAAAAATACAACATATTAAAATTTGTGGTATGGAGCTAAAGCAATAAAGGGAATTTAAAAAATTTATTTAGTAGAGGAAAATGTATAGCTACAGGCATTTAAGTAAAAGAAAAATCTTAAACAAATAACATTTTAAGAAACTGTAAAAAGGAAGAGAAAATTAAATCCAAAGCAAGCAGAATGAAGGAACTAATAAAGATCACAGTGGAAATAAATGAAATAGAGAACAGAACAACAGTAGAGAAAAGCAACAAAATCAAAAGTCGGTTCTTACAAAATATCAACAAAATTGGCATAATTGTAGCTTGACCCCATTGTCTTCAGAGAAATTAACTGATTACAGCATAGTTATAACCACTCTTGAACTGAGCATTTTACTTCTACTTTAATAAGCCATAGCATTAACTTTTTTGGTATTAATTTTTAAGGAGTCACATTTGTACTGGCTTTTATTAACTTGTCATCTATTGGAATGTCTAGGTCATTTTTCCCTTTGAATGTTAACCTCTGTTAATTATTTGAAGATGAGCAAGTATCTTAACAAAAATAAGTTTAAATACTGTATCTTTAAAGCAAAAATGAATCATATTTATGTATATTTATAGATGTGTATATATATGTACATACAAATATACATTGTGTGTGAATATAATTATATATGTATTCCTGCTGTTAGCTATCATTATTAGTCATCTTAGTCCTCCAAAAACTCCTTATCTCATATGCATGGGGAACCTCTCTTCAGGTTCCTCTAACCAGCGTCTTATACTCTCTGCTTTCACAAGGTGCAAATGCAAAGGATTCTGGGATTCAACTGGGACTCATTTCCCCTTGTCTTCTCAGTTGGCCTCAAAGCCCCTGGATTGTATCTGAAAATGTTGAACAAAATGCTTCCAATCTGGAGAGAGCATGGTACTGACTTTGAGAGGGACACATTAATTTCATGGTATAATTTATTTAGTTATTTAATTTATACAGAAGAATAAGTACAGATTCAGTAATAATAGACCAAACCATTCCACATAAGAAAATGCACAGAAGGAAGTGATGAGTAGACTATTTAAAAAGTAGGGCTATGAAGAAAATGTCAATCCATATTAAAACAGCACATTACAGTCTGACTTACCTCTCAGAATGTCTGAGTTTCAGCATTATGTCATTTAATGATGATATCATTTCAGGATATAATATTTCACATGTTGTGCTTACAAGTATCAATCTGGCTGAACCTCCCTCACGCAACAAACACTGTGGTACTGAGCCAAGAAATATGGATAAGCACAGTAAAGAGATAATACTAATATATAAGAATTTTGCTCAAAATCATTGCCTTTTCTACTGTGAGAGACTTGAGGGTTTTTAAAAATCTGATGTTCAACTTTTACACTGCTGGTGGGCGTGTAAATGAGTTCAACCATTGTGAAAGACAGTGTGGTGATTCCTCAGAGACCTAGAGGCAGAAATACATTTGGCCCAGCAATCCCAATACTGGGTATATGCTCAAACGAATATAAATCCGCCTGTTATAAAGATATATGCACACATAAGTTCACTGCAGCACTATTAACGATAGCAAAGTCATCAGCCTAAAGGAATCAACCTAAATGTCTGTCAATGATAGACTGGATAAAGAAAATATGGTACATATATACCATAGAATAATATGCAGCCATAACAAGAAATGAGATCCTGTCCTTTGCAGGGACATGGATAGAGTTGGAAGCCACTATCCTCAGCAAAGTAACGCAGGAACAGAAAACCAAACAATGCATTTTCTCACTTATAAGTGGGAGTTGACTGATGAGAACACATGGACACATGGGGAGGAACAGTACACACTGGGCACCTGTTGGGGATGGAGGGAGAGCATCAGGAAGAATAGCTAATGGACGCTGGGCTTAATACTTGGGCGATGGGATGACCTGTGTAGTAAATCACCATGGCACATGTTTACCTGTGTAACCAATCTACACATCCTGCACATGTACCCCTAAAGTTAAGTTGAAAAAAGTAAAATAAAATCTGGTGTTCAGTTGTCCACTGAAAATAAAGAGAAGGCATTTATATTTTAGCATACATAAAGATTTAAACTGATTTAAAATATACTATCTAAGACATATTAGAATTCTTAACAGTAGTGAATTTGCAGCCCTGCTGTGCTTGGTAAATTAATTATTTTAATAATTTTAAATAGTCTTTTTTTTTTTTTTTTGAGATTGATTCTTGCTCTATTGCCCAGTCTGGAGTGCAGTCGTGTGATCTCAGCTCTCCGCAACCTCCACCTCCCAGGTTCAAGCAATCCTCCTGCCTCAGCCTTTCGAGTAGCTGGGATTACCAGTGCCTGCCACTAGGCTCGGCTAATGTTTTGTATTTTTAGTAGAGATGGCGTTTCACCATGTTGGCCAGGCTGGTCTCAAACTCCTGACCTCAAGTGATCCACCTGCCTCGGCCTCCCAAAGTGCTGGGATTATAGGTGTGAGCCACTGTGCCCGGCCTTAAATAGTCTTAATATCAGAAAGTACTAATGAAAAGGAGTATGGATCTTCTCTGTGTCCTTTTCAGTTTCTCTATGGAATAAGTAAGGGAATGATACTATAAGGATGTTAGCATTTACTGAAAACTTACTATGTGCTTAGCACCATTCTAAGCACTTGGATTTAGAAGCTGTGAACTTATTTCAAAAAATTTAAATATTTGACATTAAACACAAAAGTTAAAAGCAGCCACAGACTGATATGTACATCATGCAAATTAGGTAAATATATTTAGAACTGACTTGGGTGTACATGAAGATTTGTAAATATTACATCTTAAACTACTACCTTCACCTGGAAAAAATATTCAGAAGTCCTGGACTGTGTTATTAATATCATATGTGAGATATTTTTGGTGAATGACAGTCACTCACAATTCTCTTGTCGTTTAGGATCCTGAGCTTTTTAATATACTAGTTTTAAGGATTCTTGGCAAGGAACAACTTTCAAACCACTCATGATTCCACTGCAATAAAAAATGTTCAAGTCAGTTTAACTATTCTTGAGAAGAAAACCAGGGTGAGTCAATGTACATCACATCTTCAGCTTCATTTTGAGGCTGTTTTAGTTAGCAGGTAGTGAAATTTAAAGCACTGCTATGTTACACAGGAATAAACAAACATATCAAAAGAGGAGAAAGCTTACAGGCCTCATAAAACAACAGTGCAAAACAAGTTCAAGTAACTTTGCAAGGAATCTGGATACCTTTCACTCCCAATCAAAACATCAAGCAGACAACGGAGAATTTAAAAAAATAATCTATACTGTTATAAAATACAAAATTACCAGCTTCTCTTTTTTTTGAGACAGTCTTGTTCTGTTGCCCAGGCTGGAGTGCAGTGGCACAATCTCAGCTCACTGCAACCTTCACCTCTTGGGTTCAAGCCATTCTCCTGCCTTAGCCCCCCAAGTAGCTGGGATTACAGGCACCTGCCACCATGCCTGGCTGATTTTTGTATTTTTAGTATCGGGTTTCACCATGTTGACCAGGTTGGTCTTGAACTCCTGACCTCAAATTCGCCTGCCTGGGGCTCCCAAAGTGCTGGAATTACAGGCATGAACCACCAAGCCCAGCCCACAAAATTACCATCTTATATCCTTAAAGGGTTGGATTTTATTTTGTAAGAACTAGACCCTATCAATAATCGATTATGATACTACATGGTCAGATTAAACACTAACCTCTAAGACCTAATTCAGAAAATAGCTTGAGTACATGAGGACTGAGCATCTCATGCTTGAATGTTTGTCACATCAAGTACTTTATTACCATGAGATCACACCACTCTCAGTGATTTACTATTTCAGCTAACCTATCATGGTAATATACATTGCTTTATTCAAAAATTTTCACACTTTTTTAGTTAAAAGAGAAACAACTAAAATTGCATGAATTAAAGTGGTTACAGCAACAATCACAGGGTACTTCGTGTTTAGTTGCTATTCAAAGTTTTAAGTGCATTAGTGTAGTGAAAAGACTAGGCAACATTGTTTTCTGGAATGCTATGGTTTATAAGAAAAAAATGTGACCTTTTAATTGAAAACAGCTTCATAAATAACAGATATATGGTGTAAACACTCTGAGCATCTGTTACTCTGAAGAATTACACCCATACTTGAATAAAATCTTGGTAAATCCAAGAAGCAACAAAGAAGCCTCAAGGTGAAAGTTCTTCAGCGAGAACAAAGAGATGATGAAGATTCATTGCATATTAGCAAATGCACCAGTTAGTGGAAACACTGTGATTGGCGGGCAATGATCATACAAATCACAGCCAAAGATAAATGAGGCAGAAGAGCAAGGTGGTTAAGAGCATGGTCACTGGCATAAGACACACACATGTGTTCAAAGACCGTGACTCAGATGCTTACTTGCTTTGGGATTTTATATATAGGACAATCATATAACTTCTCTGAGATTCCATTTTCCTCTCCTTATACCCATAATACGGAAAAAATCATATCTACGCCACTGGCTGTTTGGGGAACTAATTATTTTCGTTCTCCAAAACTTAGTGATGAACTAAGAATAACTATATTTATTATTAAAGAAGAAAAGTTAAAATAAGAAAGAAGATGGCAGAGTAAAAACGGTGTGATGAAAGGTCATCTGTTTACAACAAAAACAGATCGGCGGTGATACAGCTGATGGGGTGGACCCTGCAGGGACAAGATAAACAACATCCAAACAGCCCAATAGCCTCACAGATGCCCCTAAACTATACAAAGGTATAAGAATCAAAAGAATGCTCAAGTAGGCTGCGTGCCTTATAAAAGAGCAAACCAAGATTCACTCACTTCGGTTGTTTCTGAACTTACCACCATAGCTAGCACACAAAGGCAAATCATTCATTTCAGTAACAGACTAGAAAAGACCATTTATAGTAATGTGTAAAACCTAAAGAATGCTACAAAACCAGAAAACAGATAAGCGTATTTGAGGAGCCATCCGGTGATCCTAGAGAATCAAAGCAAGCACCATAATAAAAATGCACAAACTCTACAGGGGGAAAAAAAAAACATCTGGGCACAGTGGCTCACATCTGTAATCCCAGCACTTTGGGAGGCTGAGGTGGGAGGATTGCTTGAACCCAGGAGCTCGAGACCAGCCTGGGCGACATAGTAAGACCCCATCTGTACAAAAATGTTTTAAAATTACCTGAGTATGATGGCATTGCACCTATGGTCCTCACTACTGACCTGAGGCTGAGGAGAGAAGATAGCTTTATATCCTTAAAGGGTTGGATTTTATTTTCCAAGAACTAGACCCTGTCAATACTGGATTATGATACTACATGGTCAGATTAAACACTAACCTGTAAGATCTAATTCAGAAAATAGCTTGAGTACATGAGGACTGAGCATCTCATGCTGGAATGCCATGATCGCACCACTGCACTCCAGCCTGGGTGACACAGCAAGACCCTGCCTCAAAAAAATAAAATAAAAAATAATCAAAAATAATCAAAAAGAACAATTAAATGCATTTGAAAGAGACAAGTATAAAATAATTTGATCGAGTAGTATAATAATCACATATTTAAGTTCACAAAACTCAGGAAGGTGATTGGTTAGTCTTCAGAACTGGATCACAAACTAATACTTATTACACAAGAAATGCAACTTTGAGCAAAGCCTTTGGGAAGTGTAGGAGACTCTATTAAAGATGCTTTATAAGAAAATGAGTAGGGAGACAGAAAAAATTAGCAGATTCTTATGATAGTGTTATTTTAAAATGTTAATATATTTCAAGTATCTGAATTCATAATTTCAAATAATTTTTGGAGCAATAACTGTTTAGGAATCATAATTGACTTCAAATCCAGTGGCTTCCACTCATATCCTCTTTTTCTTCCTTTATTGCTCCCGGGTGAATAACTTACAATCATTGTGGCCAATATTTGTACAGAGTGTCAGCTAGAAATTTTCTTTACATCATTAACACTTTTACTTGATTCAAATCTAAGTTTTTAGTAGCTGACATTATTATCAGAACACATTTAGTTAATTCATTATGCCCACTGGTTGCTAACCTGTAATAAGGGAGATGAACTCTAAGAGGAATAATATACTAAAGATCAAATTACACCTGCTCCTTTTGAAACTATAGCTTATAAACTTCAGAATGGAGCCTCGTGTCAATGCCCTGCTCTTACTTCTACCAGAAAGTTTCATGATGTCTCAGATAAACCAAAGACAAGACGAGTTCTGGTGGTGCTTGGAATTTCAAAATAGGATTAATATACAACAAATTTTAGATTTAAGTTACTCAGAGGGTTAACAATTCTTTTTTCACAAACACCCTTACTTTAGCAGAAGTAGGTGTTTTATATTGAACATGATATTTGAAAGCTGAGAACTCTTTTTCAGGAGATTTCCTTGCCATCCAAGGAAGAATATGTTTGGTATAGTTTCATATATTGTGTTTACATTAGGCAGTCTCTGCCATAGCAACAGGCTATTAAATATTTATATCAAGCAATTAGAATCTCATTTAAAACAAATGTTCTTGAATATTACCAAAACAAAAATCTTTTCTTTGAAATTTTAACATAGAATGCAGATGAGTTTTCTCCTTCCTTTAGATAATGATGGTCCCTTTATACTTACCATATAATTGTCCCTTTAAATGTTCTATAATTAATGGCACAAGGCAAGTAAAGCATACTTTCAATCAAACACGGAAATATTTTCTTACATACTTCATTCCTGCGTCCCTCAGGCTCCCTTCCCACATACTGCCCTCCACACATAATATGTGTTAAGTGCATATGACAGTAAGATTCAGCTTTTTGTCAGCTCTTCTAGGTGGATAGATTAAAGTTAATGTGATGATCCATTACTAAGGTCATTGGGTCACCCAAGAAAGATGAATTTTTCATGTTTATCAACATCCTATTTAATAATAGCAAGGACAACTTTTTTGCATATTATTCTTTAAAATGCTTACAAAAGGGCATTTTACTTTACATTATTAATTTTTAACCAATCTGTAATTAATGTCTTAAACTGGATGACCGAACCTGAAGGTTTTAAAAAATCAAACTAAAGTGAATATATAGCCTGAAATTATAGTAAAATATCAGCTTGCTAGTGATTAAACAAAACCTAAATCAGAGCACTTTCCTACATCACTATAGTCATATCGAATAGTGACTACATAAAATGAGAAATTGTCTGCATCATATGAATACTATTAATGACAAGCCTTTTTTTTATTAAAATGGCAAGAATACAAATAGCTTATATCAGTAAAATACAGTAGCATTCAGGCTCTAATATGAACATTACATCAAAGCCTATGGACAGATAAGGTAAGAGATTTAGGAAATTGGGGGAGGAAGGACACATCACTTATCTTGTTACTCTAGATTACAGACAATAAAATAAAATGGCAATTAAGTTGATTGCAGTACTTGAAAGAAAACTTATTAAAAATACAGATTTTTAATAAAATCTTACATTCTTGACAGATATATCATCACCTACCTTTCTAAAAATAGTAGTAGTAAACACAATTGTAGAAAATGTATGTTACTTAGTCTTCGAGTGGTACAATACTACAGATTTTAAAGCCCTGACAACACTCCTACTTTCTGCAGATTCAGTATCAGATTATGGCATGGAATTTATGTAAGATTGGTTCCAAAATGGAATATCAGATCCCAGGCCAGTATCGGTAAATTGTACCCATTTTGGCACAGATGTTCCAGCCATGAAAGCACAAATCACAAAGAAAAAAAATTAATCAACCAATTATTTGAGATACCAAGAAAGGAAAGGAAATCAGTTTTGTAAAAACACTTTTCCCTGTTTTAATAAGTTTCTTTATTTACTCCGGATAGTGAACATAACAGTGTTCAATAGTGACGTAAACAGATTTTACACTCACTATTACTGCATGGATAGAAAGAGCCATATGCATTTTTGTTTTTATAAGTCATCTCAGATCACTGCAACATGGCACATTAGAACAGAGATTCAGAGACACAAAGTTAATAAATACATTTAACATTGCCAAGCATTTAAAAGATAAATGCACTCATGTCGCAAAAAAAAAAAAAAAAAAAAAAATCAGTTTGTAACTTTGGCCTTTCTCAGGGATGTGAAGAATCATTTCAGGTGTCAGAAATCTCTGTAGCAAAGATTACTATAAGAGAAAAAATCATGCTGATTAATATTTTTAATTCAACTTTTTCAACATGTGTAACAAATATATTCTAGTAAGTGTATCACTTTAGCAAAATGTAAGATTTTTCTTCAGTTTCTATGAAGGAAAACAAAAAACAATATATTTTTTCGCTCAGTTTTCACAAACTGTGGTACATTCATATCATGGAATACTATTCAACAATAAAAAGGAATGAACTACTGATACTTACAGCAGCTTGGATGGATCTCACGGGCATTATGCTGAATGAGAAAAGTCAATCTCAAAAGGTCATCTCAAAATGACAGAATTATAGAGATGGAGAAGAAAGTAGTGTTTCCCAGGAGACAGGGAGATGACGAAGGGCAGGGCTACAGCTACAAATAGGCATAATGAGGGAGTGAATTCTTTGGTGCTGATGGAACAACTTCGCATCTTGATCACAGTGGTGCTGTGTGTGGATTGTAAAAAAAAAAAAAAAATACACATACAAACAAATGAGTGCATCTAAAAACTAGTGAAATCTGAATAAGGCCTATAGACTAGTTAATCACATTGTGCTAATGTCAATACCCCAGTCTGTAAGATATTTCATATAGAAGCTGGGGTAAGGATATGTGCGACTGTCTATATTATTTTTGCAACTACTTGTGAGACTATAATCATTTTATTTTTTAATTATTAATATTTTTTTTTTGAGACAGTCTCACTCTGTCGCCCAGGCTGAAGTGCAGTAGCGCGATCTCAGCTTACTACAACTTCTGCCTCCCAGGTTCAAGTAAATCTCAAGCCTCAGCCTCCTGAGTAGCTGGGATTACAGACATGCACCACCGTGCCCAGCTAATTGTTGTATTTTTAATAGAGATGGGGCTTTGCCATGTTGGCCAGGTTGATCTCAAACTCCTGGCCTCAAATGATCTGCCTGCTTCAGCCTCCCAAACTGCTAGGATTACAGTCAGGAACCACTGCATCTGGCCAAGACTATAATCATAAAAAAAAAGTACCTGTGGAACATCTATATGATGGACTACTGCTCAGTAGTTAAAAGGAATATGTGACAACTACTAATACATGCAACAAACTGGATAAATCTGAAATATATCATGCTGGGTGAAAGTCAACCACTAGAGGTTGCATACTGTATGATTCCATTCATATGACAACCTGGGAAAGGCAAAACTAGAGAGGCAGGAAACAGAGCAGTGGTCAGAGGAAAGTAATTTCGTGTGTTGTCTGTTGTCTAGATAATAGGTGCCAGTCAAAGAACACCATTTGAAACTGAGAGTAAAAGGTTAAATGAGAAAAAAGGTGGTTAAGGGCATTGTTAATCATATTAATAGAAAGAAAACAACTAAAATAAAATAAACTCTTCCTAAAAGCCAAAAGAAATTTGTTAAGAAGCAAAGAAGACTGATCAAATGAAGAAATACAACAAATATCACATAGTACAGAAAGTAATTATAAGATAATATAACTGGGTTAAGACCATTACTACTGATGTGATATAATAGTCATATCAATAATGTAAAAGATTTTAACTCATCTACTTTATTTATGCTGCTTGATTCTATTTTTGAGACAGGGTCTCGCTCTGTTGCCCAGGCTAGAATGCAGTGGCACAATTACGGCTTACTGCAGCAGTGACCTTCCACCAGGCTCAGTTGATCTTCTCACCTCAGCCTACCAAGTAGCTGGAAATACAGGCACGTGCCACCACATCTGGCTAATTTTCTTTTTTTTTTTTTTGTATTTT
>NW_012117599.1:3038517-3040475 GCF_000951035.1 Colobus angolensis palliatus
ACTTTGGGAGGCTGAGGCAAGTGGATTACCTGAGGTCAGGAGTTTGAGACCAGCCTGGTCAACATGGTGAAACCCTATCTCTACTAAAAATACAAAAACTAGGGGGGGCACGGTGGCTCATGCCTGTAATCCTGGCACTTTGGGAGGCCAAGGCAGGTGGATCACCTGAGGTCAGGAGTTCGAGACCACCCTGCCCAACATGGCAAAACCCCATCTCTACTAAAAATACAAAACTGAGCTGGATGTGGTGATGGACACCTGTAATCCCAGCTACTCAGGGAGGCTGAGGCAGGAGAATTGCTTGAACCTGGGCGGCGAAGGTTGCAGGGAGCTGAGATCATGCCATTGCACTCCAGTCTGGAGAACAAGAGTGACACTCCGACTTAAAAAAAAAAAGGTGGCGGGGGATCATTCCAAGATGGCCAAATAGGAAGAGCTCCAGTCCACAGCTCCCAGCATGAGCAACACAGAAGACGGGTGATTTCAGCATTTCCAACTGAGGTACCAGGTTCATCTCTCTGGGACTTGTTGGACAGTGGGTACAGCCCACAGAGTGTGAGCCAAAGCAGGGTGGGGCATCGCCTCACCCGGGGAAGCGCAAGGGGTCGGGGAATTCCCTTTACTAGCCAAGGACGGTACCTGGAAACTTGGGACACTCCCGCCCTAATACCAGGCTTTTCGAATGGTCTTAGCAAATGGCACACCAGGAGATTATATCCCGCGCCTGGCTTGGTGTGTCCCACGCCCACGGAGCCTTGCTCACTGCTAGCACAGCAGTCCAAGATCAAACTGCGAGGCGGCAGTGAGTCTGGGGCAAGGGTATCTGCCATTGCTGAGGCTTGACTTGGTAAACAAAGTGACCGGGAAGCTCGAACTGGGTGGAACCCAGGGCAGCTCAATGAGGCCTGCCTGCCTCTGTAGACTCCACCTCTGAGGGCAGGGCATAGCCGAATAAAAGGCAGCAGAAACTTCTGCAGACTTAAATGTCCCTGTCTGACAGCTTTGAAGAGAGCAGTGGTTCTCCCAGCATGGAGTTTGAGATCTGAGAATGGACAGACTGCCTCCTCAAGTGGGTCCCTGACCCCCAGGTAGCCTAACTGGGAGACACCTCCCAGTAGGGGCCAACTGACACCTCATACAGCCAAGTGCCCCTCTGAGACGAAGCTTCCACAGGAAGGATCAGGCAGCAACATTTGCCGTTCTGCAATATTTGCTGTTCTGCCGCCTCCGCTGGTGATACCCAGGCAAACAGGGTCTGGAGTGCACCTCCAGCAAACGCCAACAGACCTACAGCTGAGGGTCCTGACTGTTAGAAGGAAAACTAACAAACAGAAAGGGATAGAATCAACACCAACAAAAAGGACATCCACACCAAAACCCCAACTGTAGGTCACCATCATCAAAGACCAAAGGTAGATAAAACCACAAAGATGGGAAGAAACCCGAGCAGAAAAGCTGAAAATTCCAAAAATCAGAGCACCTCTTCTCCTCCAAAGGATCGCAGCTCCTTGCCAGCAGTGGAACAAAGCTGGATGGAGAATGACTTTAACGAGTTGACAGAAGTAGGCTTCAGAAGATCGGTAGTAACAAATTTCTCCGAGCTAAAGGAGGATGTTCGAACAAATTGCAAAGAAGCTAAAAACCTTGAAAAAAGATGAGATGAACGGCTAACTAGAATAAACAGCATAGAGAAGACCTTAAATGACCTGACAGAGCTAAAAACCATGGCACGAGAACAATGTGACGCAAGCACAAGCTTCAGTAGCTGATTCAATCAAGTGGAATAAAGAGTATCAGTGATTGAAGATCAGATGAATGAAATGAAGCGAGAAGAGAAGTGTAGAGAAAAAAGAGTAAAAAGAAATGAACAAAACCTCCAAGAAATACGGGACTATGTGAAAAGACCACATCTACATCTGATTGGTGTACCTGAAAGTGACAGGGAGAATGGAACGAAG
>NW_012117599.1:3045205-3054133 GCF_000951035.1 Colobus angolensis palliatus
GGATTAAGAAAATGTGGCACATATACACCATGGAATACTATGCAGCCATAAAAAAGGATGAGTCCATGTCCTTTGTAGGGACATGGATGAAGCTGGAAACCATCATTCTCAGCAAAGTAACCCAAGAACAGAAAACCAAACACCGCATGTTCTCATTCATAGGTGGGAACTGAACAATGAGAACACTTGGACACAGGGTGGGGAACATCACACACTGTAGCCTGTTGTGGGGTAGGGAAGGGGGAGGGATAGCATTAGGAGGAATACCTAATGTAAATGACCAGTTAATGGGTGCAGCACAGCAACATGGCACATGGATACATATGTAACAAACTTGCACATTGTGCACCTGTACCCTAGATCTTAAAGTATAATAGTAACAAAAAAGAGTGTAAATTTCTCAAAAAAAATTTACAAAGACTCATAAAGCAAAACTCAAATCCATACTCTATATGAGCTATACTTAAAATGCAGTTACCCAAAAAAGTTAAAAATAAAAATATTTACCATGTAAATAGAAACAATAAGAAAACAGGAGTGGCAACTCTAATACCAGACAAAGTAGAGTCAAGCAAAAGAAAAAAATCTAAATGCATCAGAAAAGGACACTTTATAAAAGCCACATTCCATGATGAAGAGTGACAGTTCAGAATATCAATGCAACAAATAAAACAGCAAACCACCCATATAAAGCCAAATTTAGAGGATATGGAAAAAGAAATTAAAACATACTAATAAAAGGAGACTTTAGAACACCACCCTTAATATAAAACAGGTCAGATGAACAAATATTAAACAGCGATATAAAAGATCTACAAACAATGAAAAAGCGGAGGTATTTACACCACAGAAATTGCCAAGTGCTACAGATCAGGGCCTCCCCCTCCTCTCCTTTGGATACCCAGTTTACCAGCACACCACTGAGCTATCCCTACCGAATTAAAAATACTACATAGCCTCTATAGTTAAATAGTGTGGGACTGCACACGAATAGGCAGATCAATGGAAAAGAAATAGAAAGTCCAAAAAGAGATCTAAATGACTGGGACAAAGAGTCTTTTAAATCAATGATCTTGGAACAACTTGACAGTCAGTTGGAAAATGATAAAATTAGATCCATTTCTCAAACCACACATAAACTCCAAATGAATCAGATATCTAAATGTAAAAAGTAAAACTATACCAGTACTAAAAGAAAACATTCCTCTACTATCTGGGGAGAGAGAAAGATTTGCTAACTATGAATAGAAATCCAGATGCATTAAAGGAAAAGGTTTAAAATCTGACTACACAAAACTAAAAACTCTTTATAGAGAAAAAGGCAATACAGTAAAATTAAAAGACAAATGACAAAAAAAGTGAGAAAATATTTGTAGCATATATTACCAATAAAGAGATAATTTCTCAAATGTACTAAAAAATTTTTTAACAAAAAGATCTAAAGTCCATTAGAAAAATAGGCAGAAGAAATGAATAGCTAATTCAGAAAAAGAGATATAACAATAGCCCTTAAACTTATGAAAAGATATTCAACTTTACTCATAATATGAGAAATGCAAATTAAAACTACACTGAAATACCATTTCTCATCCACCGCAGTGGCACAAATTCAAAAGCTTGACAGTGTGTTCTGCTAGTGAGGTTGTGGGGAAACAGTACTTTCACACATTGCTGAAGGGACTGCAAAATGGAGGGGAATGTGGCACGGCCTAACAAAACTACCTGTGTATTTATCCACTGACCCAGCAATTCCACTTCTAGGAATTTATTCTGAAGATACTGCAACAACATGAAAATACATATGTATGAGATTATTCATTACAGCCTTGTTTGCAATTGCACATTATTGGAAACCAGCTAAATGTCCAAGTTTAGGAGGTGGGTTGCATAACTATGGTATATCCATATACTAGAGTAGTGTGCACCTGACAAAAAGGAATAAGGAGAATCTCTAGGAATCAACATGGGGAGATTTCCAGGAGACAGTGTTAAGTGAGAAAAGCAAAGTGCAAAGAAGCATGCCACTTTTTGCATAAACAAAGAAAGATATATATCTGTGTATCATTAGCATAAAACCACAAAGAAAGGAGGTGGAGGCATGGCTGATGGGATGGAAGGCATAGAGAAAGTGACACTTCTCTTAGTATTATTTTTTGCAGTGTGTTGACCTTTAAAAGCATGCTAATCTACATATTCAAAAATAAAATTAAGTTGAGGAAAAAACTAGGAAGTGGAAATATGAAAAATGAAAGCAAATGGAAACAAATGAATCCAATGTTATTTCAAATGAACACCATGACCAAAATAAAAGATGGAAAAAAGTAATCCAAATAAGTTACAAACTCAGTATTTAAACATATGCTCTCAAGAGTTGGGCAAGGTAGCGTACAGGCATAAGAAGGAAGAACTGCAAACAGATTCCGAACTTTAAAAAAGTCGGCCTGTTTATTGTGGTGACATCGGTGAAGAAATTTTGAAACTATTGTAGATGCATTCTGGGATTGAGCAAATTAGTAACTACATTGATATCACTGAGTAAACATGTTAATGTTGAGCCAGGGTTCTCACTGTAGAAGAAAGAACATATATATAAGTAACGGAAAAAAGTAAAAGGATGAAACCTGTGGGCATGGTTTGGAGTTTTGGTTATATGTTTAAATGTGCCTCTGCGAGTATGTGAGTAGGTCTGTGCAAGTGTGTGTGTGTCTGTGAAGAAACACGAAAGCATGTGAGCACCTGAGCTACCACACGTGTATATAAGAAAACAAATGGGGTAAAAATTTTAAAATAGTGAGTATGGGTAAAGGGCATATAGATGTTCTTTGTATTCTTATTTTTGTAACTTTTTGAAAGGTTGAAATTGTTTCCAAATAAAAAGTTTCTAGGAAATTTGTGATACATAGAAATATATCTAAAATATTTTCCTCTGAAAAGCTAGCTGATTACTTTCCTAGAACATATAAATTTTGTGGTGCTATAATAACCAACATTTTGTAATTAAATAAGAAGTTAATGTTGTAGAAATAAAAAGAAAATCAAACTATTAAAATACAATTTATGGGGCAGAGGAAGACGGCAGATAGGAGACAGGACTAACGTGCAGCTCCCACATGGAAGGACAGAGCAGTGTTAGAGACTCACACTGTGATCTTTTGCTCCAAGATTCACTGTAGGAATATACAAGGAAAACCCAAAGAATTCACATATCCTTTGAAAGAAGTGGCATGCTGCTGCCAATTCCATGAAACAGGTGAAAAACTGGGAGTTCCCAATGTGTGAGAGGGAAGAAAACCTACATCTGAACACATGTCCCCACTGGGGAATCTGAAAATCCACATCACGGGAGAAATATTTAACCCTATCTAGAGATGAAAGGGATTTATGGAGTCACATAAAATACAAAAGTAGAAGTAGCAGCAGGAAGTGCCTTGCACGCACTCCCAGTCTCCAGCTCGAGCCCAGGGAAAGCCAGCAATGACTATCTCACAGGGGTCCTTGGGAAGGCAGCCAGCAGAATTGGGGAGGGGTCACAGAGTGAAGGAAGCTCCGAACTGAAGTCGGTAGTGGTTCTGACTGGGCACAAATTTTCTTGAGCGGAGTCCAGAGGACGAGTGGAAGCTGCTGCAGATAGGAGACAGAGCAGGAATAGCCAGACAGGGAAGGGCCAGGTTCAAATGCCGTGCTTGCTTTTTCAGTGGGGTAGCTCATGGCCTGGGGCAAAATCTGAGCAAGGCACTGCAGGAGCGAGGCTGGCCTCGCCAACTGCATGGGAGCTGGGTGAGGCCTCTTGCTACCAGCTATTCCCCACTTCTCTGGTGAACTATATGATACAGCAGAGGTGGCCAAGATCCCCTCTAGAACATAACCCCATTGGCCTGAGAACCATAATCCCCTTCCCCAAGGTGGCCATGGCAAGCCCTGCCCAAGGAGAGTCTGAGCCCAGACCCACCTAACCCTGCCCCGACCTAAAGTGATGTATCACTTTCCCGTCACCTCTACTAGAGCAGGTACTGGTATCCATGCTGTCACCAGGCTGGAGTGCAGTGGTGTGATCTTGGCTCACTGCAACCTCCGCCACCTGGGTTCAAATGATTCTCCTGCCTCAGCCTTCCAAGTAGCTGGGATTACAGGCATGTGCCACCATACCTGACTAATATTTGTATTTTTAGTAGAGGCAGAGTTTCGCCATGTTGGCCAGGCTGGTCTTGAACTCCTGACTTCAAGTGATCTGCCCGCCTCAGACTCCCAAAGTGCTGGGATTACAGGCATTAGCCACCATGCCCGGCCAAAGACAGGTCTTTAGAATTAGCTCAGTCAGACAAAGAAAAAAAAAAAAAGAATTTTAAAAAATGAACAAATCCTCCAAGAAATGTGGGATTATGTTAAATGGTCAAACCTAAGAATAACTAGTGTTCCCGAGGAAGAAGAAAAATCTAAAAGTTTAGAAAACTTACTTGGAATAATTAAAGAAAACCTCCCTGACCTTGCTAGAGATCTAGACCTCCAAACATAAGAAACTCAAAGAACACCTGGGAAATTCATTGCAAAAACATCATCACCTAGGCACACAGTCATCAGGATACCCAAAGTCAAGACAAAGGAAAGAATCTCAAGATCTGTGAGACAAAAGCATCAAGATAAACTATAAAGGAAAACTTACCACATTAATGGCAGATTTCTCAGCAGAAATCCTACAAGCCAAAAGGGATTGGGGTCCCATCTTTAGCCTCAAGAAACAAAATAATTGTCAGCCAAGAATTTTGTATCCAGCAAAATTAAGCAACATAATGAAGGAAAAATAAAATCATTTTCAGACAAATGCTGAGAGAATTTGCCACTACTAAGCCAGCACTATGAAAAATGTTTAAAGGAGTTCTAAATCTTGAAACAAAACCTCAAAATACATCAAAATAGAAGCTCCTTACAATATAAATCTCACAGATTATTTAATTTCATGTAATTATTTAATGTCATTAAACAATGACACAATGGGGGAAGAAAAACAAAACAATGTATTAAGGCAACAACTAATGTGATGAACAGAACAGTACCTAACATCTTAATACTAATGTTGAATGTAAACAGCCTAAATACTCCACTTAAAAGACACGGAATGGCAGAATGGATAAAAATTCACTAAGTATCTGCTGTCTTCAAGAGCCTCACCTAACACATAAGGACTCACATACACTTAAGGTTAAGGGGTGGAAAAAGATATTCCACACAAATGGGACGTGAGCAACAGTAGCTATTCTTACATCAGACAAAACAAACTTTAAAGCAACAACAGTAAAAAAAGAAAAAGAGAGACATTATATAATGATAAAAGGAATAGTCCAAAAGGAAAATATTGCAATTCTAAATATATATGCATATATACACGGAGCTCTCAAATTTAGAAAACAATTACTATTAGACCTAAGAAACGAGATGCACAGCAATACAATAATAGTGGGAGACTTCAATACTCCATTGACAGCACTAGACAGGTCGTCAATACAGAAGGTAAACAAAGAAACAATGAATTTAAACTATACCCTAGAACAAATGGACTTAACAGGCATTTACAGAACATTCTACCCAACAACTGCAGAATATAAATTCTTTTCTTCAGCACATGGAACAGTCTCTCAGACTGAACATATGATAGGACGCAAAACGAGTCTCAATAAATTTAAGAAAATCAGATTTATATGAAGTATCTTTTTTTTTTTTTTTTTGAGATGGAGTCTTGCTCTGTCAGCCAGGCTGGAGTGCTGTGGCATGATCTTGGCTCACTGCAAGCTCCGCCTACCGGGTTCATGCCATTCTCTTGCCTCAGCCTCCCGAGTGGCTGGGACTACAGGCACCCGCCACCATGCCCAGATAATTTCTTATATTTTCAGTAGAGATGGGGTTTCACCGTTTTAGCCAGGATAGTCTCGATCTCCTGACGTCATGATCCGCCCACCTCGGCCTCCCAAAGTGGTGGGATTACAGGTGTGAGCCACCAAGCCTGGCCTCAAGTATCTTCTTAAACTGCAGTGGAACAAAACTGGAAATAATCTCCAAAAGGAACCCTCAAAACTATAAAAATACATAGACATTAAATAATCTGCTCTAGAGGCTGGGTGCGGTGGCTCCTTGCTGTAATCCCAGCACTTTGGGAGGCAAAGACAGGTGGATCACTTGAGGTCAGGAGTTCAAAGTCAGCCTGGCCAACATAGTGAAACCCTGTATCTACTAAAAACACAAAAATTAAGGCTGTGCACGGTGCCTCATGCCTGTAATCCCAGCACTTTTGGAGGCTGAGGCGCACAGATCACCTGAGGTCAGGAGTTCAAGACCAGCCTGGCCAACATGGTGAAAACCTGTCTCTACTAAAAATACAAAAAAATTAGCCAGACGTGGTAGCAGACACCTGTAATCCCAGCTACTTGGGAGTATGAGGCGCGAGAATCGCTTGAACCTGGGAGGCGGAGGTTGCAGTGAACTGAGATTGTGCCATTGCACTCCAGCCTGGGCAACAGAGTGAGACTCTGTCTCAAAAATAATAATAATAATAGTCATAATAAAAATAAGCCAGGCATTGTGGCACATGCCTGTATTCCCAGCTACTTGCGAGGCTGAGGCAGGAGACCTGCTTGAACCCAGGGAGCAGAGGTTGCAGTGAGCCGAGATCATGCCACTGCACTCTAGCCTGAGCAACAGAGCAAGATTCCATCTCAAAAAAATTTAATCATCATCATCATCATCATCATCATCATCATCATCATCTGATCTTGAATGATCTTTGGGTCAACAATGAAATCCAGATGGAAATTAAAAACTTCTTTGAACTGAGAGATAATAGTGAAACAACTTATCAAAACCTCTGAGACACACCAAAAGCAGTATTAAGAGAAAAGTTCATAGCATTTAATGCCTACATCAGAAAGTCTGAAAGAGCACAAATAGACACTCTAAGGTCACACCTGAAGGAACTAGAGAAACAAGAACAAACCAACCTAAACACAGCAGAAGAAAAGAAATAACAAAGATCAGAGCAGAACCAATGAAAATGAGACAAAAAAATACAAAAGATAAATCAAACAAAAAGCTGGTTCTTTGAAAAGATAAACAAAATTGATAGACCACTAGCGAGATCTACCAAGAAAAGAAGAGAGAAGATCCAAATAAGCTCAATGAGAAATGAAACGGGAGATATTACAACCAGTACCACAGAAATACAAAAGATCATTCAAGGCTACTATGAACACCTTTACACACACAAACTAGAAAATCTAGAGGAGATGGATAAATTCCTGGAAAAATACAACCCTCCCAGATTAAATCAGGAAGACATAGAAACTCTGAACAGGCCAGCAACAAGTAGAGAGATTAAAACAGTAATTTAAAAACATTGCCAATAAAAAAAGTCCAGGACCAGATGGATTCACAGCTAAATTCCATCAGACAGTCAAAGAAGAATTGTACCAATCCTATAGAGCACTATTCCACAAGACATAGAAAGAGGGAATCCTCCCTAAATCATCCTATGAAGCCAGTATCACCCTAATTCCAAAGCTAGGAAAGGATATAACAAAAAATGAAAACTATAGACCAATAACCCTGATGAACATAGATGCAGAAGTCCTCAACATAAGCACATCAAAAAGATAATACACCATGATCAAGTGAGTTGCATACCAGGTATGCAGCAATGGTTTAACATATGCCAGTCAATAAATGTGATAGACCACATAAACAAAATTAAAAACAAAAATCATGTGATCATCTCAATAGATGCAGAAAAAGGATTTGACAAAATCCAGCATCCCGTTATGGTTAAAACCCTCAGCAAAACTGGCATAGGAGGGACACACACTTCAAGGTAATAAAAGCCATCTATGACAAACCCACAGCCAACATTATACTGAATGGGGATAGCTGAAAGCATTCCCCGAGAACTGGAACAAGACAAGAATGCCCACTTTCACTGTTTCTATTCAACATAGTACCTGAAGTCCTAGACAGAGCAATCAGACAAGAGAAACAAATAAAGGGCATCTAAATCAGTAAAGAGGAAGTAAAACTGTCACTGTTCACTGATAATATGATCATATACCTAGAAAACCCTACAGACTCATCCAAAAAGCTCCCAGATCTGATAAATGAATTCAGTAAAGTTTCTGGATACAATTAATGTACACAAATCAGTAGCACTGCTATACACCAACAGCGATCAAGCTGAGAAACAATAACTCAACTCCTTTTACAGTAGGAGCAACAAACAAACAAACAAACAAAAACACCAACCTAGGAATATACCTAATCAAGGTGGTGAAAGAGTTCTACAAAGAAAACTACAAAACACTGCTGAAAGAAGTCACTGATAACACAAACAAATGGAAACACATCCTATGCTCGTGGAGAATCAATATTGTAAAAACGGCCATACTGCCAAAAGCAATATGCAAATTCAAGGCAGTTCCAATCAAAGTACAATAATCATCCTTCACAGAACCAGAAAAACAATCCTAAAATTCATATGGAACCTCAAAAGACTCCACATAGCAGGACTAAGCAAAAGGAACAAATTTGGAGGCATCACATTACCTGACTTCAAACTATACTGCAAGATTATAGTTATCAAAACAGCATGGTACTGATATGAAAATAGGCACATAGACCAATGAAACAGAATAGAGAACCCAGAAATGAAGCTAAATACTTACAGCAAACTGATTTTTGACAAAGCAAACAAAAACATAAAGTGGGGAAAGGACACCTTACTCAACAAATGGTGCTGGGATAATTGGGAAGCCACATGTAAAAGAATGAAACTGGGCCGGGCGCGGGCTCAAGCCTGTAATCCCAGCACTTTGGGAGGCCGAGACAGGTGGATCACAAGGTCAGGAGATCGAGACCATCCTGGCTAACACGGTGAAACCCCGTCTCTACTAAAAA
>NW_012117599.1:3054518-3061763 GCF_000951035.1 Colobus angolensis palliatus
CAGCAGAGTAAACAGACAACCCACAGAGTGGGAGAAAATCTTCCCAAATGTGCATCCAACAAAGGACTAATATCCAGAATCTACAAGGAAGTCAAGGAAGTCAAACAAATCAGCAAAAAAATAAAAAAAAAAAATAATAATAATAATAATAATAATCCCATCAAAAAATGGGCTAAGGACATGAATAAACAATTCTCAAAAGAATATATACAAATGTCCAATGAACATATGAAAAGATGCTCATCATCACTAATTATCAGGGAAATGCAAATTAATACCACAATGAGATACCTACCTTACTCCTGCAAGAATGGCCATAATTAAAAAATCAAGAAATCATACATGTTGGCATAGATGTGGTGAAAAGGGAATGTTTTCTTTTACACTGCTGGTGGGAATGTAAACTAGTACAACCACCATGGAAAACAGTACAGAGATTCCTTTTAGAACTAAAAGTATAACTACCATTTGATCCAGCAATCCAACTACTAGGTATCTATTCAGAGGAAAAGAAGTCATTATATGAAAAAGATACTTGCACACATGTGCTTGCTACATGTTTGCAGCAGCACAATTTGCAATTGCAAAAATATAGAACCAGCCTAAATGCCCACTGAAAAACAAGTGGATAAAGAAAATGTAGTATAAATATACCAAGGAATACTACTCAGCCATAAAAAGGAATGAAATAATGGCATTCGTAGCAACCTGGATGGAGTTGGAGACCATTATTCTAAGGGAAGTAACTCAGGAATGGAAAGCCAAATATCATATGTTCTCACTTTAAGTGAGAGTTAAGCTATGAGGATGAAAGTTATAAGAATGATACATTGGACTTTGGGGATTCAGGGGGAAGGATGGGAGAAGAGTGAGGAGTACACGTTGGGTACAGTGTACACTGCTTGGGTGTTGGATGCACCAAAATCTCAGAAAGTACTGCTAAGGAAGTTATCCATGTAACAAAAAAACCACCTGTTCCCCCAAAACTGTGGAAATAAAAAAATATATAATTTATGCAAACAGATAAAATATTAGTCCTTTTGCTTTAGTATAATATATATAATTCTAATTTAATTATCAAAATCCTGTATTTTTATATCAATATATCTTGGTAATCCTGTTTAAATATCACTATTAAAGATAGACTATTGAGTTTCCTTATTACCCCAAATATTCACTATACTAGATATTACTATTTGATCTCAAGAGAATGGATCCTTAAACAGACTCACTCTTCTAATGATCGATCTAGGCCTCGGTCAGGAGATCGATGGTGAGCACGTTCCGGTGAATGACATTTCGTACTTGGCTTCATTGTAGAACTCATATGATAAGCATTACTTGAATAATTTTGGCGGCGAAGTTCTTGTACGGCCCTCTCCCTAAAGCAAAATAGTGATGCTTTAAAATTTTATATCCAGCAAAAGTATTAAAACTATCATAAAAAACTGTGGCTTAATTCATACTTTAAAATCTAACCATCATGAAAGAACTAAAACCTATTTTTACCTAAGAAACAATGCTTTCCATGCTGAAAGGCATTTTTTTTGAGCTTGCATAGAGATAAACTTACCTTTCAAAGCGCTCTGTTCCTAGTTGCCTTTTGGTAATGTCTAAATCAGCTTCCAATTGTGTGACAACATTTCTGAACTGGGCCACATCTCTACTTTGGATGGCCCTGTTTAAAAGAAGATAAGAGTTAGAGTTGACTAAACTTAAAATACGACTATGATTCTGGGGTACATTAAACCATATTGATAGTGGTTTCTCAGCTGGATCCAAATCACATCGTGCTTTTTATGGCCAGATTTATTAGTACATCTAAACTATGCCCATGTTAGACATGGTAAGTATGCAGAGTAGCCTACTTGAAAAGCCTAAGCAATCCCAGTCCCATTCAATTAGTTAATCCTTCTCTGTTTCAGTTTCCCTGTGGAAACATATCATACATCATCTGTCTATACTATTTACTACACATAGTTTTTAATGTAAGTACTAGAGGTATTATATGAAGTAGTAGTATGACCAAATAATTAACACTGGAATTCACTAGCTCCATGATTAATATAGTCTGTTTTATATAATCTATTCAACCAAGTGCCTTATAATGAAATTTGATAAATACAATCTCCAATTTCATAGAACCTTTCTTAAGGCCAAACAATGCCTCACAAAACCTGTGATAAGGCACAATATCATAAGGAAGATAAACATTGATGAATGCCACTCACACAGAACATTCTGTCCTCTTCACTTGCTTTCAGGAGAGTATCATAGACTGCTGAAATCTAAACTTTAGAGACTAATAACAAACATTTCTCATGCTAAGTCTAAGTGTTAGTATTTACCAGTCAGTCTCAAACAGAGCATAGCCCTTAGGGTGGAAGTTTTGGCATATTTCATGAAGGTAGATTTCCACCCACCATCTTGAGAAAGTGATCCTGCAAAAATAGTTGAAGGAATCATAATAGCCTAGCTACAGTAACGCAAAAGAAGGACTCAGTCACCACCACCATAACCTGAAAACAGTTTCTGAAGGAAACTGGCCTTGGCTCTGAAGCCCTTGCCTAGTCAGGGGCTCCTTGGAGTGGCTGATTGCCGAGACCATGCTTCTTATCCTTCCCCATGCCCTGAGCTCAGATGTGAGGATAGAGTGGAGGCTGGATGAAAAGTGTTATAGATAGGACAGGTAAGAACAGGGGTTAAGTGTCCCCCATCAGTTTTTATGAGAGGTGACCAAGTTTAATAGAAAAAAAATTCACTATACAGGGAGACATTTTCACCCAATTCTCCAGCCAAAGTTCTTTTAATAAGGTGCTAGGAGTGCTAGAGATCCTTTAAAAAAAAAAAAAAGAAAAGAAAAGAAAAAGAAAAGAAGCCAAAATCGATGTCCTAGGAAGTCTTCTGTATTTTGTGAATGCAGGTGTTCTTCTAGGTACCCAGTACATGCAATAGGTACAAAAGAAAATACAATATGGCAAATGAAAACACTAGGTTGCAATATATTGGTCTAAATATGAAAATTCTTCTGGTTTCAAACTGGTTAATTTTTTTTCTCATTTTGTTATATTTCCTAAAGGCAGTATTTTAGACCAGACATTCTATTGTACTCAAAACTCTGTTGGAAAGAATCAATAGAGATCATTAAACTTAAATTTAGATAAGAAAAACATAATAGAAAAAGTACCACCTCTTAGGCAAATCACAATATTTCTGATCCTTAGATTAATTAATGACAAATTACAGAAGGCAAATTCTCTAAATTCTAGCTTAAAAATCCTACTAATCTATAAAGTACCAAAAAATTAAGATGTATGACTTTATATTGCTAAACAACTCACATTTTATTTTCTGCCAAACAAAGGTGTTCTTTAAGAAGCTGAATTTCAGATTCTTTTTCTTGAAGTGCTATCTGAGACTGATATTCTTTGTCTCGATTGGCCACCAGCAAAGCTTCTAGATTCTGCATGGAGATTCTCTCATTTGTCATCTGACTCCTCAGGAGTTCAATTTCAGAACGAGCAGAATCTAACTCATTCTCCATCTGTAGAATAAGAAGAAGATATCTATACTTATTCCCATTAATTCACTTAACTATTATCAGGGACTCACAAAATTTTCATAATCTGTTATAAACTGGCAACTACTTTTAATGGGATTTGAAATTGTGTCCCTCCTTCTCACCAAATAAACACACCACACATGTATGTATAGTATCACTTTCTCCACCTCTTTGATCATATCAGAAAATTCATTAATTTAAGAAAAGGCTTATTAATTTCAAACTGCAACCAGTTTCCACTACCAGCTTTGATATTTCTTTATATACTCCTGCAAGACTGACAGGATATCTGTGAGCACTGCTTTCTCCTGAGTTAGGTGAGCTACATGCTTATAGAATGTCATTGGACTCCATAATTAAGGAATATAAGGAGTAATCTCTTATATTCTTTATAAGAGTAATCTCTTATGTTCTCTTAATATAATTAATATAATTAATTATAATTATATATATTTAATAATATAATTAAATGTAATTATAATTAATATAAGGAGTAATCTCTTCTATTCTCATGCATAAACTTGTGGAAAGCTTCCTTTTGAAAATTATCTCGAGCTTTAAAATATGCTCAGTGAGACAAAGGTTTTTTAAAAAGGAGGAAGAACAGTCACTAGTATTTAGAAAAAAATTACTCCTTATCTTGTAATATACGTAACAAATTCTACATGCACTAAAAAAGTTAAATGTGAAAAGGTAAGCTTTAAATTCCAGTGAAAAGAAATAAAAATGAAATTACAGGGAAGGGAGATAGGTAGGTAGGGAAATTTTCTAAGCTAGATACAATGCAAAAAAAAGTTTGGTCACATTAAAAAAAAAATTTCTGATAGTCAATATAAACTTAACCAAAATTTGAAAGGAAACAACTGGAAGACAAATAAACTTAGTAAATAAAATTAATAGTTTATATCTCTACTAGCATAAAGAATGCATATACACTGTTGAGAAATATGAGCTGAATGATAATGATCAGAAAATCTACAAAAGGAGAAATATGATTAAATTGTAAATGTATGGGGAAAATTTACCCTTACTAGTAATCAAATAAACTAAAACAAGATGCCATTACCAGTTCAGGGCTTCTTACCTCAACATTACTGATGTTTTGGGTTGGATAATTATTTGGAGTGGGGGCAGCACTATGCATGACAGGGTGCTTAGCAGTCTCCCTGGCCTCTGCCCAATCGACGCCACCAGCATTCCCCACTCTGGTCATGACCATCAAAAAGGTCATTATTAAATGCACACTGGGAGCAAACTCTCTTTCAGCCGAACTGGAAAAACTCTACCGAAGACACTGTTCTAGTCTATCTAATTGGCAAATGTGTTAGTTTGCGTTAATGAACATTACATTGGGCAATGGTAATCTCGTATACTTTGCTGGCAGGAGTATAAAATGGATCATGATGTTTTTGACAATAGCTTTTTTGAAATGTAATTCACATGCCATCAATGATTTTTAGCATATTAACACAGTTGTACAATTGTTACCACAATCTAATGCGAGAACGTTTTCATCATCCCAAAAAGAAACTCAAGGTTGGGCATGGTGGCTAACACCTGTAATCCCAGCACTCTAGGAGGCCAAGGTAGGTGGATTGCTTGAGCTCAGGAGTTTGAGACCAACCTGGGCAACATGGTGAAAATCCATTGCTACAAAAAATTCAAAAACTGAGCCAGGCATGGTGCCATAGGCCTGTAGTCCCAGCTACTCAGCAGGCTGAGGTGGCAAATCACTTGAGCCCAGGAAGTCAAGGCTACAGTGAGCCAAGGTGGCATCACTGCACTCTAGTCTCGGCCACTGAAAGAGACCCCATCTCAAAAACAAACAAACAAAAAAAGCAAAAAACAAAACAAAAAAACCAACACAGAACCTTGTCTGGCCCTAGGCAACCTCTACACTATTTTCTACTATTTGCCTTATTCTGGATATTTCATACAAATGGAAACAAACAATGTGTATGCAAGTCTTTTGTGACTGGCTTCCTTTATTAGCATAATGTTTTTAAGAGTTATCAATGTTTTAGCAGGTATCAAAACTTCATTAGTTTTATTGCCTGATAATATTCCATTGCCTAGATAAATCACAGATGTATTCATGAGTTTAAAAATTTGACTTATTATACTTTGGGACTATTACAAAGAATATTGCCATAAAACTTTGTATACAAGTTTTTGTATGGACATGTTTTAATTCCTCTTTAATAGATGGAAGTGACATTTATGAGCTGTAAGGTAATCTAATTTTTAATACTTTGAGGAACTGCCAAAATGTTTTCCAAAGTTGCCTTACTATTTTACATTTCCACCAGCAATGTATGAGGGTTTCACTTTTTCCACATTTTTGTCAACATTTTTTATCTTCTCTCTGATTATAGCCATCCTAGTGGTTGTGAAATAGTATGGTTTTGATTTGCATTTTTTTATTAATGATGTTCAGCATCTTTTCATGTATTTATTGGCCATTTATGTATGTTATGTACAGAAATGTCTATTAATATCCTTTGCCTAGTTTTTTAATTGGGTTATTAAGTTTTTTGTTTTTTGGTTTTTGAGACAAGGTCTCATTCTGTCACCCAGGCTGGAGTGCAGTGACATGAAGATGGCTCACTGAAGCAAACCTCTCCCCTCAGGCTCTCAAGTCACTGGGAATACAACTGCACACCACCACACCTGGTTAATTTTTGTATTTTTTGCAGAGATGGGTTTTTGCCACGTTGCCCAGGCTGGTCTTGAACTCCCAGGCTCAAGCGATTCTCCTGTCTCAGCCTCCCAAGATGCTAGGATTACAGGCATGAAACACCGCTATATATTTTGACTATCAATCTCTTATCAGATATATGGTTTGCAAATGTTTTCTCACATCTTGTGCACCATCTTGTCACTTTCTTGATATCATTTGCAGCACAGAAGGTTTTTTTTATTTTGATCCAATCTACTTAATCTATTTATTCTTTGTTTTGTTTGTGTTTCTGATGTGTATTTAAGAAAGTGCTGCCTAACCCAAGGTCACAAAGATTTACTTCTGTATTTTCTTCTTAGTATAGTTTTTGCTGTTACATACAGCGCTATGATTCATTTTCAGTTAATCTTTGCATGTGATCCAACTTCATTCTTTTCCAAATAGATGTTAGGTTGTCCCAATGCCATTTGCTAAAAATACTATGCTTTCCTCATTGAATTGTCCTAGCACCTGTATTTTGAAAAATCTTTTGGGCACAAATGTATAAACCATTTCTGGACTCTGAATTATGTTCCATCAACCTCTATGTCTTTCCTTATGCTAATGCCACACTGTCTTGATTACTTTAGTTTTGCAGCCAGTTTTGAAATCAGGAAGTGTGAGTCTCCCAACTTTGTTTTTCTTTTTCAAGATTGTTTTGGCTGTTCACTTGCACTTCCATATGAATTTTAGATCAGTTTAACAATTTCTACAAAGACGACACCTGGGATTCTGATAAGCATTGCATTAAATTTGTGGATGAGTTTTGGGAGTAATGCCATCTTAACAGTGATAAGTGGTCGGACCCATGAACGTGGGATGTGTTTACCTTTATTTAGGTCTCCTTTAATTTCTGCTGACGATGTTCTGTAGTTTTGTAAAGTACAAGTATTTGTCTTTTTTTATTTCGTTTTAATTTTTTTAGACAGAGTCTTGCTCTGTCACCAGGTGGAGTGCAGTGGCA
>NW_012117599.1:3061898-3064020 GCF_000951035.1 Colobus angolensis palliatus
CCGCCTGCCTCGGCCTCCCAAAGTGCTGGGATTACAGGCGTGAACCACTGCGCCCAGCCGTATTTGTCCTTTTTTAGTGCTACCCTTTTTGATGCGATTCTGTTTGACAGAATTTTTTTATTTTCATTTGCAGATTGTTCATCGTTAATGTATAGAAATAAGAAATACGATAATTGCATATTGATCTTGTGTCCTACAACCCTGATGCTCATTTATTCTAATAGTTTTTTAGTGGATTCTTAGGATTTTCTATATTTCAGATCACGTCACCTGCAAACAGAGATAGTTTTACTTCTTTTCCAATCTGGATGCCTTTATTTCTTGTTCATGCCTAATTGCCCTGCCTAGAACCTCTGCTACAATGTTGAATAGAAGAGGCAAGGTAGGCATTCTTGTATTGATACTGATCTTAAGGCAAAAGCATTCAATCACCACTAATACAGTGTTCGCTGTGGGTTTTTCATAGATGCCTTTTGTGAGGTCAAGAAAGTTTCTATTTCTAGTTTATAGTGTGTTTTTATCAGGCAAGAATGTTGGATTTTGCCAAATGCTTTTTCTGCATCCATTGAGAAGGCTGTGAGGTTTTCATTCTTGATTCTATTGATATGATGATGTATTAATTGAGTTTTCAGGTGTTAACTAACCCAGCACTCATGGAATAAACCCTACTTGATGGTGTAAATTTCATTGTATGTGTTGTTGGATTCAGTGTTACAGTATTTTCTTGAGAATTTTTCATCTGTATTCATAAGAGATAATTGTCTGCAGTTTTATTTTCCTGTGAGGTCTTTGTCTGGCTTTGGCATCAGGGCAATAATGGCTTCATAGAATGCACTGAGAAGTGTTCTCTTCTACTTTTGGAAGAGTTTGCAAAAATTTTGGATCAATGCATCTTGAATCATTCGGAAGAACTCACAACTGAAGCCATCTGGGCTTCGGTATTACTTTATGGAAGTTTAAAAATGTCTATTTTGACCTCTTTAGGTTATAGGTTTATTCAGATTTTCTTCTTTTCCTTATGTCAGTTTTAACAGTTTGTGTTTTTCTGGAAATTTGTTGATTTCATCTAAACATTTAATTTTTGGCATTCAGTTGTTCATAATATTCCCCACGATACTTTTTTAAATAAGGTTAGTAGTGATGTCCCTTCTCTTATTCCCAATTTTAGTAATTTGACTCTGTCACTTTGCTAAAGATGTGTCAATTTTGTTGATACTCTGAAAGAACAAGCTTGTGGCTTCTTTGATTCTCGATTGTTTTCTCTTCACTTAGTTTCTGTTCTAATCTGGATTATTATTTTCATTCTCCTTGCTGTGGGTTTAGTTTGTTCCCTTTTTCCAGTGTTCTAAGTGGAAGGCTATGTTAGTGACTTAAGAATTTTCTTCCTTTTTAATATAGATACGCATTTACAGCTATAAATTTCCCTCTAAGTACTGCTTTAGCTGCATCCTAAATGTTTTGACACAGTACACTTTCATTTTCACTAATCTCAGAGTATTTTTTTCCTTTGTGATTTTTCCTTTGACTCACCACTATTTGGGAATGTGCTGCTCAATTTTCATATACTTGTGAATTTACAAAATTACCTTCTTTTATCAATCCCTAACAATTCCACTGTGGTGGGAAAACATACTTTGCATCAGTTCAATCCTCTTAAATCTACTGAGGCTTGTATTATGGCCTAATGTATGATCTGTTCTGGAGGATCTTCCATGTTGAGAAGACTATGTATTCTACTGTTGTTGGAAAAGTGTTTTATATATTTATGTAAATGCCAATTTGGTTTTTGTGTTGTTGAAATCCTGTATTTCCTCATTGATGTTCTGCTTAGCTGCTCTCTTCATTATTGAAAGTGGGGTATTGACATCTGCAACTATTACTGTTGAACTGTTTATTTACAGCACAATACAGAAATGTTATTCCTACATAGCTGTATTTCTTCCTTCTCTCATTAGTGATATTAGTGTCTTACATTTACATCTATATATGTCACAGGTCCAATGATGTATTGTTACAATTGTTACTTTTAAATGTTATAGCTTTTAAAGAAGTTGATAGAAGAAAGGACAGCACACATATACAGTCAGACTTAGCAGCTCTTTTTTTATTTTTATTTTTGAGA
>NW_012117599.1:3064110-3066513 GCF_000951035.1 Colobus angolensis palliatus
CCGGCTAATTTTTTGTATTTTTTTAGTAGAGACAGGGTTTCACCGTGTTAGCCAGGATGGTCTCAATCTCCTGACCTCGTGATCCGCCAGCCTCAGCCTCCCAAAGTGCTGGGATTGCAGGTGTGAGTCACCGCGCCTGGCCCAAAGCAGCTCTTTTAAATATGTTCAAAGAAATAAAGGAAGTCATACTTAAGGAAGTAAAGTAAGGCCAAAAATAGATGAATGGATAAAGAAAATGTGGTATATATACAAAATGGAATACTATACAGCAGCAGTCCCCAATCTTTTTGTCACCAGGAACTGGTTTCATGGAAGACAATTTTTCCATGGACAGCAGAGTGGGTGGGGATGGTTTTGGGATGAAACTTTTCCACCTCAGATCATCAGGCATTAGTTAGATTCTCACAAGGAGTGTGCAACCTAGATCCCTTGCACGCGCAGTTCACGACATGGTGCACGTTCTTATGAGAATCTAATGCCACTGCTGATCTGGCAGAAGGTGGAGCTCAGGTAGTAATGCTCACTCACCCACCACTCACCTCCTGCTGTGTGGCTAGGACTGGTATCAGTCTGTGGTAGCAGGTATGGGCCCGGACAGGTCTGCGGCCCAAGGGTTGGGGACTCCTACTATACGGCCTTTTAAAAGAAAAAAATTCTGTCATTCATGGTGACCTGGGTGGAATTGGAAGACATTATGCTAAGTGAAATAAGCCAGGCACAGAAAGACAAATACTGTATGATCTTACTTATAAGTGGAATCTAAACAAGCTGACTTTATAGAAACAGAGAGTAGAATGGTGGGAGGAGGAAGGATGGAGAAAGGGGAGATGTTGATCAAAGAGTCCAAAGTTTTAGTTAGACTGGAGAATTAAGTTTTGGTGATTTATTACACTGTATGGTGACCACAGTTAATAATAATCTACTGTATAATTCAAAATTGCCAAAGGATAAAATTTTAATGATATCACTGCAAAAAATAAGTTGATAATTTGGTTGATATGTTATTAGCTTAATTAAACCTGTCTACCATACATACATCAAATCTTTCTACATACATAGACCAAAACATCACATTGTACTCCATAAATATACACAATTATTATTTGTCAACTAAAAAAAGAAAGAAAAAAGTAAAAGAAGGAGTAGTAACAATGTCCCATCAAATAGAGACTAACAATAAGGAAATAATAAGCTGCTCTAAAAGACAGTTTCTTTTGTTTGCTTTATTTTCCTATAGATGGGCTGCATTTTTCTGGCTTTTTGAGGGTTAAATTTTAGTTGTTGAAAACTAGAAATTTTAAATAACATATTGTAGCATGTCTCAATACTGATCGTCCCCATCTTGGGGCTTGTTGTGATTGGCTTATTTCCTTATGTATTTGTCTGGACTGTTTCTGTGATGTCTATTCCCCTTGCAGTATATAGCCTCTGATGTTGCTCCTCAGGGTATGCACATAGTTACCCCGATCCCCTCCCATGGGCATTTACATAGTCATTCTAGCCTCTCCCTTTAGGATGACAATGATTTAGCCAGGCTGTCTTTGACTCTCTCTCTCTGATCTCCCTGTCAAGTGTCTGGCTGGTCTGTCCCTACTGGTATCAAATCCAACTATTAGTCTCTCTTAATTTCTAGCTGACTGTTCTATGTATTTTGACAATCAACTGTGGGTAACGTAGCTTCACAGTCGGATCCAGTTACATTTGATCCCTTTGAAGGGGTACTACTTCCCAACCTAACTAAGCATTGTTGAGGTATGACTGACAAATAAAAATTATACATACTTAAGGAATATAACATGATGTTTTGACACACACACACATTGTAAAATGATTGTCACAATTAAGCTAACTAACATATCCATCACCTCTCTCTCATCTAGGTGCTATTGTATGTGTGTGTTAAGAACACATGAGATCTAGTCACAGCAAATTTCAAGTATACAGTATATTAACTGTAGTTACCATGCTGTACATTAGATCTCCCAAACTTATTCACCTTGTAACTGAAAATTTGTACCCCTTGCCCAACGTCTCCCTTCTTCCCCTACTCCCTTCACCCCCAACCCCTCATCGCCACCATTCTACTCTCTGCCAAACTCACAGGAGAAGGGGCAGTTTTGAGGCAAGTTTTTGAGGCTTGCTCTGATCCCAGAAGGGCTCTTGTTAGCTGCTGCTGTCCATGGTTCTCTATTCAACTTCTAACTGGTCTATTGTTTCCACTTTTGTTTTCATGATGTTTCCTCTTAATTATGAAGCAGTGGCTTTTTGAAAGCTCATTGGCTGTATGTGCCAAAATTTCCACTTGTGGGAATCCATCTTAAGGATATAATGCAAAATGTGATAAAAGTTTTATGTAAAAAAAATTTTCCATGTTGTATAAAACATGGAAAATTTTAATAAAAA
>NW_012117599.1:3070969-3071448 GCF_000951035.1 Colobus angolensis palliatus
TTTTTAATTTTTTATACAGAAATGGTAAAAAGTAGAATAATCCATTTAATACATTATTTTGCAACTATGCAAAAGAACACAAAAATCTGGCTAGGAAAATAAAAGGGCCAGAAGGAAATGTAACAAAATGTCTATAGTGGGAGAAAATAACCTTACTCTAGTTTTAGGTTCTGAAATCCATTGTAGCCTAAGGTGATGACTACATTTTTAAAAATCCTTTGCTTCCTTCAAAAATTATATGAGATTTTCCAAAGCACTTCTCATATTATGCCTAAGGAAATCATCCATAGCATAAGTATTCATTAAAAGATATTAAAGGAAGAATATTTGGAATTCATGCTCTCAAAATTCCTCTTGAGAAGAGTTAGTTAATAGATATACTATTAGGCCGGGCGCGGTGGCTCAAGCCTGTAATCCCAGCACTTTGGGAGGCCGAGACAGGCGGATCACGAGGTCAGGAGATGGAGACCATCCTGGCT
>NW_012117599.1:3071758-3087025 GCF_000951035.1 Colobus angolensis palliatus
ACAGAGCGAGACTCCGTCTCAAAAACAAAAACAAACAAACAAACAAACAAAAAAGATATACTATTAATTTAGAGATAGAAAATCAAGACCAGGGTATATTGTATATTATGTGAATGATATATCAACAAATATAGCTCAGTAAATATATTTTTTAAAGAAAGAAAAGCAAAGAAAACTAAGACTGACAAAAAGGTCCAGATCGTGCTTTAAACTATTTTTATAGGAGAATGAAGGTGGCAATACAGATATTTTTGACCCTAACTTCTCTTTTCTTATTTAAAATTATCTCAGTGATCCCAGGGATGGAAGGCTAGTTCAAAATTCAAAAACAATCAATGTGATCTATCATATTAATAGGCTAAATAAGAAAAATCATCGGATCTCATAATTAGATGCTGAAAAAGCATCTGACAAAATTCAACATCCATCTACGAGAAAATCTCTTAGAGATATGGGAATAGAGGGAAAATCCCTCTACTTGATAAAAAGCAACTACAAAATACTACAGATAACACTAGTGGTGAAACACTGAATGCTTTCTGTGTAATATCGAGAAGAAGGTAAGATGTACACTTTCACTATTCTTAATTGACATAGTGCTTACGTATGAAACAGTGCAAGAAGGCAAGAAAAGGCACACAGATCAGAAAAGAATAAAACTGTCTTAATTTTCAGATACAGTGGTTGTTTACCTAGAAAACCCCCATGGAATCTGCAGGAAAACTCCTAGAACTACTAAGTGGATTTGGCAAGTTCAGAGGACACAAGATAAACATTCAAAAATTAAAATTGTTGGCTGGGCACAGTGGCTCATGCCTGTAATCTCAGCACTTTGGGAGGCTGAGGCGAGCAGATAACTTGATGTCAGGAGTTTGAGACCAGCCTGGGAAACATGGTGAAACCCTGTCTCTTCTAAATACACAAAAATTAGCTGGGTGTAGTGGCACATGCCTGTAATCCCAGCTACTTGGGTGGCTGAGGCAGAAGAATCACTTCAACCCAGGAGGTGGAGGTTGCAGTGAGCCAAGATCGCACCACTGTACTCCAGTCTGGGTGACAGAGCAAGGCTCCATCTCAAAAAAAAAAAAAAAAAAAAATTAAAATTGTTGGCTGGGCATGCTGGCTAATGTCTGTAATCCCAGCATTTTGGGAGGTTGGGGCAGGAGGATTGCTTAAGGCCAGAAGTTCGAGACCAGCCTGGGCAATATAGCAAGACCCCCATTTCTACAAAAATCAAAATATTAGCCAGGCATGGCGACACATGTCTGTAGTGCCACCTAGCTACTTGGGAGGCTGAGGTGAAAGAATTACTTGAGCCCAGGGGTTCAAGACTGCAGTAATCTATGTGCCACTGCACTCCAGCCTGGGCAACAGAGTGAGACCCAATCTCTAAAACCAAACCAAAAGAAAACAAAAAAACAAAAATCAATTGTACTTCTACATACTAGCAAGGAACACATTGACAATGACATTAAAACTAAAATACCACTTACAATAGCTCAAAAAAAGAATACTTCTTTTTATTTTGTAGGTGGAAATCTAAACATGTACAGAACTTGTGTGCTGAAAACTACAGTTAACAAAAGAAATCAAGGAAGATCTAAATAAGACATATCACGTTCATGAACTGGAAGCCTTAGCATAGTAAAGATGTTAATTCTCCCGAAGTTAATGCAATTTTAATGCAATTCCTATCAAAATTCAAGCAGGATTTTTGTAGATATAAAAAGATTATTCTAAAATTTATGTGAAAAATCAAAGAGACTAGAATACCTAAAACAATTTTGAAAAAAAAAAAAAGGAATAAAGCAGATGAACCTAAATTAAAGACTTAATATATAACTACAGTAACCAAAATTCTGTGGTATTGAGGGAAAGACAGATATATAGGTAAATGTAAAAGAATAGAAAACCAAGAAATAGACCCACACAAATACAGCCAACTGATTTTTCACAAGGGTACAAAATCAATTCAATGGCAGACAGATAGCTTTTTAAACAAATGGTACAGAAGCAGCTGGATACTCATACGCAAAAAAAAAAAAAAAAAAAAGAACCTCTATGTCAACCTCACACTTTACACAGAATTAACTCAAAATGGGTCACGGAATTAAATGTGAAAAATAAAACTATAAAACATTTAGAATAAGAAGTAGGAAAATCTTTGGAATTTAGAGCTATAGCAAATAATTTTTAGACTTAAAGCCAAAAGCACAATCCACAAAAAGAAAATTTATAAATGCGACTTCATCAAAACTGAAAACTTTTTATCTGAGAAAGACCCTGTTAAGAGGAAAAAAACCACAAGTCACATACTTAGTGGAAGAAAATATTTGCAAACCACGTATCTGATAAAGCAGGAGTTCCCTAACCTCTGGGCCACAGACCGCTACCAGTCTGTGGTCTGTTAGGAACCGAGCCGCACAGCGGGAGGTGAGTGGCAGGTGAGCCAGCAAAGCTTCATCTGTATTTACAACTGCTCCCCATCACTCGCATTACTGCCTGAACTCCCCCTCCTGTCAGATCTGCAGCAGCATTAGATTCTCATAGGAGTGGAACCCTATTGTGAACTACACAGGCAAGGGATCTCGGTTGTGCACTTTAAAAGAATCTACTGCCTGCTGATCTGAGGTGGAGCTGAGGCACTGATGTTAGCTCTGGGCAGCTGCTGCAAATATAGATTAACATTAGCAGAGAGGGTTGGCTGCGCAGAGACCTTAATAAATCAATTGCTTGCAGAGTCATATCAAACCTCTATCGCTGACTGGCAAGTGACAATTAAGTTGCATCTGGTGGTAGGCTTTATAGTGGCAAGTGAGTTTGATGTGCTTCAATTGTACAGTTGCATCTGGCAGCAGGCTTTAAGTCAGAATCTAACACTTATTTTAGTTTGCATGTGGCCTGCCCATTTTTTTATTTACCACTTCCATCGGTGTCTCTTTCCTGCATGGAGAACTTGTCTCAGTCACAGTTTTGGTAAGCCCACAAGCTAACCCTAGCCAAAATGAGTAAAAAACAAACATCACTAGAAAGCTCACTTGAAAAAGGCAAAAGACCCAATGATGAGGCAGCAAAAGACTCTGAGACTGTCAAGAAAAGGAAAGCTGCATTTAAAAGAAGATACCGAGTCCTACTTAAATTATGGGTTCATTGCAACAGGTGATTCACATTCTCCAAGTCTGCTTTGCATAACATGGTAACCGGCTATCCAGTGAAACTATGAAACCTTCAAAACTGCTTTGCCACGTGGAGACCAAGCACCCTGTATTAAAAGAAAAGACAAGCCTTTGGAGTTTTTCAAAAGAAAGAAAAAATGTGAACACAAAGAACAGAAGCAATTATTAAAGACCACTTCATCGAATGTGTCTCCACTGAGAGCATCATTCTTAGTGGCTAAACACGTTGCTAATGCTAAGAAGCCCTTTGCATTTGTCTAAATACACAAAAATTAGCTGGGTGTAGTGGCACATGCCTGTAATCCCAGCTACTTGGGAGGCTGAGGCAGAAGAATAACTTCAACCCAGGAAGCAGAGGTTGCAGTGAGCCAAATTGATCTTGGCGGAGAGTTGATCCTGCATACCGATAAGGATATATGTCATAAAAGTTTAGAAGAGGCTGAAGTTCAAAAGGTGGCATGTGTTCCTCTTTTGGCTAGCACCAATAACTAGATGAATTGATGAAATAACAGAGGATATTGCAACACAATTGTTAGAGAGGATAAATGAGTCACCGTGGTATGCAATCCAGGTTGATGAGTCTACCGATGTTGACAGCAAGGCAACAATGCTTGTTTCTGTGTGATATGTTTTTCAGGAGCATGTGCATGAAGATATGTGCACTTTTGTTGCCAACCAACATCACAGTTGCAGACTACTCTAGTCTTTGAATGATGACATATCAGGAAAACTAAATTGGTCATTTTGTGTCAGCGTATGCACAGATGCAGTGGTTGCCATGGCTGGATGGCTTTCTGATTTCATTACTTGGGTCAAAGAGGTCACCTCTGAATGTGAGTCTACACACTGCGTCATCTATAGAGAAATGCTGGCTATCCAAAAAATGTCACCTGAACTTAACAACGTTTTGCAGGATGTGATTAAAATTATCAGCCACATTAAGGTGCATGCCCTTAACGCACGTCTGTTCACATAGCTCTGTGAAGAGATGGATGCAGAGCAAACACATCTTCTCTTACACACAGAAGGGAGATGACTTTCTAAAGGTGTATCACTGGCCAGAGTTTCTGAGTTACGAGGGCAACTCCAGAGATTTCTTTTAGAAAATGTCGCCACTGGAAGCACATTTCAGTGACACAGCATGCGTCTCAAAACTTGCTTACTTCTGTGACCTACACAACCTGCTCAACAAACTCCATTTGTCACTTCAGCGGAGAATGACAACTGCGTTCAAGTTGGCAGATAAAGTGGCTGCATTCAAAACTAAACTGCTGTAATCCCAGCACTCTGGGAGGCCAAGGCAGGCAGATCACTTGAGGTCAGGAGTTCAAGACCAGTCTGGCCAACATGGTGAAATACTGTCTTACTAAAAATACAAAAATCAGCCAGGTGTGGTGGCAGGCACCTGTAATCCCAGCTACTTGGGAGGCTGAGGCAGGAGAATCGCTTGAACCTGGGAGGCGGAGGCTGCAGTGAGCCGAGATCATGCCACCACACTCCAGCCTGGGCGACTGAGTGAAAACAAAACAAAACAAAACAAAACAAAACAAAGCCAAACTGGAATTTTGGGGGCAACAAGTGAATACTGGGAACTTTGACATGTTTCAAACATTAGCAGAGATTTTGAAGGAGGGTGAGCCAGGGCCTTCTTTCTCCCAGTTGGTGTATGATCACCTATCTCAGCTTTCAAAAGAGTTTGAGCATTATTTCCCAATCACAAAAGACCCCTGGACTTGGAAGGAATGGATCCGCAACTCATTTGTGAATATGCTAGGTGAATCGACTTTGTCAGTGCTAGAAGAGGACCAACTGCTTGAGATCACAAACGATGGTGGCTTTAAAAGTACGTTGAGACAATTTCAAATCTCCATCCGTTCTGGATTAAAGTCGAGGCAGAATAACCTGAGACTGCCACAAAAACACTGAAAAGCCTGCTTCCATTTCCAACATCCTATCTTTGTGATGCAGCGTTTTCTACGGTGACGGCAACCAGAATGAGGTTACAGAGTAGACTGGACTTAAGCAACACCTTTCGGGTGTCACTGTCTCGTATCACCCCCAGATGGGACTGTCTAGTTGCAGGAAAACAAGCTCAGGGCTCCCAATCATTTTACATTGTGCTGAGCTGCATAATGATTTCATTATATATCACAGTGTAATAATAACAGAAATCAGTGCACCATAAATGTAATGTACTTGAATCATCCTGAAACCATCCCCTATCGCTGCACCCAGTGTGTGGAAAAACTGTCTTCCATGAAACTGGTCCCTGGTGCCAATAAGGTTGGGGGCTGCTGTGATAAAGAACTACTATGTAGAATAAAGAACTCTCCATGCTGAACATTAAAAAAAAAATCTATCCAATGAGAACATGGACAAAAGACAAAGAGACATTTCACTGTAGAAGATATAGAGATGGCAAACAACCACACAAAGAGAATTTCAATGTCATTAGTCATTAAGGAAATACACATTAAAACTACCATGATAAAGTACCATACACATTTCAGAATGGCAAAATTAAAAAACTGTGGCAACAGCAAATGCTGGCAAGGATGTGGAGAAACTAGGTCACTCATACATTCTTGGTGGGAATGCAAAATGGTACAGACACTTGGGAAGACAGGTTGGCACTTGACTAAAAAATTAATCCCGCAACTAACATAAGAACCCAAAATTGTGCTCCTGGGGATTTACAGAGAAATGAAAATTTATGCTCATACAAAAACCTAAACATTTCATTTGTAATATCCAAAAACTGGAAATAACTCAGACATTCTTCCGTGGGTAAATGGTTAAACGAACTGTGTTACACCAACAGGATGAACATTCTTCTGTAATACAAAGGAATGAACTATTGATACATTCAACAACCTGGATGAATCTCCAGAGAATTATGCTGAGTGAAAAAAGCCAATCCCAAAAGGTTATATATTGTATTATTCCATTTATATAATATTCATGAAATGACAAAATTATAGAAATGGAAGACAGATTAATGATTGCCAGTAATTAAGGAAGGTTTGGGGATAGGAGAGAAGTAGACAGGGCTACAAAAGGGCATCTCAATGGTTCCTGTGATGGAAATGCTCTGCATCACCCTAAATTAATGTCAAATATCTAATAGAGTATTGCAATATATATAATTTTTCAAGATATTACCATTGGGTAAAACCAGGTCAAGGGTACACAGGATCTCTCTATACTATTTCTCACGATTGCATGCAAATCTACCATTATATCCCAAAATGAAAAGTTTAATCTAGAAGAAAACTATCTGAGTACCTCCTATATACATATTACAGCTAAAAAGAATACAAAAATAAACAGGATGGTTGAGATTGTTGCTTTGAGGAGATAAAGATGCAGACGTAAATAATTAAATTCCAAAGCAAAATAAAAGAAAAAAGATTAATGTCAGGGTAACTTAAAGTACTTTGGGAACAGGAAGTAAGCTACAAAACTTGGAGTAAACATCTTTAAATTTTTTAAAATTAATATAAATCATTATCAAGATGTATATATAGTTTTGCTAAGGGCAATGATTTCAAAACTTTAAGAAGATTACTAGAATATACCCTACTTGGTCATAGTATATTTTTTAATAAGCTTTCGTGTGATATGTTCTGATATTTCTCCTTCATTTTGTGTCAGTTAGAGTAACAGGTAATACTTTTCCAATTTAAAAACATCAGTAAAAAAGTGTAAAGGACGTATTATTTGCATTTTTTCTTTCTTTCTTTCTTTTTTTTTTTTAGACGGAGTTTCGCTCTTGTTGCCCAGGCTGGAGTGCAATGGCACGATCTTGGCTCACAGCAACCTCCGCCTCCTGGGTTCAAGCAATTCTCCTGCCTCAGCCTCCCAAGTAGCTGGGACTACAGGCATGCGCCACCACGCCCAGCTAATTTTTGCATTTTCAGTAGAGACAGGGTTTCTCCATGTTGGTCAGGCTGGTCTCAAACTCCCGCCCTCAGGTGATCCACCTGCTTTGGCCTCCCAAAGTGCTGGGATTACAGGCGTGAGTCACCATGCACAGTCTGTTTGAATTGTTATAGTAAGTACTTATTCTTGAGTTACTTTCATCATTAAAACGTTCTTATTTAAATAAAAGATAATTTGAAGAGTGAGAATTCCAGCATATACTACTTCATTAAAACATTAACAGTGGTTCTTACAGAAACAAACTAGATACATGATTCTCAAATACATTATCCAACTGCAGACTAACAAAATAAAAGGTTTGGCCAGGCGCAGTGGCTCACACCTGTAATCCTAGCACTTTGGGAGGCCGAGGTGGGAGGATCACGAGGTCAGGAGATCGAGACCTACCATCTTGGCCAAAATGGTGAAACCCCATCACTACTAAAAATACAAAAATTAGCTGGGCGTAGTGGCAGATGCCTGTAATCCCAGCTACTTGGGAGACTGAGGCAGGAGAATCACTTGAACCAGGGAGTTGGAGGTTGCAGTGAGCTGAGATTGTGCCACTGCACTCCAGCCTGGCAACAGAGTGACACTCCATCTCAAAAATAAAAATAAATAAATAAATAAAGGTTCAACAGGGTTTGGCAATAACAGAAATTTAAACATGACCAAAATTTTGCAGTATTTCAAATACACTATGCATCTTCTACACATATTTTAAAATTCAGGCTCTATCTCCCCAGCCACTTCCTCCTGTGCAAGCTACACCAGCCATTACAAAGCACTTACTATTCACTCCATACCCTTGCCTGTGTTGTTTTTCCTTTTGAACGGGATGCCTCATTCCTTTAGAGCTCCTCAGTATCTCCTTGTGTACTCCTCCCTGATATTCCTGGGCTGAATAGAGATTTCCTCTATAAAGCTTTTAGTGTCTCTTATTAATATATCATTCATTACGAATTATTTGTATGTCAGTGGGAAGTCCCTGAGGACAGGAACCTGTATCTTTTGAAAATTATACTCCCAGTGGCAAGTACAATGTCAGGCACAAAGTAGATACAATCAACTGAGTTACAGTTAAAAGAACCCGGCCAATTAATAAATAAATTTAGCTTAAAAGAATATCATTAAAGTTCAAATTTAGCTAAATAAACCTCAACCTCGTGGTTCTTTGCTGATCGCTATGTCAGTGTGTTTTATGATTCTGCCGGCTAAAAGTAAATGCAAATCACACGCTCCAAGAAAGAGTTTTTGTTACAGTCTTAAGCTGTTTGGAATACAGCTGTCATAAACCAACCTTTTGGATTTTAAAAATAAAATCTAAGTTCAAAGGCATGGCTTGATGTAATATTACATAAAAAAGAACTTATTTTTCCAAAATTATACTAACTTTACAGTAACAGCCATTTTAAAGAAGATTTTAAAAACATATTACATACCATTTCTATTTCTTGATCTTTAGCAACCAGCTGTCGATTAAGAAGTTCTTTGCTCGAGTCAAGTTTAATACAGAGTTCCCTAGTAGAAGACAAATCTGCAAGAGCGGACACTTTTTCAAACTGAACCTTCTGAAGCTCCTCTTCCATTTTTACAACAGACTTATGTAAGGTAGAAATCTGGGACTTGTAAGACCTTTCTGCATTTAAGTGCTGTAAGAATAAAATTATATATATATATATGTATGTATACATACATATTAAACTGGAAGAAAACGACAACATGGAAAAACAAAGTGGGGCAAATCTAAGCATAGTGCATTTAGCTTGTATGAAGCTTTAGATAATATAGGTGGTAACAATATGTACAAAACACTCTAACATAAAATCAGGTTTTTATTTTTTTTACATAAAATTCACGAGCAGGGTGGTCCACGGGTCATTCTTTTTAATGCCCTTAGGAAAAAGAAACTTTTCCCACTGAAAAGTCGCCAGCCCCAAAGCTAGTTGAGATGTATCATTTGACCAACGGTTCTCCCTATATTAGCCAGTTTCAATTATTTTATACTACAAATGCTATTGTTGTTGTTAAAAACAAAAACACTAGCCACTGTCTTATTCACAACACCGGCTTTTGAATTCTTGACTGGCATGTTGATTTCAATCATAATGTCATAAAATGAAAACTGATAACTCTTTAACACTAATACCTCTGAGGGAAAAAGACTAAGGGCAAGTATAAATGAAGTATATATCACATTATAGGAAACAAGAGCGTGTTTTTAAAACTATGAGATTCAAGTTACATAAATGCTTTCGAATGTTCAAGATAATTCCACCCCCACCCTTTTCTTTTAGAAAAATATCTTATGTAAGTGCACTGCCACCTACAGAGAAGTATTTGTTTGCAATAAAGTGAAGACAAGAACTGAGAGGCAAATACATTTATGTGTTTTTACAAGTGATTTCACAAGTGTAAAGCACTGTAATTTGCTCCCATTATAAGTTATTTGGCCATAATTCACTCCTACTTTTTCTCTATCTCTTCCCTTCCTTCCTCACTCACTCTTTCGTATTCTTCGAGCCAACGTTTTATCCATCCTTCCATCCACCCACCCATTCATCACATATTTATTGAATATACACTCTGTTCCAGTCACTGTACATATTCAATGGTAAGTGGTATCTGCTCTAATGAAACATCCAGACTACTAGAGGAGTCATATATTAATAATGATTAATAAAGATATAATAAATAACTATATAAATACATGAAAAGAAAATATAATTAATACCCTAAGAGAAAAAACAAAATGGAATCATATAACATGCTCAATTAAAACCAAAAAAGGCAGAAGAGCAGCTGAAGAGTAAACAAACAAATGAACAGGGCAATAAGTATACTTATAAATATGGGAAATATTAATCCAACTATAATTACTTTAACTATGACTAATCTATATGCCCCATTGAAGACAAACGGTCAGAGTGGATAAGAAAACAAGATCTACTTATTTATCTACAATAAATTAATATTAATATTTAAATGTTAACGCTAATAAAAGGAAAGTTAGGGTAGCTACATTAATTTCAGACAAAGCAAATTTCAGAGAAAGGAAAATTATCAGTAATAAAGAGAGGGCATGACATAATGATCACAGAAAGTTAATTTTCAAAGAAGACATAACAATCCTTAATGTGTATGTCCCTACAACAGAGCATGCCAACATATGTGAGGCAAAAAAATTGATAGGATGGCAAGGAGAGATACTATTCTAGATTACTATTAGATTATTATTGGAGAATGCAACACCCATGTATCAGTAATTGACAGACCAAGCAGGCAGAAAGTCAGCAAGGATACAATTCAGCTGAATACCATTATCAATCAATTGGTTCTAAATATTTATAGAGTACTTCATCCAAAACCAGCAGAATACACATTCTTTTCTTTTTTTTTTTAATTATACTTTAAGTTCTAGGGTACATATGCAAAATGTGCAGGTTTGTTACATATGCATACATGTGCCATGTTGGTGTGCTGCACCCATTAACTCGTCATTTACATTAGGTATATCTTTTAATGCTATCCCTCCCCACTCCCCCCGCCATGACAAGCCCTGGTGTGTGATGTTCCCCTTCCTGTGTCCAAGTGTTCTCATTGTTCAATTCCCACCTATGAGTAAGAACATGCAGTGTTTGGTTTTCTGTCCTTGCAATAGTTTGCTCAGAATGATGGTTTGCAGCTGCATCCATGTCCCTACAAAGGACATGAACTCATCCTTTTTTATGGCTGCGTAGTATTCCATGGTGTATATATGTGCCATATTTTCTTACTCCAGTCTATCACTGATGGACATTTGGGTTGGTTCCAAGTCTTTGCTATTGTGAATAGTGCCACAAGAAACATACGTGCGCACGTGTCTTTATAGCAGCATGACTTATAATCCTTTGGGTACATAACCAGTAATGGGATGGCTGGATCAAATGGTACTTCTAGTTCTAGATCCTTGAGGAATCGCCACACACTCTTCCACAATGATTGAACTAGCTTACACTTCCACCAACAGTGTAAAAGTGTTCCTATTTCTCCACATCCTCTCCAGCACCTGTTGTTTCCTGACTTTTTAATGATTGCCATTCTAACTGGTGTGAGATGGTATCTCATTGTGGTTTTGATTTGCATTTCTCTGATGGCCAGTGATGATGAGCATTTTTTCATGTGTCTGTTGGCTGCATAAATGTCTTCTTTTGAGAAGTGTCTGTTCGTATCTTTCACCCACTTTTTGATGGGGTTGTTTGTTTTTTTTCTTGTAAATTTGTTTGAGTTCTTTGTAGATTCTGGATATTAGCCCTTTGTCAGATGAGTAGATTGCAAAAATTTTCTCCCATTCTTCAGGTTGCCTGTTCACTCTGATGGTAGTTTCTTTTGCTGTGCAGAAGCTCTTTAGTTTAATTAGATCCCATTTGTCAATTTTGGTTTTTGTTGCCATTGCTTTTGGTGTTTTAGACATGAAGTCCTTGCCCGTGCCTATGTCCTGAATGGTATTGCCTAGGTTTTCTTCTAGGGTTTTTATGGTTTTAGGTCTAACATTTAAGTCTTTAATCCATCTTGAATTAATCTTTGTATAAGGTGTAAGGAAGAGATCCAGTTTCAGCTTTCTACATATGGCTAGCCAGTTTTCCCAGCACCATTTATTAAATACGGAATCCTTTCCCCGTTTCTTGTTTTTGTCAGGTTTGTCAAAGATCGGTACACATTACACATTCTTTTCAAGCTCACATGCAACATTCACTAAGATAGACTACATATGCCCTATTAAAACACATCTGAACAAACCTAAAAGAGCAAAAATCATACAAAAGTACACTCTCAGACCACAATGGAGTTGAACTAGAAATACATTAACAGAAGGATAGTTGGAAAGTCCCAAAATATTTAGAAATTTAACAGCATACTTCTAAACAACACATAGGTCAAAGAAGAAATCACAAAAAACATTTAGAATATTTTTGAATGACATAAACATTAAAATATAACTTACCAAAATTTATGGCATGTAGTTAAAGCAGTACTTACAAGAAATTCATAGCACTGAGTGCATATATTAGAAAAGAAGGAATATCTAAAATCAATAACCTGGCTGTGAGTGGTGGCTCTCGTCTGTAATCCCAGCACTTTCGGTGGCCGAGGCAGGTGGATCGCCTGAGGTCAGGAGTTTGAGACCAGCCTGGTCAACATAGTGAAACCCCGTCTCCACTAAAAATACAAAAAATTAGCTGGGCGTGGTGGCAGGCACCTGTAATCCCAGCTACTCAGGAGACCGAAGCAGAAGAATCACTTGAACCTGGGAGGTGGAGGTTGCAGTGAGCCGAGATCCTGCCATTGCACTCCAGCCTGGGCAACAAAGTGAAACTCTGTCTCCAAACAAACAAACAAAAATAACCTAAGCTTCTACCTTAAGAAACTAGGAAAAAAAAGAACATATTAAATCCAAAAAAAATAGTCTTTAAGTTTCTCTTAGACTTAAAAAAAAAAAAAAAAAAAAGCAGATGTATTAGTGTGTTTTACGTTGCTATAAAAGAATACCTGAGACTGAGTAATTTATTTAAAAAAAGAGGTTTATTTCGCTCATGGTTTCACCAGCTGTACAAGAAGCATTGTGCCAGCACCTGCTCCTGGGGAAGGCCTTGGGAAGATTTTATTGACGGTGAAAGGCAAATGGGGAGGAGGTATGTCACATACCAAAACAGTGAGCAAGGGAGAGAGAAAAGAGGCCTCAGGTACCTTTTTTTTTTTTTGAGACAAAGTCTCACTCCATTGCCCAGGCTGGAATGCAGTGGTACGATCTCTGCCAACTACAACCTCTGCCTCCCAGGTTCAAGCAATTCTCATGCCTCAGTCTCCTGAGTAACTGGGATTACAGGTGTGTGTCATCATGCCCTGCGCATTTTTGTATTTTTAGTAGAGATGGGGTTTTGCTATGCTGGCCTGGCTGGTCTCGAACTCCTGGCCTCACGTGATCCGTCCTCCTAGGCCTCCCAAACTGCTGGGATTACAGGCGTAAGCCACAAGTCCGGCCCCAGATACCTTTTAACAACCAGATCCCATGTCAACCCATTACCCTGGGGAGATCATCAAGCCATTCATAAGATCTGCTTCCACGATCCAAACACCTCCCACTAGGCCCCATCTCCAACATTTAGAGGTCACGTTTCAACATGAAATTTGGAGAGAACAAACATCCAAACTACATACATGGAAGAAAAGAAAATTAAGAGCAGAAATCCATGAAACTGAAAACAGGAAATTAATAGAGTAAATCAAAGAAATCAAAAGTTGGTTCCTTTAAAAGATCAATAAAACTGATGCACACATGGGCAGGCTAATCAAGAAAAGATTACTGACATTGAAATAAAAGAGAAGCCATTACTACTGACTATATGGACACAAAAATAATAATAAAGGAATATTATTAATAACTCTATGCCCACAAATTTGACAACTTAGATCAAATGGACCAATTTCTTCAAAATAGTACAAATGATTTACCCTAATACCAAAACCAGAGAAAGATACTACAAGAAATACAAATTATAGACTAATAGCTCTCAGAAAAATCCATGCAAAAATCTTCAACAAGATATTAGGAAATTAAATACAGTAAAGTGTAAAAACACTTATACACCATGACCAAGTACAATTTATTTCGGATATTCAAAGCTGATTCAAAGCTGATTCAACATTCAAAAATCAGTTGATGTAATCCATCACATCAACAGGCTAATAAAATCATATACTCACATCCATAGATATAGAAAAAGCATTTGACAAAATCCAATATTCATTCATGACAAAAACTGTCAACAAAGTAGGAATAGAGGAGAATTCTCAATTTGATAAAGAAAATCTACAAAAAACCTACAGCTACCATTAGACAACGGTGAGAACCTAGACGTTTTTCCTCTAAGATTGAGAACAAGGCAAGAATGTCTTCTTTCAACAGTTCTATTCGACCTATTTCTAGGAGTCCTAGATAATTCGTATGATTTGGATCTGTGTTCCCACTCAAATCTCATGTCCCGTTATAATCCTCAATGTTGGAGGTGGGGCATCATGGGAAGTGACTGAATCCTTCATGAATGGCTTATCACCATCCCCTTGGTGCCGTTCTCATGATGGTGAGTGAGTTCTCCTAAGATCTGGTTGTTTAAAAGTGTGTAACACCTTCCCTGCCCTCTCTCTTCCTCCTGCTCTGGTCATGTGATGTGCCTGCTCCCACTCTGGTTTCTGCTATGAGTAGTTTCCTGAGGCCCCCCCAGAAGCACAGCAGAAGCCACTCTGTTTCCTATAGAGCATGCGGGACCATTAGCCAATTAGAGCTCTTTTCTTTATAAATTACCCAGTCTCAGTCTCAGGTATTTTTTTAATAAGAATGTGAGAACTAATACAGAAAACTGGTACTGAGTAGGGCATTGCTATAAAAATACCTGAAAATGTGGCAGCAGCTTTGTAATTGGGTAACTGGCAGAAGTTGGAAGAGTGTAGAGGACTCAGAAGAAGACAGGAAGATGAGGGAAAGTTTGGAACTCCCTAGAGACTTGTTAAATTGTTTTGACCAAAATGCTTATAGTGATATAAGCAGTGAAGTCCAGGCTAAGGAAGTCTCAGATGGAAAATGAGGAACTTATTGGGAACTGAATTGCCAGAAATATCTGAATGACAAATTTCTTAATGGCATTTCCTGAATTGCCAGAAAATGCATTCAGGAGGTAGATTATTAAGCTATTCAAGAAGGCACCAGAAAAAGGTGAAAACCAACTTAAAGAACTTCTAAGAAATATAGGATATGGATGACAAAATTTCCAGATAAATAGATAGCATGAATGAAAAACAATCACAACTTCTGCAAATGAAAAGACAAACTTAGAAAAAGGCAAAAAAACACTGGAAAGTTTCAACAATAGACTATAACAAGTAGAGGAAAGAAATTGAGAGCGTGAAGACAAGGCTTTTGAATTAACCCACTGCAACAAAGAGAAGGAAAAAAGAATTTAAAAAAATAATAACATTGGGAAGCTGAGGCAGGAGAATTGCTTGAACCCAGAAAGCAGAGATTGCAGTGAGCCATTGTGCCATTGCACTCCAGCCTGGGCAACAAAAGTGAAATTATTTTTCCATCTCAAACAAATATACAAGAAAAAAACAAACAATCCCATCAAAAAGTGGG
>NW_012117599.1:3087671-3088085 GCF_000951035.1 Colobus angolensis palliatus
AAAAAAAAAAAAAGAAAAATAATAGTAACAATAACAAACCCTCCAATAAGTTTATGTTAAATCACTAAACCTAAGAATAATTGGTGTTTCTGAGGAAGAAGAGAAATCTAAAAGTTTGGAAAACTTATTAAAGGGAATAATTGAGGAAAACTTCCAGTCCTTGCTAGAGATCTAAACATCCAAATACAAGAAGTCCAAAGAATACCTGGAAATTCATTGCAAAAAGATTATTACCGAGGCACACAGTTATCAGGTTATCTAAAGTCAACACAAGCCAGGTGTGGTGGCTCACATCTGTAATCCCAGTACTTTGGGAGCCCGGAGCGGGTGGATCACCTAAGGTCAGGAGTTCGAGACCAGCCTGGCCAACATGGTGAAACCCTTTCTGTACTAAAAATGCAAAAATTAGCTGGG
>NW_012117599.1:3088530-3096348 GCF_000951035.1 Colobus angolensis palliatus
GAGAGAATTTGCTACTACCAAGTCAGCACTATAAGAACTACTGACAGAAGTTCTAAATCTTGAGACAAAACCTTGAAATACACCAAAATAGAATCTCCTTAAAGTATAAATCTTACAAGGCCTATAAAACAATAACACAACTAAAGAAAAACAAAGTATTCGGGCAACAAGTAGCATAATGAATAGATTAGTACCTCACATCTCAATACTAACATTGAATATAAATGGTCTAAATGTTCTACCTAAAAGATACAGAATGGCAGAATTGATAAGAATTCACCAGATAAGTATCTGATGTCTTCAAGAGACTCGCCTAACACATAAGGACTCAAATAAACAAAGTAAAGGGGTGGAAAAACATACTCCACACAAATGAAAACCAAAAGCGAGCAGGAGTAGTTTTTCTTATGTCAGACAAAACAAACTTTAAAGCAACAACAGTTAAAAAAGACAAAGAGGGACATTATATAATGATAAAAGGGAGAGTCTAACAGGAAAATCTCACAATTCTAAATATGGATGCATCTAAAACTGGAGCTCCCAAATTTATAAGCAATTACTACTAGACCTAAAAAATGAGATAGATGGCAACACAATAATAGTGGGGGACTTCAATAGGTCATTAAGACAGAAAATTTAAAAAGAAACAATGGACTTAAACTATAACCTAGAAGAAATGGACTTCACAGATATTTACAGAACATTCTACCAAACAATTGCAGGGTATACCTTCTATTCATCAGCATAAGGAACGTTCTTCAAAATAGACCATATAATAGGCCATAAAACAAATCTCAATAAATTTTAAAAAATCGAATTTATATCAAGTATCTTCTCAAACCACAGTGGAATAAAATTAGAAATTACCTCCAATAGGAACCCTCCAAACTATAAAAATACATGGACATTAAATAATCTGCTCTTGAATGATCTCAATGAAATCAAGATGGAAATTAAAAAATTATTTGAGCTGAATAATAATTAATTATATTAATTATATAATATAATATATAATTATATAATAATAATTATTATTATTAATTATAATAATAAATAATAATAATAATTGAGTGTCAATAATAAGTGACACAACTTATCAAAACCTCTGGGATACAGTAAAAGTGGTACTAAGAGGAAAGTTCACACCATTAAATGCCTATATCAAAAAGTCTGAAAGTGCACAGACAATCTAAGGTCACACCTCAAAGAACTAGAGAAACAAGAACAAACCAAACTCAAACCCAGCAGAAGAAAAGAAATAACAAAGATCAGAGCAAAACTACATGAAATGGAAACAACAACAACAACAACAAAACCACTACAAAAGATAAATGAAACAAAAAACTGGTTGAGAAGATAAACAAAGCTGATAGACTATTAGTGAGGTTAACCAAGAAGAGAGAAGATCCAAATAAGCCCAGTTAGAAATGAAATGGGAGATATTACAACCAATACCACAGAAATACAAAAGATCATTCAAGGCTACTATTAACATTGTTACACACACAAACTAGAAAACCTAGAGGAAACTGATAAATTCCTGGAAATATACAACCCTTCTAGATTACAAGCAGCAAGATTCAAATGGTAATAATAATAATAATAAAACTGTCAATAAAGAAAAGTCCAGGACCAGATGAATTCATAGCTGAGTTCTATCAGACATTCAAAGAATTGGTACCAATCCCACTGAAACTATTCCACAAGGCAGAGAAAGAGAAAAAGCTCCCTAAATCATTCTATGAAGCTAATATCACACTAACACCAAAACCAGGGAAGGACATAACAAAAAAAGAAAACGACAGACCAATATCCCTGATGAACATAGCTGCAAAAATCCTCAATAAAATACTAGCTAGCCGAATCCAACAGCATAACAAAAAGATAACACACCATGATCAAGTGGGTTTCATATCAGGGATGCGGGGATGGTTTAACATACATAAGTCAATAAATATGATAGACCACATGAACAGAATTAAAAACAAAAATCACACAATCATCTCAATAGATGCAGACAAAGCATTTGACAAACTCCAGTATCCCTTTATGATTAAAACCCTCAGCAAAATCAGCATAGAAGGGACATACCCTAAGGTAATAAAAGCCATCTATGACAAACCCACAAACAATATTACTAAATGGGGAAAAGTTGAAAGCATTCCCCCTAAGAACTGGAACAAGACAAGGATGCCCACTTTCACTACTTCTATTCAACATAGTACCAGAAGTCTTAGCCAGAGCAATCGGACAAGAGAAAGAAATAAAAGGCATCCAAATTGGTAAAGAGGAAGTCAATTGTCACTGGTTGCTGATTATATGATCATATACCTAGAAAACTCTAAAGATTCATCCAAAAAGCTCCTAAATCTGATAAATGAATTCAGTATACAAAATCTATGTATATAAATCATCACTGCTATATACCAACAGTGACCAAGTTGTGAATAAAATCAAGAACTCAACTCCTTTTACAATAGCAACAAAACAAAACAAAACAAACAAACAAACAAACAAAAAGCGTACGAATATACTTAACCAAAGAGGTGAAAGATCTCTACAAGGAAAACTACAAAACACTGCTGAAAGAAATCATTTACAACAGAAACAAATGGAAATACATCCCATGCTCATGGATGGGTAGAATCAATATTGTAAAAATGACCATACTGCCAAAAACAATATATAAATTCAAGGCAATTCCCATCAAAATGCCATCATCATTATTCATAAAACTAGAAAATACAATTCTAAAAATCTTAAAATTCGTATGGGACTGAAAAAGAGCCAGCATACTGTAGAACGTAGAAAAGTTCCTCTTCAAAGCTCGTCTTGGTTTAAAAATAAAATAATAGACACCAGGAATAATAGCTCCTTATTCTAAAGCCACCTATCAACTATTAGTTCTTACACTTTAGCCCAGTTGGTTGCTTTGGCTTACTCAGGCATGTCTGGACAGACCCAGGCAAGTCTTAGTTCACAGCTTATGCCCCTTCCTTATTTGGAAATGTTATTGCTTGTTATTGCTTCCTTAAACCTTTCATAAGCAACTTCCTCTTCTTGTTTGTTCTCCCTTGCACTTACCTATTTAGGAAAGTTTTAGGTTATTAGCAAATCAGGTATCAGTTTAAGACTGTGAGGTCCAGCTCCAGCCAATGGATTCAGGACACTGCAGTAAGGATGACCCAAATGCGTAAGGGATAAATATGTCTGCTTTTCCTTTGTTCAAGTGTGCTCTCACCATTGTCCCATCTACAACGGGCACCCTTTCTACAGAAAGCAAAAATGGCCTTGTTGAGAGAATTAAATTCATGTTCAAGTGCTATTTCTTTGCGGCACCAGGGAACAAGCATTTCTAACAATACCCAAAGTAAGACTAAGCAAAAAGAACAAATCGGGAGGCATCACATTACCCAACTTCAAACTACACTACAAGGCTATGTTACCAAAACAGCCTGGTACTAGTATAAAAATAGGCACATAGGCCAATGGAACAGAATAGAGAACCCATAAATAAAGCCAAATACTTACAGCCAACTGATCTTCAACAAAGCAAACAAAAACATAAAGTGGGGAAAGTACACCTTATTCAACAAATGGTGCTGAGATAATTGGCAAGCTATATGTAGAAGAATGAAACTGGGTCCTCATCTCTCACCTTATACAAAAATCAACTCGAAATGATCAAAGAATTAAATCTAAGACCTAAAACCATAAAAATTCTAGAAGATAACATCAGAAAAACCCTTCTAGACATTGGCTTAGGCAAACCCTTCATTACCAAGAACCCAAAAGCTAATGCAACAAAAACAAAGATAAATAGATGGGACTTAATTAAACTAAAAAACTTCTACAGAGCAAAAGAAATAATCATCAGAGTAAACAGCCCACAGAGTGGGAGAAAATCTTTGCAAACGATGCATCCAATAAAGGAATAATATCCAGAATGTACAAGGAACTCAAACAAATCAGCAAGAAAGAAACAAACAATGCCATCAAAAAGTGGGCTACGGACACGAATAGACAATTGTCCTTTTTTTTTGGAGACAGGGTCTCATTCTGTTGCCCAGTCTGGAGCGCAGTGTTGCTATCTCAGCTCACTGCAACCTCTCTGGTTGAAGATGACATTTTTATAGACAAACACGAGCATTTTGAAGGTTTGAGTCACTCACTTTTTGAGGCTTGGCCAGTGTTATCTTGTTCTCTTCACAGCCTTTGTGAGCCAAGACAGATCTTTGAGTGGAGGTGTGCTGGGACGTGGGTCTTATGTGGTACCACATTCGAGAACACAAATGACTGTGGGCCCTGGGGCATGCTAAAGGGGCCCCTCAGTAGGGAAGAAAGCCCTGTAGATGGGACACGGCCAACCTATTCAGCAAGGAGGGCACAGCAGGTAGCACGGAGAAGGCCAATCAGCTGTCTGGGGCTCTGACCAGACTTGAGATTTCTCGGCCACTGTGTTATGTGGCTTGAGGACGGGTGCGGCAGTAACTGTCTCTACCATCAAGCCTAGGAACGGAACAGCAGCAGATCTCTTACAACATTTGGGGCACAGCCTTCCACACTTCTGTCTGTGCTACACTGACTATACATACATATGTATATGTGCAAAAGTGCATATTTACCCAAAAGAGGTACTGTCTGCATTGTTTTGTGAGCTTTTTTTTTTTTTTTTTTTTGAGACAGTCTCACTCTGTTGCCCAGGCTGGAGTGCAGTGGCTGGAGTGTAGTGGCGCGACCTCAGCTCACTGCAACCTCCACTTCCCAGGTTCAAGTGATTCTCCTGCCTCAGCCTCTCGAGTAGCTGGGATTACAAGTGTGCACCACTATGCCCGGCTAATTTTTTTTAGTAGATACAGGGTTTCACCATGTTGGCCAGGCTGATCTCAAACTCCTCAACTCAGGTGATCCGCCCGCCTTGGCTTCCCAAAGTGCTGGGATTACAGGCATGAGCCACCATGCCTGGCCACATTCTTTATTTTGTAAGATTGAGAAGAACAAATTTTCAAGCAACCAGATGTCATATTTAACAAGAAAAACTTCAAAGTAAGCATTAAAAATATGTTCAAGGTCCTAATGACACATGGTTAATGAAGTAAAGGAAGATATAATGACAATGTCTCATCAAAGATTATCAAAAAAGATACAGAAATCATTTTTTTAAAAGAACAAAGTGGAATGTCTGAAACTTGAAATTACAATAATTGAAATGAAAAAGTTTCCCAGAGGGTCTCAGCAGTGGATTCTGAATTGGCAGAGGAAACAATCAATGCATTTGAAAAAGATTGATGGGGATTATGCAGTTTGATGAAGAACAAAAGCAGGATGAAGGAAAATGAACATACCTCAGAAAAATGTAGAACACTATTAAGCACACTAACCTACATATAATGACAATACTAGAAGGAGAGGATATAAAGAGAGAAAGGAGCAGAAGAAATAATTGAAAAAATAATGGCTGGAAACTTCACAAATGTCAAGGAAAATTTTCATCTTCACATTTAGCATGCTAAATAAACAAGTAGGATAAAGGCTAAGAGATCTACAATCAGACACATCATTATAAAAATGCTGAAAGCAAGGAAAATATCTTGAAAGAGGCAAGGGAAAAAATGGCTTGTCAATTGCACAGTAACTCCAATAATATTAACAGCTGATGTCTAAGTGGAAACAATGGAATCCAGAAAGCAGTGATCTGACATATTCAAAGAGCTCAAAAAACAAAACAACCCAAAATACCAAGAATTCTTGCCAATCAAGAAGCCTACACCCAGGAGAACGACCTTTCAGAATGAAGCGAAAATCTGCAGAAACGCTACGAGCCAGAAGACAGTGGGGGCCAATATTCAGCATTTTTTTTTTTTTTTTTGAGGCGGAGTCTCGCTCTGTCGCCCGGGCTGGAGTACTGTGGTCGGATCTCAGCTCACTGCAAGCTCCGCCTCCCGGGTTTAGGCCATTCTCCTGCCTCAGCCTCCCGAGTAGCTGGGACTATAGGCGCCCGCCACCTCGCCCGGCTAGTTTTTTGTATTTTTTTAGTAGAGACGGGGTTTCACCGTGTTAGCCAGGATGGTCTCGATACCCTGACCTCGTGATCTGCCCGTCTCGGCCTCCCAAAGTGCTGGGATTACAGGCTTGAGCCACAGCGCCCGGCCTCAACATTCTTAAAGAAAAGAATTTTCAACCCAGAATTTCATATCCAGCCAAACTAAGCTTCATAAGCAAAGTAGAAATAAAATCCTTTACAGACAAGGAAATGCTGGGACATTCTGTCACCACCAGGCCTGTCTTACAAGAGCTCTGAAAAAAGCACTAAACTTGGAAAGGAAAAACTGGTACCAGCCACTGCAGAAACATACCAAATTGTAAAGACCATCAACACTATGAAGAAACCTCATCAACTAATGGGCAAAATAATGAGCTAGCATCATGATGACAGGATCAAATTCACACATAACAATATTAACCTTAAATGTAACTGGGTGAAATGCCCCAATTAAAAGACACAGACTGGCAAATTGGATAGTCAAGATCCACTGGTGTGCTGTATTCAGGAGACCCATCTCATGTCCGAAGACACACATAGGCTCAAAATAAAGGGATGAAGGAATACTTACCAAGCAAATGGAAAGCAAAAAAAAAGCAGGAGTTGCAATTTTAATCTCTGATAAAACAGACTTTAAACCAACAAAGATCAAAAGAGACAAAGAAGGGCATTAAACAAAGGTAAAGAGATCAATGCAACAAGAAAAGCTAACTATCCTAAATATATATTAACCCAATACAGGAGTACCCAGATTCATAAAACAAGTTCTTAGAGACCTACAGGAGACTTAGACTTCCACACAATAGTGGGAGATTTAAACACCCCACTGTCAATATTAGACAGATCAATGAGACAGAAAATTAACAAGGATATTCAGGACTTGAACTCACTCTGGACCAAGTGAACCAAGCGGACCACAGAACTCTCCACCCCAAATCAACAGAATATACATTCTTCTCAGCACCTCATCACACTTATTCTAAAACTGACCATATAAGTGGAAGTAAAAAACTCCTCAGCAAATGCAAAATAATGGAAATCATAATAAACTGTTTCTCAGACCACAGTGCAATCAAATTAGAACTCAAGATTAAGAAACTCACTCAAAACTGCACAAATACATGGAAACTGAACAACTTGCTCCTGAATGACTACTGGGTACACAACAAAATGAAGGCACAAATAAAGATGTTCCTTGAAACCAATGAGAACAAAGACACAATGTAACAGAATCTCTGCGACACATTTAAATCAATGTGTAGAGAGAAATTTATTGCACTAAATTCCCAAAAAAGAAGGCAGGAAAGATCTAAAATCAACACCATAACATCACAATTAAAAGAACTAGAGAAGCAAGAGCAAACAAATTCAAAAGCTAGCAGAAGACAATAAATAACTAAGATCAGAGCAGAACTGAAGGAGATAGAGACACAAAAAACCCTTCAAAAAAATCAATTAATCCAGGAGCTGGTTTTTTGAAAAGATCAACAAAATTGATAGAATGCTAGCAAGACTAATAAAAAAGAAAAGAGAGAAGAGTCAAATAGACACAGTAAAAAATGATAAAGGGGATCATTTAATCCCCTTTATCCCACAGAAATACAAACTACCATCAGAGAATACTATAAACACCTCTATGCAAATAAATGAGAAAATCTAGAAGAAATGGAAAAATTCCTGAACACATACACCCTCCCAAGTCTAAACCAGGAAGAAATCAAATCTCTGAATAGACCAATAACAAGTTCTGAAATTGAGGCAGTAATTAATAGCCT
>NW_012117599.1:3101523-3105799 GCF_000951035.1 Colobus angolensis palliatus
CCACTGTCTCAGCCCAAAATCTCCTTAAGCTGATAAGCAACTTCAGCAAAGTCTCAGGATACAAAATCAATGTGCAAAAATCACAAGCATGCCTATACGCCAATAACAGACAAACAGAGCCAAATCATGAATGAACTCCCATTCACAATTGCTACTAAGAGAATAAAATACACAGGAATCCAACTTACAATGGATGTGAAGGACCTCTTCAAGGATGACTACAAACCACTGCTCAATGAAGAGGAAACAAATGGAAAAACATTCCATGCTCATGGATAGGAAGAACCAATATTGTGAAAATGACCATACTGCCCAAAGGAGTTTACAGATTCAATGCTATCCCCATCAAGCTACCAATGACTTTCTTCACAGAATTGGCAAAAACTACTTTAAACTTCATATGGAACCAAAACAGAGCCCATATAGCCAAGACAATCCTAAGCAAAAAGAACAAACCTGGAGGCATCATACTACCTGACTTCAAACTATACTACAAGGCTACAGTAAGTATACAAAAAGGTATAACCAAAACAGCACGGTACTGGTACCAAAACAGATATATATACACCAATGGAACAGAACAGAGGTCTCAGAAATAACGCCACACACCTACAACTATCTGATCTTTGACAAACCTGACAAAAACAAGCAGTGGGGAAAGGATTCCCTATTCAATAAATGGTGTTGGGAAAACTGGCTAGCCATATGCAGAAAACTGAAACTGCACCCCTTCCTTACACCTTATACAAAAATTAACTCAAGATGGATTAAAGACTTAAACATAAGACCTAAAACCATAAAAATCCTAGAAGAAAACCTGGGCAGTACCATTCAGGAAATAGGCATGGACAAAGACTTCATGACTAAAACACCAAAAGCAATGGCAACAAAAGCCAGCGTTGACAAATGGGATCTAATTAAACTAAAGAGCTTCTGCACAGCAAAAGAAACTACCATCAGAGTAAACAGGCAACCTGAAGAATGGGAGAAAATTTTTGCAATCTATCCATCTGACAAAGGGCTAATATCCAGAATCTACAAAGAACTTAAACAAATTTACAAGAAGAAAACAGACAATCCCATCAAAAATTGGGCAAAGGATTGAACAGACACTTCTCAAAAGAAGACATTTATGCAGCCAACAAAAATATGAAAAAAAAGCTCATCATGACTGGTCATTAGAGAAATGCAAATCAAAACCATGATGAGATACCCTCTCACACTAGTTGGAATGGCGATCATTAGAAAGTCAGAAAACAACAGATGCTGGAGAGGATGTGGAGAAATAGGAACACTTTTATGCTGTTGGTGGGAATGTAAATTAGTTTAACCATTGTGGAAGACAGTGTGGTGATTCCTCAAGGATCTAGAACTAGAAATACCATTTGACCCAGCAATCCCATTACTGGTTATATACCCAAAGGATTTTAGATCATCTACTATAAAGACACATGTGCACGTATGTTTATTGCAGCACTATTCACAATAGCAAAGACTTGAAACCAACCCAAATGTCCATCAATGATAGACTGGATTAAGAAAATGTGGCACATATACACTATGGAATACTATGCAGTCATAAAAAAGGATGAGTTCATGTTCTTTGCAGGGACATAGATGAAGCTGGAAACCATCATTCTCAGCAAACTAACACAAGAACAGAAAACCAAACATCATGTGTTCTCACTCATAAGTGGGAGTTGAACAATGAGATCACCTGCACATGGGGAGGGGAACATCACACACTGGGGCCTGTCAGGGGCTGGGGAGCTAGGGGAGGGATAGCATTAGGAGAAATACGTAATGCAGGTGACAGGTTGATGGGTGCAGCAAACCACCATGGCACGTGTACACCTATGTAATAAAGTTGCACATTCTGCACCTGTACCCCAGAACTTAAAGTATAATTTTAAAAACAGAAAAATACATTCCTAGAGAAACAAAAGGTGAGAGCATGCCTTGTTAGCAGACCCACCATATAAGAACCATTAAAGGAAGTTCTTCAAACTGAAAATAACTGATCACAGATGGTAATTCAAAAACACACACAAAAAGCAAAGAGCAACAGTAAAAGTAATTATGTAATTATAAAAGACAGTATAAATGCATCTCTTTTCCATCTGAACTGATTTTAAAATCAATTATATAACATTACATAAGATGATACAAATATAATTGTACTATTGGTCCTATAACATATAAAATACAATATATTTACCAATAAATGCACAAAGAATGTGGGTGAAAGCAAATCTTTATTGAACTAAGGAAATGAAAAGAGACTAATTCAAAGCCAAAGTAACAACGAAGACACCCAGAAATGGGAGGGCAAGGGAAAGCTAACAAAACAAAAATCTGTAAATATATAATGGCCCTCAATTTCCTCTCAGCTTTTTAAAGATCACAATTATATAAAGTTATAATGGCAACAATGCATTGTTTTGTAGTATACAGAAGTACAGGTTGAGCATCCTAATATGAAAATCCAAAATACTCCAAAATCCAAAACTTCTTGAGCACTGACATGACATTCAAAGGAAATGCTCATTAAAGCATTTCAGACTTCAGATTTTCATATGTATTTTGAAAAGTCCAACTAGTAAGTAAAATTCAAATATTCCATAATCAGAAAAAAATCCAAAATCTGAAATATTTCTGGTCCCAAGCATTCTGGATAAGGGATCCTCAACCTGCAATATGTATAACAGTAATAGAACAAAATGGAGGAAAAAGGAATAGAACTATGGAAGAGTAACAGTTCCATATATCATCAGAATTAAGTTAGTATAAACCTGAAGTAGATTCTGGTAAGTTAGATGCATGTAGCAAACACCAGTAATTCACAAAATGCAGCGATGAAAATCACAAAAAAATTTTTTGAATGTTTTATTAGATAATATACACTTAACGCAAGAGGAAACAGTAAAGGAGGAATAGAGAAACAAAAAGGTATAAGTCATATAGAAAAAAGTAAAATGTCAGATATAAATCCAACTACACTCAAGTGACACATAATAATATTTTAGTCAATGATGGACCAGCACAAATAATGGTGGGCCCATATAATATCATATTTCCACTGTGCCTTTTCTATGTTTAGCTATGTTTATATACACGAATACTTATCATTGTATTACTATTGCCTACATATTCAGTACAGTAACATGCTGTACAGGTTTACAGCCTAGGCACAATAGGCTATTCCATATAGCCTAGGTGTTAGGAGATTATACCATCTGGGCTTCCAGAAGTACACTCTATGATGTTCACACAAAAAAACTGCCTAATGGCACATTTCTCAGAATATATTTTCATCATTAAGAGACACACGACTGTATATCAATAATAATATTAAATGTAAACTGATAAAGCAATTTAATCACAGAAAGTGAAAAACTAAGTAAATAAACAAGGTTTAACTACATGCTGTCTATAAAGGACACACTTCAGTTTCAAAGTAAAATAGATTGAAACTAAAAGGATAAAAAATATACCATGCAAAGAGCACCATAAGAAAGCTGAAGTGGTTATGATAATATCAGAGAAAACAGACTTTTAAAAGATGTTACTAGAGATAAAGAAGGACATTTTACAGTGGTAAAGGGTCAATCCATCAGAAATGCATAAGAATATATGTATATATGAACTCAGTAACAGAGCACTAAGTAAATGAACCAAAAACTGACAGAAATGAAGGGAAAATTTTAAAATTCAATGCTAATATTCAGACTTCAATACCTCACTTACAATAATGTTACCACAATAAGGCAAAAGATAACAGGTAAACAGAAGACTTAAACAACATTATAAACCAATCAGGCCTAGCAGATATCTATAGATCACTTCATCAAACAAAGTAGAATACACATTATTTTCAAGAGCACATGAAACATTCTCTAGAATAGAGACAACACTGGACAATACAACAAAATCAAGAATTTTTTTAAAATTGTAAAACTATAAAGTATGTTTTCCAACCATAATAATGAGATTAAATTAGAAATGAATAACTGAAAAAAAAGGGAAAACTCACAAATATGTGGAAATAAAAAATATAGTACAAAATAACCAACAGGACAAAGAAGAAATCAAAAGGAAAACTGGAAAATACTTTCAGATGACTTAAAATGAACATACAACATATCTAAACTTATGAGATGCCGCTAAAGCAGTGCTTAGAAGAAAATTAATACAGTATCTTTAAAAAGAAAAAAAGGCCGGGCGCGGTGGCTCAAGCCTGTAATCCCAGCACTTTGGGAGGCCGAGACGGGCGAAT
>NW_012117599.1:3106554-3122435 GCF_000951035.1 Colobus angolensis palliatus
GTGCAGTGGCTCATGCCTGTAATCCCAGCACTTTGGGAGGCCAAGGCAGGTGGATCGCTTGAGCTGAGGAGTTCAAGACCAGCCTGGGCAACATGCCCATCTCTACCAAAAATACAAAAATTAGCTGAGCATAGTGGCGTGCACTTGTAGTCCCAGCTGCTTGGGAGGCTGAGGTAGGGGAATGGTTTGTGCCTGAGAGATGGAGATTGCAGGGAGCCTCGATGGTGCCACAGCACTCCAGCCTGGGGGACAGAACCAGACCTTGTCTCAAAGATTAAATAAATAAATAGTGTATTCCTGATAGTTAAGATTTTTTTTTAAAAAAACTCACATCAAAAAAAAAGCTCAAGACCAGATGGCTTCATGGGTGAATTCTACTAAGCATTTAAAGAATTACCACCTATCCTCAAATTCTTCCAAAAAATTGAAAAGAGGGGAAGACATCCAAATTCATTTTTAGAGGTCAGTATTATCATGATACCAGAGCAAGACAATGTTTTCTACACATTTTCTACAAGGAAATTACATGTCAATATTCTTGCTAAATACAGATTCAAAAATTTGCAAAACACAATACTAGCAAACAAAATTGGATAACAAGTTAAGAGGACCATATACTATAATCAAGTAGGATTTATCCCTGAGATGCAAGGATAGTTCAACATATACACATCAATCCATGTGAAAGGCCACATTAACACAATGAAGGATAAAAATCAAATGATAATCTCAACACATGTAGAAAATGCATTCAACAAACTTCAACATCCTTTCATAATAAACATAAAAAACTCTAAAGAAACCAGGTAAAGAAGGTATGTACCTCAACACAATAAAGAATATATATGACAAGGCCACAGTTAACATCATACTCAGTGGTGAAAAGCTCCAACAAAAAAAGGTTAGAACTAATAAATTCACTAAATTTTAGGATACAAAATCAACAACATATAAAGATCAGTAATGTTTCTACACACTGGCAGAATTGAAATCAATAAAATCAATAAAACAATCCCATTTATAATAGCATAAAAAAAATCTGTTCACTGAAAACTATAAAACGTTGATAAAAGAAATTGAAGACACAAATAAATGGAAAGATATTTCAAGTTTATAGATCAGAAGAATTGATATTGTTAATGTTCATACTACCCAAAGCAATCTACAGATTCAATGCAATCCCTATCAAAATTCCAAGAGCATTTTTACAGAAGTAGAAAAAAAGTCCTAAAATTCATATGGAACCACAATACACCCTTTAGACAACGCAAGCTTGAGCAAAAAGAACAAAGGTGGCGGCATCACACTACCTGATTTCAAAATATACTACAAAACAATAGTAATCAAAACAGAATGGTAATGCCATAAAAAGCAGACATAGAGACCAATGGAACAGAATAGAGAGCTGAGAAATAAATCCATTCATTTACAGTCAATTGACCTTTGACAAAGGTGCCAAGAACATGCAGTGGAGAAAGGACGATCTCTGCAAATGATACTGAGAACACTGCCTGTGGAGAAGAATGAGATTGGACCTTTATTTCACCATATACAAAATCAACTCATAATGGATTAAAGACTTAAATGTAAGACCTGAAACGGTAAAAGTGCTAGAAGAAAATGGAGAGGAAATGCTTCTTGACATTGACCAGCATAGTGACTGTTTTGGATATAACTCCAAAAGCATAGGCTTCAAAAGAGAAAATAGAGAAATGGGGCTGGATCAAAGTAAAAAGCTTCTGCACAACAAAGAAAAGTGTGAAGAGAAAATCTACAAAACGGGAAGAAAATTTGTAAACCATACGACTGATAAGGGCTTAATATTCAAAATATACAAGGAACTCAGTAGGAAGAAAACAAATAACCCAATTTAAAAACGGGCAAAGAGCCTGAATAGACATTTCTCAAAAGAAGTCATACAATTGGCCAACAGGTATGTGAAAAAACACTCGACATTGGTAGTCATTAGGGCAACATTGCTGATTATTAGAGAAATGCAAAGAAAATCACCTCACACCTATTGGAATGGCTACTACAAGAAAGATGAAAGACAAATGTTGGTGAGGATATGGAGAAAAGGAACCCCTTGTACACCACTGATGGGAATGTAAATTAGTTTAGCCATTATGGGACACAGCACAAAAGTGTCTTTAAAAATTAAAAACAGAACTGCTATATAACCCAGCAATCCCACTTCTGGCTATACATCCAAAGGAAATGAAGTCAGTATGTCAAAGAGATATCTGCGTTCCCATGTGCACTGCATTATTTACAATAGCCAAGATATGGAATCAACCTAAGTGTCCATCAGTGGCTGAATGGATAGCAAACTTGTGGTATATAGATACACAATGAAATACTATTCAGCCTTAAAAATACAGAAATCCTGCCATTTGTGACCACACGGATGACCCTAGAGGTTCATTATGCTAAGTGAGATAAGCCGGGCACAGTAAGACAAACACTGATCTCACTTACACATGGAATGTAAAGCAGGTGAACTCATAGAAGCAGAGAGTAGAATGGTGGTTACCTGGAGCTGATAGGGCAGGATGAGGTGAGAGAAAGTTTCGGTTAGACAGAAAGAATAAGTTTCGGGGACAATAGTTAATAACAATGTACCGTATGTTTGAAAATTACTAAGAGGATAGATCTTAAATGTTCTCACCACAAAAAAAAAAAAAAAAATGGCAAGCATATGAGGTGCTGGATATGTTAATTAGTTTGATTTAATCATTTCACAATGTATACATATATTAAAATATCACATTGTACACTGTAAATAAATACAACTTTTTATTTGGTAGATTATACCTTAATAAAACTGGTGGGGGAATAAAGCCAGGCAGAGTTCCTACTGCCAGAAAGAGAGAGAGAGAGAGAAAGAAATTAATGAAACAACCAGGCAGAGTAGCTCACACCTGTAATCCCAACACTTTGGAAGGCTGAGGTGGGAAGATCACTTGAGCCCAGGAGGTCAAGGCTGCAGTGAGCTGTGATTGCACCACTGCATTCCAGCCTGGGCAACAGAGCAAGACACTGTATCCAATTAACAAAAAAAAAAGAAAGAAAGGAAGGAAGGAAGGAAGGAAAGAAAGAAAGAAAGAAAGAAAAGAAAAGAAAAAAGAAATTACTGAAATAAAATAACAATAGTCGGCCAGGTGCGGTGGATCATGCCTGTAATCCCAGCACTTTGGGAGGCCAAGGAGGGCGAATTACGAGGTCAGGAGATCAAGACCATCCTGGCTAATATGGTGAAACCTCGTCTCTACTAAAAATACAAAAAAATTAGCCAGGCATGGTGGTGGGCGCCTGTATTCCCAGCTACTCAGAGGCTGAGGCAGGAGAATGGTGCGAACCTGGGAGGCGGAGCTTGCAGTGAGCCGAGATCACACCACTGCACTCCAGCCTGGGTGACAGAGCAAGACTTTGTCTCAAAAAAAAAAGGAAATAACAATAGTCAACACAACCAAGTAACCAAGTTAGTTTCTAAAAAGATCAACTAAATTGACAAGTCTGTAGCTAGATTGATCTAGAAAAAAAGATGCAATTAATAGAATCAGAAACGAAATAATGTAGTAATGCAATCCTCACACACTGCATTAGTAGTAATGTGACCTTACTGAAGTAAAAAAGATTATAAAAATATACTATAAACAACTGTATGCCAATAAATTAAATATCTTGGATGAAATGAACAAATTCCTAGAAAGCACAAACTAGCAAAACTGTCTCATGAAAAGTAGACTATCTGTATAGATCTATAACAACAAAGAAATTGATTAGTAAATTTAACACTGCCCATAAAGAAGTAATTTTAAAACTCCCCATAAAACTTCTCTATCAGATGGCTTTACTGGTAAATTTTACCAAACGTTAAAAGAATCAGTGCCAATTCCATACACATTCTTTTGAAAAACGGAAGAGGAGGAAACATTTTTTAACTCATTCTATGAGGCCAGTCCCACTCTGATATTAAAAACAGACAACACATTACAAGAAATGAAAATTACAGACACTCCTAGAAATACAAAATATCCTTCACAAAAAAACTAGAAAGCCAAATCTAGCAACACAAAAAATAATTATATACCATGACCAAGTGAAATTTATCTAAAAATGCAAAGTTCACTTAGCATATGAAAGTCAATTAATATAATACACCATATCTATAAAATAAACTATATGATCATCTCAATAGATATAGAAAAAGCATTTGACAAAATCCAACACCCTTTTTGATAAATACACTCTCCAAAGTAGGAATAGAAGGAAATTTCTTCAATATCGTAAAGGGTATCTATAAAAAACTAACAGCTAACATCATACTTGATGGCAAAAGATGAAATGCTTTCCCCCTAAAATCAGGAACAAGGATGCCCTTTCTGGCCCCTTCTATTCAACAGTGTACTAGAAGTTCTAGTCAGGGTAATTAGGCAAGAAAACAAAATAAAAGGCATCCAGATTGGAAAGGAAAAAGTAAAAACTATCTCTATTCACAGATGACATGATCTTAGATAGAGAAAATCCTCCAACACAGGCGACAGATATAGAAAATCCTAAGGCATTCACTAAAAACTTTTAGACTTAATAAATAAGTTCAGCAAGGTTGCAGGATACAAGATCAATATACAAAAATCATTGTATTTTTATACACTTGCAATGGAGAATCTGAAAATAAAAATAAAACAATTCCATTTACAGATGCATTCAAAATAATAAAATACTTAAGAATAAAATTAACACAATGAGACCTAACTTATACTCTGAAAACAACAAAATATTGTTGAAAGAAATTAAAGATCTAATAAATGAAACCACACCTCATGGTCATGGATCAGAAGACTTAATATTATTAAGATAGCTCTATTCCCCAAATTGATCTACCAGCTCAGCATGGTCTCTATCAGAATCACAGGTGGTTTCCTTGTAGAAATTGACAAGCTGAAACTAAAATTTATATGAATATTCAAAAGACTCAGAATAGCCAAAGAATCTTGAAAAAATGAAAACAAAGCAGGAGGACTTTCACTTTTCTGTTTCAAAACCTACTACAAAGCAATAGTAATTATGCCAGTGTGGTACTGACATAAGGATAGACATATAGAGCAATGAAATAGAATTAAGAGTCTAGAAGAAGCCCATGTGTCTATGATCTATTGATTTTTGATAGAGGCGCCAAGACCATTCAAACTCGGGAGTGGGGCGGGGTGGTGCGGGGAGAAATAGTCTTTTCAACAAATGTTACTAAGATAACTGGATAGACACATGCAAAAGAATGAATTTGGACGCTTACTTCACACCATGTGAAAAAAAAGCGAACTAAAAATGCATCAAAGACCGAAATGGAGGGTTTGGTGGTGATAAAAGCTACAGTGATTCTTTTCGAAGTGATGAAAATGTTCTAAAATTGATTGTGGTGATCACTGCACAACCCTACGAACATCTAAACACTATTAAATTACATACTTTAAGTGGATAAACTATATGGCATGTTAATTATTCTCAATAAAGCTATCACAAAAATAGCAATACAAAAATATGTAGAATACAGCTAAAGCACTGTGGAGGGGAAAATACATACCTTAAATGTTTGGAAAAGAAGAACGGGCTAAAACCAATGACCTAAGCACCTACATTAAAATAGGAAGAGAAAATTAAACACATTATTTAGAAGGAAAGAAATAATAAAGAGAAGAAATCAATGAAATAGAAAACTAGTTCATTAATAGAGAAAAATCAGTGAAATTAATACTCCTTCTTTGGAAAGATAAACATAAATGATCAACTTCTGGCTAGACTGACGAAGAGAATAGAGAAATGCTACAAATTACCAATAACAGGAATGCAAAAAGGAATGTAACTACAAAGTAAGAATAAATTTGCCTACAAATTTGACAACTTAGATGAGATATGCAAATCCTAGCAAAACACAAATTACCAAAATGACTTAAGAAATCAGAAATCCTCTTGGGCGAGGTGGCTTATACCTGTAACTCCCAGCACTTTGGGAGCCTGAGGCGGGCAAATCATGAGGTCAGGAGTTCGAGACCAGCATGGCCAACATGGTGAAACCCTGCCTCTACTAAAAATACAAAAAAATTGCTGGGCATAGTGGCGGGCGCCTATAATCCCAGCTACTCGGGAGGCTGAGGCAGGAGAGTTGCTTGAACCCAGGAGATGGAGGTTGCAGTGAGCTGAGATCACACCAGTGCACTCTAGCCTGGGTGACAGAGTGAGACCCCATCTCAAAAAACCAAAAAATATATATATGCAATCTAATAATGTATTTTTGAAAATACATCATGACTTTGCACCACGAGTGCAGCCTGGGTGACAGAGCTAGAACCTGTCTCAACAAAAAACAAAACCACCATGACCTACTATCCAGGAATATATTTTTTAAAGCAATGTATTAACCAGTTTAACAAACTAAAAAATAAAAGTGATATGACCATCTCAATAGCTTTAGAAAAAGCATCTGATAAAATTTTATACCCATTCATGATACAAACTCTAAGTAAACTTAGGCCAGGCATGATGGCTCATGCCTGTAATCCCAGAACTTTGGGAGGCCAACGTGGGCAGATCACCTGAGGTCAGAGTTTGAGACCAGCCTGATCAACATGTCGAAACCCCGTCTCTATTCAAAATACAAAAAAAAATTAGCCATGCACAGTGGAGGGTGCCTGTAATCCCAGCTACTCAGGAGGCTGAGGCAGGAGAATTACCTGAACCTGGGAGGCAGAGGTTGCAGTGAGCCAAGATTGTGCCACTGCATTCCAGCCTGGGCGACAGAGCAAGACTCAGTCTTGGTGGAAACACATACACACATACACACACCCCACACAGACACAACTTTAAGGAAACTTGTAAGAAAAGGGAATGTTTTCAACTTGACAAAATGCTTCTACAAGCCTGGCCAACATGGTGAAACCCTGTTTCTACAAAAAATGCAAAAATTAGCTAGGCATGGTGGCACACCCCTGTATTCCCACCTACCGGGAGGCTGAGGTGGGAGAATCCCTTGATTCCAGGAGGCAGAGGCTGTAGTGAGCAGAGATCATGCCACTGCACTCCAGCTTGGGCGACAGAGCGAGACTCCATATCAAAAAAAGTAAAAAAAAAGCTTCTACAAAAAACCTGCAGCTAATATCATATTCAAAGATGAAACACTGAGTCCCTTACGGCTACATATGAGGCAAAAAAATATCCACTCTCACCACTTTTATTCAATCCTGATGTTTGAAGTACTAGGCAGAAGAAAAGGGCATTCTGAGAAGAGTAAAAGAGAAGCAGTAAAACTATCTTTATATATTTAGGTCATAATTGCATATGTAGAAAATCCTTTTAAAATCTACAAAAACCTACTAGGACTAAAACATTGAATTTAAGCAATGTTACAGAATAAAAGGTCACAAAATTCTATTCTACTTTTGTGTATAGGCTATCAAAACCTGGAACATAAAATTCAAGAATAAAATACCATTTTTACAATGGCATTGTAAAAACTCATGAGATACTCTGTAAGAGCCATAACAAAAACTCATGAGATAATATGGGATACATTTAACAAAATATATTTAATACCTGTACACTGAAAAGTACAAAACATTGTTCAGAGAAATAAAAGACCTACCTAAATAAATAAATGAGTGGATACACAATGTTTATGGATTGGAAGACTCAATACTGTTAAAATCTCAACTCTTCCCAGACTGATCTGTATATTCAAAATAATGCTAATCAAACCCCAAGTAGGGTTTTTTCCTGTAGAAAATGATACGATCATTCTAAATTTATGTGGAAACGCAGAGGAACCATAGTAGCCAAACATTTGGGGAAAAGAACATATTTGGAGGACTTAACTAACTCATTTCAAGATCTACCATAAAGATATATTAATCAAGTCACTGGGTTACTGGCTAAGGATAGATGTATACCCAGAAGACAGTACAGAAACAGATCCACACGTATATGATCATTTGATTTTTGTTAAATTTTGTAGATAATTCAATGATGAAATAAGTCTTTTCAATAAGTGGTGCTGGATAACTTCATATCTGTATGGGAAAAAATGAACCTTGACCCTTCCCTTACATCACACACAAGTATTAATTCAATTGTAGCACAGATCTAAATATGAAATCTAAAAACATAAAATTTCTAAAAGAAAGTCTATGTACCTTGGTGCATGCAAAGATTTATCAGGATATAGAAGTACAAAGTATAAAAAGAAAATTGGTAAACTGGACTTCATCAAAAATGTAAAACTTCTGTTCTTAGAATGATTTTATTAAGAAAACAGAAAGGCAAACCAATGACTGGGAGAAAATATCCAAAATCTAAAATGTTCAAAAAATAACTACAACTTAATAACAAGAAGATAAACATGCCAATAAAAAGATGGGCAATAGATTTGAACAGCTACTTCACAAAAGAAGATAAATTCACGACTGATAAGCATGTGAAAAGCTGTTCAACATCATTTGTCATGAGGAAAAGGCAAACTAAAATATTAATGTGACAATCTTATTCATCTATTAACAATACCAAGTGTGGGAGAAGAAGATTTAGAGCAACGCGAACCATCACACAGTGCAAGCGGGAGTGTAAAGTGATGCAACCACTTTGATTTCTTGTTTGTTTTTTGTCTCCATCTCCTCCAGCATTTATCCTTTGTGTTACAAATAATACAATTATACTTTTAGTTATTTTTAAATGTACAATAAATTACTATTGACTATAGTCACCCTGTTGTACTACCAAATACTAGATATTATTTATTCAATTTGTCAGGTTTTTACAAAGTTAAGCATACTTACCATATAATCCAGCAATTCCACTCCTAGTTATTTATCCAAGAAAAATGAAAACTTACATGCGCACACAGACTTGAACACAATGTTCACAGAAATTATATTCCTCATGGCCAAAAACTAGACACAACCTGTTATGGACAAAACTGTGTCCCCTCCAAATCCATACGTTGCACCTAATCCCCCAGGGTGACTCTCTTTGGAGACAGGGCCTTTAAAGAGGTAATTAAGGGTAAATAAATGGGGTTATAAGGACAGGATCCTAACCCAACATGACTGCTGTCCTTATAAAAATAGGCAGAGACACCAAGGATGTGCACGCACAGAAGAAAGGCCACGCGAGAACGTAGCAATAAGGCAGACATTTGCAGACCAAGGAGCGGGGCTCCAGAAGAAACCAAACCTTCCGGCACTGTTATCTTAGACTTCCAGTCTCCAGAACTGTGAGAAAACCATTCAGAGAGAAATAAACAAATCCACAATTACAGAAGAAGATCTTAACATGTCTTTCAGTAATTGAGAGATCAAGAATACAAATACAGTAAGGATTTATGAGATTTGACTGACACTATTAACAAGCCTAATCTAATATGGAAATATATATAACACATATATATGCATCCACCAAGAAGTGAGCACAGATGCTTTTCAAGGTCATGTAGAATATTATCAAATATTGATAACATAATCTGCCACTAAGCAATTCCTAGCAGATAGCAAAGAATTATCACAAGCCATTTTATCTGATCACAATATTAGAAACATTAGACAATAAGATATTAGACACAAGAAAGTAAAAATAGACGAATAACCTCAAGTCCCCTGTACATTGGAAAGTTTTTTAAAACTTCAGGCCAAGTATGGTAGCTCATGCCTCCAATCCCAGCACTTTGGGGGGTTGAGGTGGGAGGATCACTTGAGGCCAGGAGATCAAGACCAACCTGGGCAATACAGTAAGACTCCATTGCTACAAAAAAAATTAAAAATTAGCTGGGTGTGGTGGCTCACACTTGTAGTGTTAGCCATTTGGAGGCTGAGACAGGTGGATCATTTGTGCCTAGGGGCTGGAAGCTGCGGTGAGCTATGATTATACCACTGCACTCCAGCCTGGGAACAGAGTGAGACTCTGTCTCAAACAAACAAACTTTAGTAATTAAAAATAAGTCATAATGAAACTAGATGATATTAAACAGCAAATGGCAATGAAAGCATTACCTCAAAACTTGTGGGCTGCAGGTGTCTGCACCCAAAAAAATACAGAGAAATTTCCAGTCTTCGATGCACACAAAAGAAGATATAAAATCATGAAATATGATACATTGATTCTAAAATTCATTTGAGACGGTTTAATAAGGACCAAGTACAGTCAAAATAATTTGAGGGAACATTAATGCTCCCAGATATCAAGACTCAATATAAAATTATAGTAGCTACAAGAGTGTATTATTGACAAGGGGATAAACAGACCAATGGAGCAGAATGTATGGGAACTTTTTTTTATGACAAAGTAGACTTGACATATTTCAGAGAAGAAAGGATAATGGATACCTGTTCACAAAGATAAAAATTATATGTCTACTTCAAACTACACAAAATCAATCTCAAATAGGTTCAAGTCCTAAAGGTAAATGTCAAAATTTCACATACTTTCAAACATTTACAAGAACTTTTTTGTTGTTTTTTTGAGACGGAGTCTCGCTCTGTTGCTCAGGCTGGAGTGAGTGGGGCGATCTCAGCTCACTGCAAGCTCCTCTGCCTCCCGGTTTCCCGCCATTCTCCTGCCTCAGTCTCCTGAGTAGCTGGGACTACAGGCGCCCGCCACCTCGCCCGGCTAATTTTTTGCATTTTTAGTAGAGATGGAGTTTCACCGTGTTAGCCAGGATGGTCTCCATCTCCTGACCTCATGATCCGCCCACCTCAGCCTCTCAAAGTGTTGGGATTACAGGCGTGAGCTACTGCACCTGGCCTAGAAGAACTTTTAAATGAAAATATAGGAAAGTATCTCTCTGGCCTCGGGACTGTATAGGATTTCTTAAAGAAGACATAAAATTATAAACTATATAGGAAAAGATTGATAATAATTCTGAGTATATCAGAACTTAACATGCCTGTTTATATTGCTAGGGAGGTGAAAAGACAAACCACAGACAAGGACAAGATAATTGTAATATCTTTAAAAGGATTATTATCAAGAATATATAGAGAATTCTGTTAAAAATCAATATGAAGGCAGAGCGTGGTGGCTCATGCCTGTGATCCCAGCCCTTTGGGAGGCCGAGGTGGGCAGATCACGAGGTCAAGAAATCGAGACCATCCTGGCCAACATGGTGAACCCCCATCTTTACTAAACATACAAAAAAAAAAAAAAAAACCTAGCTGGGCAGGGGGATGCACGCCTGTAATCCCAGCTACTCGAGAGGCTGAGGCAGGAGAATCACTTGAACCCGGGAGGCGGAGCTTGCAGTGAGCCGAGATCCCACCGGATCCAGCCCTGTTACAGAGCGAGGCCTCATCTCAAAAAAAAAAAAAAATCAATCAATCAATATGAAAAAGATAAGTTACCCAAAAAAGCTACCCAGCAGAAAAATGGACAAAGTTTATCAAAATTTCATTCCAGAGAAATTCAAGAAAACGTTCATAGAGGAAGAATCCTAAATGGCTAAGAAACATGAAAAGGTCTTCAATTTTACTTGTAATCAAGGAAGCACAAGACAAAAAGTATGGAAAAAAATTGTCTGACAATATCAAGTATTGATTCGTATTTGAGAAAATAACTCATGATTTCTAATGGCAGAATGACACTTTAGAGAGAGATTTGACAAAAACTTAGAGAAGAGTTGAAATTGCACATATCTTGGATCTATTCCAGGCATATGGCTTTTTAAAATTCACTTCCAGGCATAAATACAAGGAAATATGTAGTCAAGGAGAAATGTAAAAGGTTTCTTGCAGTGTTTTATCACAGAAAAAAGTGAAAAAAAAATTAAATTTCCGTCAATATGGGAATGAATTTTAAAAGGGAAATATTTATACAATGAATATATGCAACTGTTTGAGTAAAACAGTACACTATATATATCAAAATGGATGTGTCAAAATTATAATATTGAGCAAAGAGGGCAAGTTGCAATTGAATATCTCCAACTATGTGTGTTATCACTTAAATAAAAACCAAAACCTACAAAACAACATTATACATTATTTGTGGGTGTACGATTGTAGAAAAAGTATAAACATATGCAAAGGAGTTAGACAAACTGATAGGAAAGTTATGCACACCAGCAATTAGGGAGGTAGGAGGGAAAAGGATGAGAGAAGTTTTATCTGTAATGTTTTATTTCTTTAAACAAGAAGACATTTGAAGCAAATACGGCAAAATGTTACATGTGGGAGCTGGGGATATGTTTATCTGTTTTGTTACCTTTTTTGCACTTTTTTTTGTATGTTTGAAATAGTTTCTAATTTTAACAAATGCTAATGATTGTTCTGGATGTAGGGTAGTTAAGAGATTGTAGAAGAATCAAAGTATAAGGAGAATGGTTAACATTCTTATATTGATTAGTGTTTGTTCATACATTTATTTCATGGAAGGCCAAACAAAACTCTTTTAAATATAATGCAGGATGTATTATAAGCATATTTTTCCAAACTTACTTGCTCAACCTCTCTGTTGAGGGAATCTACTTTTTCTTTTAATCTGTTACCCTCTGCCTCGGCAGTGATAAGTTCCAGTTTGAGGGTATTGTTATCTGCCTCTGATTGACGGGCTTTACTTTCCCAGTTTTCAGCATCTTCATTGGCTTTTCGAAGTTGTTCCATCATTTGCCGGTTCTCAGACTCCTGGAAAGCAAACTTTAGCTATTACTTTAAAACATTTAAAATGTTCAACATATGATAAAATTAAACATTATTTTCCAAGTCATTGGGAATTCACTTGCCATGAGAAGCATTTATACTAGAACCCTGAGGAAATGCATCTATACTCTCAGTTTAGAAAACAGGTCATCCTGTAATTAACAAAGACAGTGCAATCAGGATCTGCCCTGGCTCCTGAGTGACACTCAGTGAACACTAGTAAATAGTAAATTTAAGTCAGTTACTCTTTTCTTCAAGACCTGAATGAATTTGTTTGTTTGTTTGTTTGTTTTTGAGACGGAGTCTTGCTCTGTCGCCCAGGCTGGAGTACAGTGGCTGGATCTCGGCTCACTACAAGCTCCGCCTCCCGGGTTTACGCCTCAGCCTCCCGAGTAGCTGGGACTACAGGCGCCCGCCATCTCGCCTGGCTAGTTTTTGTATTTTTTAGTAGAGACGGGGTTTCACCGTGTAGCTCAGGATGGTCTCGATCTCCTGACCTCGTGATCCGCCCGTCTCGGCCTCCCAAAGTGCTGGGATTACAGGCTTGAGCCACCGCGCCCGGCTGAATTTGTTCTTATATTTCCTTTTGTTTAAAGTCCTCCACAGCCTGCTTTTCCCATATGTCTGCTTACTGACTACTTGCTGGTCTGGTTTCTGAGTCTCTGACCTTTCGTATTGGTGTATTCCCTTGTTCCTGACCAATTTACTGGGCTGTGCTGGCTACAGAGCTTGTGAGTACTTGCATATTTTAAGTGTCAACTTCTGATAATTTCCTGTCTGGTGCCTGCCTTTTATTCATAGCCCCAGCCTCAATTGTCTTGATCATGAACTGTTCTATGATTAGCTTTTACCTGCTAGTCTAGTAACTTTCCCTGCCAGTCTAGTAACTTTCCTGAAATTGCTCAGAAGTAAACTATCAAACCTATGCCAATAAACACTAGTTGTAAATATGCATTCATGTATAAATTGAGCATACAATAAGAACCAGAGTTTTTAAACTTTCAAAATTCTATAATGAGCAGAGTACCTGAAGTAGGGTCTGATTTCTAGTAGGGAAATAAGGAGGCCAGGCGCGGTGGCTCAAGCCTGTAATCCCAGCACTTTGGGAGGCCGAGACGGGTGGATCACGAGGTCAGGAGATCGAGACCATCCTGAGCTACACGGTGAAACCCCGTCTCTACTAAAAAATACAAAAACTAGCCAGGCGAGATGGCGGGCGCCTGTAGTCCCAGCTACTCGGGAGGCTGAGGCAGGAGAATGGTGTAAACCCGGGAGGCGGAGCTTGCAGTGAGCCAAGATCGCGCCACTGCACTCCAGTCTGGGCGACAGAGCTAGACTCCATCTCCAAAAAAAAAGGAAATAAGGAGGGGAAGAAATTCAGCTCCACAAACAATATAATTGACCAAGTAATCATTATTAGGCTATTTTTAAAAACATTTTATTATGGTTTGGTGAATTCATTCTAAAAAATGAGTTGCCATTTTGGTAATTGATTATTTAAAAGATTGCTTTCTCTCCTGTTAATAAATATTGCACGTCCCTATCAGAAATCCCGGGCTAAATAAAATGACCAAATTGCAATAAATTATGTCTCACTAATACTCCTTTCAAATCAGATAAGCGTCTCTCGATTATGATTACTGGTGGAAATTCAGCTAATATTGCCACCTTGTGGCCTCTAACGTGAAAGATCTTTGCCAAGTCTGTGTCAGTCAACAAAATACGAAACTACCTTATTGGCTTTCAAGATTCAGATACTCCGAATGTGTCAGTAGGAACCTGATACGTGTTTTCCATGATTGTACTAACAATAATAGTTGTGTACACAGTATGTACTTGGAGGGTGCTTGTACAATGTACTTAAACGAATTTTATTCACATCGATTTTTACCCTCTTTTTGTGCAGTACTTACTGTCTATGTCATTCACTTAAAACTGCCTTGCAGCTTTGTGTTGTTAGGTGTGGATGTAAAGCCTCCCCAATAACATCTTGTATTTCTCTAAAATAGGAACCATTTTTATATTAAATTTAGTTCTGTGACCAGGTAGTACATTGCTCAAAGTGAAAAGGGATTCCACAGAATGTCTCTCCTGTCCTCCAACCACCCAGTGCTCCCTTCTTCTTGGCAAGCAGAAAGCATATTTTACCCTTTTCCATATCCTCCCATAGAGGCCAGAGAAGTGTTGAGCCTGAGAGGAAACACTATAAAGAAAATGAAACTGTTCTTTGGGATTCTCTATTTCCTGCTTTCAGGATCTCTTTACTTCAATATGGTGCCTCCCCTGTATCCACAGCTCCCCCTGGCCACCCACAAGTCTCACTGCAACACTCCATAGGCCTCAGGGGGAATCCTTTGCATTTCTTGCCTAAATTATGGTTACAACCTCTTCTAACTGCTCTCTCCACTTCTAATTTTGTTACCCTTCTGGTTTATTCTTGACATTTCCAAAATAAACTTCCTAAAAGGTAATCCTTTTTCTTTTTATTTTTTTGAGACGGAGTCTCGCTCTGTCGCCCAGGTTGGAGTGCAGTGGCCGGATCTCAGCTCACTGCAAGCTCCGCCTTCCGGGTTTACGCCATTCTCCTGCCTCAGCCTCCCAAGTAGCTGGGACTACAGGCGCCCGCCACCTCGCCCGGCTAATTTTTTGCATTTTTAGTAGAGATGGAGTTTCACCGTGTTAGCCAGGATGGTCTCCATCTCCTGACCTCATGATCCGCCCACCTCAGCCTCTCAAAGTGTTGGGATTACAGGCGTGAGCTACTGCACCTGGCCTAGAAGAACTTTTAAATGAAAATATAGGAAAGTATCTCTCTGGCCTCGGGACTGTATAGGATTTCTTAAAGAAGACATAAAATTATAAACTATATAGGAAAAGATTGATAATAATTCTGAGTATATCAGAACTTAACATGCCTGTTTATATTGCTAGGGAGGTGAAAAGACAAACCACAGACAAGGACAAGATAATTGTAATATCTTTAAAAGGATTATTATCAAGAATATATAGAGAATTCTGTTAAAAATCAATATGAAGGCAGAGCGTGGTGGCTCATGCCTGTGATCCCAGCCCTTTGGGAGGCCGAGGTGGGCAGATCACGAGGTCAAGAAATCGAGACCATCCTGGCCAACATGGTGAACCCCCATCTTTACTAAACATACAAAAAAAAAAAAAAAAACCTAGCTGGGCAGGGGGATGCACGCCTGT
>NW_012117599.1:3122485-3129072 GCF_000951035.1 Colobus angolensis palliatus
CCTCGGCCTCCCAAAGTGCTGGGATTACAGGCTTGAGCCACAAGGTAATCCTTAAATAACTTTTATGTTTTAGTTCTAACAAAAGCTTCTGAAAATAGGGTTCAAAGAAGATCTTTCTTACCTCTCCTTTATCATCCACTTGTACACGCTACTCTACCCACACCTACTTTTTCCCCTACACCTTTGCTCATGTTGTGCCCACTGCCTGGGAGTCATTCTGTTTCCTCTCCGTTTTTCATCTCTGGCACTCCAGCGCCTAGCACACTGCATGAATGAGTGAATGAATGAAGTACTCCATACTTCTTGATGCTCTATCCCTATCAAAATGGATCTGTGGTTCATTCTCTCAGGGCCTGTATCCATCCAGTGTTATGCAATCTCATAAACAAATTCATACTAGGATGCTAAAATCCCCAGCACTTTGGAAGGCCAAGGTGGGAGGATCACTTGAGCATAAGAAGCTTGATGTGTGATGTCTGAAAATATAATTCTAGAATCTAAAAGTTCTAATCCCTAATGGTGGAATTTCAGGTAATGTTACTAACAGACTAGAGAGACAAAGGGAAGTGTTTAACACTGGCTGAAAGCTTACTATGTTAAATGTTGCTCTGGGCTGGGTGCTGTGGCTCATGCCTGTAATCCCAGCACTTTGGGAGGCCGAGACAGGCGGATCACTTCAGGTCAGGAGTTCGAGACTGGACTGGCTAACATGGCGAAACCCCTGTCTCTACTAAAAATGCAAAATTAGCTGTAATCCCAGCTACTCAGGAGGCAGGAGAATTGCTTGAACCTGGGAGGCAAAGGTTGCAGTGAGCCGAGATTGCACCACTGCACTCCAGCCTGGCAACACAGTGAGCCTGTCTCAAAAAAAAAAAAAAAAATGTTGCTCTGGATATTCATTTATTTATTTCTAACCTATTCCAGAATAGATTCAGATGGCTCACTGTGCTAGGTGTTTTAAATTATCTCACTTACTTGGGTGTTCTTCCTGATTACAGAGGGAAAGAATCAGAGAGGTTGAGTAGCCTGCATAAATAAAAAGCCTTCTGTTCATTTATGGTATTACATTGCTGGAACCTTAAAATCAAGAAGTGTAGGAAACCACGTGCTTTTCCTACACAGGCTGCTTGCTGTCTGAAAGCAAGGATTGCAATTTAGGAATCCTTAGACTCTCTTCTGTCTCAAAGCCCTTAACAGTACCATGCATACCATAAATAAATGTTCAAGATGTGTTTGTGGACTGATATGAAATGATAAAATAGTGTAGGTGGATTGATTATTATAATAGGTATAGTGTTTGTTACCTACATACCACTCAAACCATTAATGGGAACATCCTCCCTCAATTTTAGATAATGTTTTAACTAATAGACATATTTAAAATCCTCAGTAAAGCTGCCTGTTTATTCCTGAGTTGCCACACATGAACCACACTTATTGGAGTCATCTGATGTCACATACGTGTGCCTGGCCAAATGATTGCTAACAGAAGTGTGAGGAGAACCATCTGCCCTGTGGTCCTAAAAAAATAGATGGCCCTATAACAGGGTAATCAGTTCTGATCTGCTACATAATCAGTGGAACCTCTTTTGTCAGAGGGCTGTAATTGGAAAACCCACCACTTTCAATTACACTGTAAGTGAGGTCAAGTTGATTCTGGCCCTTCGTCCATCATCCAGTTAGGAAGATTCTGCTTGTCTAGAGTGGCAGAGTCGCAAAATAAAAGGGGCATATTCTCAAGGCATCGTTCTGAATATTCTAAATACGTAGTTAACCCTTCATTGTCAAAACTAAAATCTACCATGTGTTGAAGAAAGCTTTGGTTCACCCGTCCCTCTGAGTACACTCAATTCTAAATTAACTCAGTGAAAACTAAGTATCATGAGCAAAAAGAAAAAAAAAACACATACTTCAGACTTTAATATGTTCTTCAGCTTGTTAACCTCCAGATTCGTATCTTGAACCTTCTGTTTTATGTCATTAAGTTCATTATGCGTGTCATTCAATTTTTTGGACAGTGCCTATGTGAAAAAAGATAGGTACATTTGACTACAAAAAGCAAAAAATTTCTATATCTCAAAAATATCATAAACAAAATTTTAAACACTTGGAACAAATAAAATTAACATATCTAATATATAAACTCATATAAAAACAGAAAACACATGAGCCCAATAGCAAGTGGGCAAATGACCCAAACAGGCAATTCACAAAGGGAAGCATAAGTAGATAAGACCTGAAAAAAACTAAACTTTACCAGCAACCGAAGATAAGCTTAACTAAAACAATGCATTACTATGTGCTTATCAAATTAATACAGATTTAAAGCTGTTCAGCTACGGCAAAGAATGGGCATTTCCACGTACTGCTGGAGTAAATGTAGATTTGCAGAAAGCAAATCTGTGATCAGGTATCTGGTGATGTATCAAGAGACAATTTTTAAACGCTCATAAAAACAAGAAAGACAAAAATGTTGATTATTGTTGAAGGTGAGAGATGGCACATGGGGATTCATTATATTTGAAAATGTCTATTTACATTTTTTTTTAATTTAAAAAAGAAAGCTCAACTGGGTGTGGTGGCTCATTCCTGTAATCCTGGCACTTCGGAAGGATCACTTGAGCCTAAGAGTTTGAGACCAGCCTGAACAGCATAGTGGGAACCCAACTCTACAAATAAATAAATAAATAATAATTAAAAAGAAACCTCATAATCTGTGACTCAGTCTGAAATGAAATGTAATAAAATTTAATGAGATACTGTCATTAAGGCATTATTTGTTATTGTGACAATATTTATTCACATTAAGTGAATCATGCAGTAAATAACAGTATATCTACATAGTGGCATAACCACATAATAGAATATTACATACCTATGAGAAACATTTGGAATGATTTTTAATAATACAGGGAAATATTTGCCTATGTTAAATGAAAAAAAATCATGCTAAAACACAAAAATACCTCATTATCCCAATTTGTTAAAAATTGTGGTATCGAGGATAAAATTTTTTAGTTTCCACTTTCTAGTCTTCTACAATACAGGTTCTTAACCTGTGGTCCACAGAGAGACTTCTCTTCTACCTTGGGCCTATGACCATAACGAAGGAGAAAACTACTTTTGAACATATGTAAATTGTTATGACAACAGTTTTCTTCTGATTATAAAAAATGTTTACGAAGTTTGAACAAGGCAGGAAAATGCTTACAATATTATAGTAAGCTAATAATAGCTATAAAATATTTATTGAGTGATATACTGGACAGTACAGTAAGTGCTTTCCAGGTATAGTCTCACTTACTATCTGTTTTTACAGATGCGACAGAGACTCAGAGAAGTTGGTTCATATGATCACACGCAGAGAGCGAGATTCAACCCATGTGAACCTTACTTGGCTCTACTACCTCTTCATGTAGAAAAAAGCATGATATAAAATGATAGGTGATTTTATCCCACTACAATAGAAAGTGTGTATAAAAATAGTGTTAAAATTTGTAAGTGCACTGAATAGCAATAAAAAAAATATGTCAAATGTAACAGTAACTAACTGGGTGTTAAAAACATGGGGGCTTTTTTAAACTCTTCACTTTTTGTTTAGAAAAAAAGGCTTTCTATAATAAGCTTCTATTTCTAAACCAATCAAAAAAATAGAAACTAAATTTCTAGGTTTTCATAAATAAGATATATCCACCTTTAGCCCATATGCTGTAGCTGTAAAGAGTACACAAAGGCAGACCTTATAAATTCTCATCTTTTGGTTTTTATTGCTATTCATTAATTTTTTTAATAAACTTTTAGAATAGTTTTAGATTTACAGAAAAGATGTGAAGACAGTATAAAGAGCACCTCTGTTGTTAACATTTTACATTAGTATGGTACATATGTCACAATTAATAAACCAATATTGATACATTATCTAAAGTCCATACTTTATTCAGATTTCCTTCCTTTTTTACATAATGTCCTTTTTCTGTTCCAGGATCCCATTATTCATTAACTTTAAAAAAAAATACTTTAACATTTCAGATAATTTTTTATGATTAACAAAGTATTACATCTTTTTAGCTGTTTAAGTAAATTAATAATCTTTAACAGTTAAAGAATACAGACTTTCAGGATGCAAACTAAACACACTGAAAGTGATATCAAAGTGGGGGAAATCATTTGGTCTTAAAAATTTTGAGAAGGGAAGAAATTTTCCAAATAGGATTTTTAAATGTTCAAGTTAAAATAAATGTTATTGGAAATGAGAACCGCAGATTAGACTTAAATATATTGACTTAGGAAGAAAGAGTAAGAGGAACTTTCCTGAAAAGAATCACAGTGCTCTAATGAGGACCAAAAAACAAGGGACGGTCCATATATTCATACTTAAAACAGAATTATACATAGTCCATTTTTTAAGAAAACCTATTCTTTGAGGGTTCTCAAGGTTTTTATTCTCATTTGTTGATTATTCAAATATTTATCCTTCAGTAAGGAAGTACTAAGATTTAATACAAATATAGCCCTGTTCTCTCTTTTCTTTAATATTTAACCCTTTGTGTCTGAGAATTCCATTTAAAAATTATGTGGCCTATTTTGTTATTAAAAAAAAAAAAAAGGCTGCTTTCAGTATCTGAGCTCTTCTGTAAAATGAAATGAGGGCTGTTCCTCACAAGAAATGAACATTTTTTTTTCTAGAGAAAATGATTCTAGGAACAAGTGTACCTGGTTTTCTTGTTTAGCTTTAGCAAACTGTTCTTGGAGATTGTCATTGTCATGAGCCAAGATATCTCTTTCCCTGGCGATCTGGGCCAGCTCATCATTTGTCTCATCCAATTGCCGACGCATTCTGGAAATGTCTTGTTCACACATAATTAGGGCCTCGGTAGACTGTCTATTCCACAAATCAAAGAGTACATAAGAAGAGACATTTTACTGAAACAGAGCAACAAATTCTCACAAGACAGAAGATGGACAGTTAACAGGAAAACATTTGAAGAGATTTTAAACACATGTGAATTTATAGGAATAAATACTGCAAAGACAGTGCATTACAGTTTCTCAATGTTGCCATCATTTCACTATGAAAAGGATACTTGTATACATAATAATCATTGATTTGCCAAATATTTCAAAACTTCTGACATCAAGTAATAGGGAGGGTTTCATCCTACCTCTGTTATGGCTTAGTCTCCTTGACAGGTTCCTCTTCCCCTGCCCGCTTAAAAATTAATGCTTTTCAGGGCTCAAGCCTTAGCCTCTCAATTATTCTCACCCTAGCCTTTCTCTCAGAGAAACTCTATTCATATCCATGGTTCCCAACCCCATCTATACGCAATGACTCCAAAATAATTATCTCCAGCTTTAGCCCCTTTGTTATCCAGCAGACTTATATTTAACTGCTTACTAGACATGTCTACAATAAGGTCCCAAAGTTTCTTCAAATTCAGAGGTAAAATCATTTTTTCTCCTCATACTTTCTTCATGTTCAGTATTCATCACTGGCCAGAAACTTGGCATTTTCCTAGTGTCTCTCCTTCATATAAAAGCACTTCACTCCTTCTGTCCCACAACTCTTACACCCCAATTTATCATCACCTCTTCTGCTTGGGTATCTTTCTAACACAAAAATCTCCTCAGAATTCTTTAATGATTTCTTATTGCCCCAAGAATATAATCAATACTCATTTGTTTATAACACAAGCCTCTGCCGACGTATTTAGCCTCTTCCATTCACTTCTCCCCTCACTATCTAGGTTTCAACAACACTCAACCCACTTGTAGGTCAAGAGGCTTGCGAACGTGATCTGTGGTTCTTTGCTATTCTTTCTACTTTGAATGCCCTTGCCTTCCCCTTACTTTACCTGGCAAACACCATCCCCTCTTTTAGATCCCTAGACAGACTTAGACCTCCTTTGATGAGAGAGTTAGCACCTTACACGTATCACTAAGCCCCTTGTTTCTTACTATCTTTGTACCTAACATGGTACTTGGCCCCCCAGTAAGTGCTTCAATATTTGTTGAATGACTGATTTACCTTGATGCCTGTTCCATCTCAGCAATGATATTCTTCATGCCTGAAATGGTCTTTTCCTTGAAAAATAATATAAGTATTAAATAAAAAAATCTTAAGCTGTTATTTCTGTTAAAATTGAATGAACAAAAAGAAAATTTCCCCTTCCCTTTAGGTTTCCATTTGGTTTAAAAACATGTATGTCCTATTCTTTTCCATACTTTAAAGTCTAGTATATCAACGTGAATATTTGCACGGGGTAAAAATAGATTATGTTCATTAAAGTAAAGGCTATACTTAGGTGTAATTATATGAGATCAGTATATCAAATTCTTTGTTAAATGATAGTTTGTGCAGTCACCCAGGAACATAAGAACACCCTATAACCACCTGCTTTTGCAGGCAAACCAATGGTTTGGCATTGGAGTATTGGCATTTTATACTGGGATAAGAACTGGTTCCCTTGATTGCATTCTTTATGTTATAAAACCCAGAGAAGCCAATCATGTATACCTAAATTTAGCATTTAAGAATTTTGAGGCCGGGCGCGGTGGCTCAAGCCTGTAATCCCAGCACTTTGGGAGGC
>NW_012117599.1:3129642-3151147 GCF_000951035.1 Colobus angolensis palliatus
GTAAGAAAGTTATTTCACTAACTGGATTTCACCTTGCCCTTTGAATTTTCAAATCTTAAGTAACCAAGTAAAAAGATTTTTAAAAATTCAAACCTATATTTTCCAACCAATTCTGTTCCTGTTTCCTTTTTTCTTTTTTTTTTTTTTTATTGAGACGGAGTTTTGCTCTTGGTGCCCAGGCTGGAGTGCAAGGGCGCAATCTCAGCTCACTGCAACCTCTGCCTCCCGGGTTCAAGTGATTCTCCTGCCTCAGTCTCCTGAGAAGCTGGGATTACAGGCATGCGCCACCATGCCCAGCCAATTTTTTGTATTCTTAGTAGAGATGGGGTTGCACTATGTTGGCCAGGCTGGTCTCAAACTCCTGACTTCAAGCGGATCCGCCTGCATCGGTCTCCCAAAGTGCTGGGATTACAGGCATGAGCCACTGCGCCTGGCTGTTCCCGTTTCTTTAGCGTTAGCTTTGCACACACTTGGGTGTGTATGTGTGCATACTATCTTCCCTTATTCATGTGCTCTCCTCTAGGGTATTTTTAGCTACAGTTTCCCATTCTGCTTTCTCATGGAATGGTGCAGATTCCACATCTGGCAGTAATGGATACTGGTGTGTTGTTAAAATATGCATTAAAAAAAAAAAGTTAAACCCCTTCAAGAAGGACAAGCCAATGAAGGAAAAACTAAAAGACAAAATACTCCTTAAAATGGAATGTTTACACATTTTTGAAATATAATTTAATACATTTCTAAAACAAATTCTGAAAAGCTAGTTGAACTAGTGCTTTTGAAAGTTCTTACTTGAGGCTGAGTGCAGTGGCTCACGCCTGTAATTCCAGCACTTTGAGAGGGTGAGGCAGGCGGAACACGAGGTCAGGAGTTCGAGACCAGCCTGACCAACATGGTGAAACCCCGTCTCTACTGAAAATACAAAAATTAGCCGGGTGTGGTGGTGGGTGCCTATAATCCCAGTTACTCAGGAGACTGAGGCAGGCGAATCGCTTGAACTCGGGAGGCAAGGGTTGCAGTGAGACAAGATTCTGTCACTGTACTCCAGCCTGGGCGACAGAGACTCTGTCTCAAAAAAAAAAAAAAAAAAGAAAAAAAAAGTCCTTTCTTGATTAACCTTAAAATATGTTTGATAAGCCTAAAAAGGGCTTTGCTTTATCAATATAAGTGCATCTTAAAAAAAAAAAAAAAGATTACCTAGAAACATTGTAAAGTATCCAGGGCAACAAAATTTCTGGGTTGAGTCCAATAATATATCCTCTTAGCCTATTTTTCTCTTAATATGACCTTAATACCACCATTTCTCAAGTGTACCATCATTCCTTGTACAACTTCAGTATGTTCTAAGACGTATTCCTTGTACAACTTCAACGTTTAACAATTTTTTAAAATGATATTTAATATTCCTTATTCAACCTCATATGTTGTCCAACTAGGGACGCAGATTCATGTTAACTGTCAAAATTCAGTCTGGACAGGATGGTGCTAAGTATATTTAGAAAAAATAAACAAACTATAACATTATTCAAATAATTCTGGCTTTTCTTGACCAAAAATCTATGAAGTTGCTATTGAGTTTTCTAACTTTAATTGGTAGCAAGTAGTAAAACATTTTTTTTAACCATGAATACCAGAAAAAAAATCACTTTATTCACTATAATGTAGACTTTTCCATGATAATTTATTTCTGCAATCTCCATATGAACAGTATTAGTTTTCACTGAGTGGCCTTTGTTAGTTCAGCTCTGAGATATCATTGCAGAGAACATTTCCTCTTGATTGCCTAACACTACCTTACAAGATATTTTCCCTACAGAGGATGGATGTGTTTACTTTCATAAAATCTTATACAAAGTTCTTGAGTTTGAAGTAGACTTGTAACTCAATATTGCTTGTGAAAGAAATATAACACTGGTACAGTTAGCAGAATGGAAGAAATGTGAAATATTAGATATAGCACAAGAAAATGAGATTTTGAAAGATGTGAAGAATTTTGTTTCTAAATGTGTTTTGAAAGGAAATCATGCTTAAATATTCAGAAATGTTTTGAATATAAAGAGAAGCAAAATTCCACCTAAAGAAACCTAACATTTCAAAGACGAGTCAGCCTTTTCCACAAGTATTTACCATCTCATGTCCTTTGATGACCTCAATTATGTCCATGATTCCCAATCTATTAACTTTAAATTTTTCTCCAAACCTAAAAATCCAAGAGCCTTTGAATATTTCAACATTTCACCTACATATCCCAAAGACAATTCAAACTCAACATGTCAATAACTTTCCTTTGTAAGCCTGTTCTAGTTCCTGTTTCTTCCTTCATACATAGGAATTATCCATGTGATTCTTAAGCCAGAAATCACACCTTGTTAATTTTACTTCCTTAAGAGACCTATTTCTTTCACTGATACTCCTACTATTCTAATATAGGTCTCAACACTGTTTTCTTAACTAGTGTCCCTGTCACTATTCTCATTTCCCTATAATCCACCTCTCATATAAATTTTAAGATGCCAGAATATTTGTTATAAAATAAATACCTAACTGTAACATTTCATTATCATTATTTCAGTGACCCTCCATATCCACGATGACAGAGCTCACACTAAAAACATGTACTTTTATGATTTTTCCTTATCTATCCCATCTCTTCATATATCTATATCTATATCCCATCTTTTCACATATATCTTTTCATATATCTAAATCTATATATATAGATATATCTATATAGATATATGAAGAGATGGGATATATACATATATATACACACACACACATACATGCACTGTAAGGCTGCAATTAGCATCATAGCAGAGAAGGGACTGTCTGCCTGTCCCATCTTTTCTTTGCCCTCCCATATGTCTCTCTCTACAACCTGTTCTCTGGCCAGGGAAAACTATCAGGAAGTCTCATGAAATTCTCTCATGAAAGCCACTGGACTCTCACTTAAGCTGTTCAACCGGTCTGGATCACCCTTTCTCATTGTCTTCTTTCCCTGAATATTCTCCTGACTACTTTCTAGTCATTTTTCAGGGTAGTCCAGGCACCATCACTTACTTAATGGAAGGTTTTTCCAGACCTTCCTCCTCCCTTAACCCAATTCCCAGGCTGAATCAGGTGTGTTTTTGCCCAACTCCAACAACACATTGTGCATAAGTCATTATGGCACTTAATACATTCTACCGTAACAGTACCTTTCTCTCTCTCCTCATTACACTGGAGGCTTTGAGAAAGCAGACCATTCACTTTTTTTTTTTTTTTTTTTTGGAGACAGAGTCTTGCTCTGTCATGCAGGCTGGAGGAGGACTGCACGAACTAGGCTCATTGCAACGTCCACCTCCCAGGCTCAAGTGATTCTCCTGCCTCAGCCTCCCAAGTAGCTGAGACTACAGGCGTGTGCCACCATGCCCGGCCTCATCCTCAGTTTCTTTCTTTCTTTCTTTTTTTGAGACGGAGTCTCGCTCATCGCGCAGGCTGGAGTGCAGGGGCGCGATCTCGGCTCACTGCAAGCTCCGCCTTCTGGGTTCACGCCATTCTCCTGCCTCAGCCTCCCGAATAGTTGGAACTAACAGGCGCCGCCACCTCGCCCGGCTAGTTTTTTTTTTTGTATTTTTAGTGGAGACGGGGTTTCACCGTGTTAGCCAGGATGGTCTCGATCTCATGACCTCATGATCTGCCCGCCTCGGCCTCCCAAAGTGCTGGGATTACAGGCGTGAGCCACCGCGCCCGGCCTGCTCGCAGCCGGCAACATCTTTTTTCAACAACAAAAATGTGGGATGGAGGTTATCATCCAGCTTTATTCACCAGCCCTACGTGACCTATCATCAAAACCTGAGGATGATGTAAAAATGTGCTCCTAGGGCCGGGCGCGGTGGCTCACGCCTGTAATCCCAGCACTTTGGGAGGCCGAGACGGGCGGATCACGAGGTCAGGAGATCGAGACCATCCTGGCTAACACGGTGAAACCCCGTCTTTACTAAAAAATACAAAAACTAGCCGGCGAGATGGCGGGCGCCTGTAGTCCCAGCTACTCGGGAGGCTGAGGCAGGAGAATGGCGTGAACCCGAGAGGCGGAGCTTGCAGTGAGCTGAGATCCGGCCACTGCACTCCAGCCTGGGCGACAGAGCGAGACTCCGTCTCAAAAAGAAAGAAAGAAAGAAAGAAAAGTTCTCCTAGTTCTAAACACTATTACAAAGGGTAACTACCTGAAAATATGCTTTTAAGAAGAAATTAGTCTCACTGCTTTATTGCCATGCTTTATATTTTGATATCTGAATTAGTTCGTCAGTTAATGTTAATTACTAATTCATGATAGAAAAATCAACTTAAAATATTAACTACTGGATTTGTACACATGCTTCCTAAGACTATCTTAAAGTATTTCAAAGTCAGATTTTGAAGTTTCAACTCTCTAGAAAAAAAAAATTTGAGAAAATTAGAATATTTTATTCAGATTCTAGTTTTTAAACCATAGTTTAACATTTCATTTAAACATTCCTTATAAACCACAGTTCTCAGAACATACTTTCATTGCCAAACTCTCTCCAAGGGACGCGATATTCTCAGATTTTTTATCCAAACATGCTTGCAGGCATTCCTTTTCTTTAGCCAGATCATTGAGGGTTCCACCAAGAATGCTGATTTCTTCTCGCTGTGCAATATTTTGCCTCGTAAAATTATCTAAATATGCAATCATAAAAGTGTTGTTTTAATCAAAATAATTTTTTTTCTATTTCAAGCAGATTATCATACTTTTTGAAGTTCTCCTTACTTCTAATGTATTATATTCAATTACTAACAATGAGTGCTATATCCCAAATTAATGCTTTTTTGATTAAAAACTACAGTGAATTACAAAACTCTAAATGATGCATAAACACAAAAGCACAATACCAATGAATTAGAATAGTTAAGGAAAGCTCTATATTGCAAGTTCTCAAAGTAGACTTACATGTATGATGGGAAAAGAAAGAGTGGGTGGATGAAGTAAGTGGAATACCAAACAATCTGTGGCATTTCTCCCCTCTAGTTTCCCCTCCCCTCCCGCTAGCCTAGAATCACTGTTGTAGAAAAAGTTGGTAAGTAACAAATCTTAATAAAATATTCAATTAAGTCTTTAAAATAAAATGTCTTCTAATATTCTGATATTTCTAAAATAGTGTTATAAAAATTCCTAGGAAAAAAAATCATCCCAGGAAGTATGATTCAATTTGTGAGAACTCTTGCAAGCCAGTGTCAGTGTTGAAGGCCTGAATGATTGGTATAGAAGAATAGAATAGTTTTCCAATTGTGGTTTCTCAACCAGCACCATCAGCATCACCTGGGAAATGTACATTCTTAGGCCTCTATTCCAGACCTACTGAAACATAAATTCTGGGGGTGGGCACAGCAATTTATGTTTCAGAAACTCCTTCTTTCCCCAGTGATTCTAATGTATAATAAGGATTGAGAACCACTCATCTAGAGTAGGGGTTCTAAGGTATTAGATTTACCTACAGAAACTGATAGAGACACAAAAGCTCTGGTCCTAGCCTACTTCAAGGAGGCTGGCTCCAACGCTCTTTATTAGCTCTCAAGGTTCTGACACGGATGAAAGTTTGAGAACCACTGGTCTAGAGCTCTACAAGGGAAGCTCTGTTAGACCAGACTTCAAGATTAATCCCTACTAGGTTAATACCTGTGAGGTCCATCCAGGAGCAGTGCTAAGGGAGATAATACCATATTGTCATATGCCAAAAACTTGATCTATATAGTACTGGAGAATACGCCACGTCTCTTTTTGCAGGCAGTATTGCCTTTAAGGCAACCCACATGTTTCGTGTGTCCTGATATCTGATTCATTCCCATTGGCAATCAAACAATCAATACATCTCTAAAATAACTCTAGTATCTCCTAGCTTAAAAAAATTATCAACCTAACAGCCCATTCAAACTATTACCCTATTTTCTTGCTACCCTTTAATAGCCAAACTTCTTGAGAGACTGCTTTTCTGTCCCGACTTCACTTCCCATTTATTCCTCAACCCACTCTATCTTCTACATCCAACACTCCATTCAAATGTTTATTTTTTGGTGTTACCAAATCTTCCCATGTGCCAAATCCAATCAATATTTTTTTTTAGCCTCACTTATTTCACTTCTCAAAAGTGTCTGACAATTCATCATATCCTCCCCTTTTAAAAACACTTTGCTTTCTGGTCTTCCAAAATAACACTCACTTCTGGGTCTTCTTCCTACTTCTTTGGCTTCTTCTTACTCAATCCTGGATCCTCTTCTCCTCATTCTCTACATTTCCCTAGGTAATTTCATGGTTTTAAAATATCATTTATATGCTGATGTGTCCCAAATATGTATCTTTCTCTTCTGAGACACAAATTTAAATATTCAACTGCTTACCTTAGATCTTTATTGGGACTTAAAATACCCAAATATGAGTTCTCCTTCAATATTACCTTTTATATTTCTGTTTTAATATTTCCTGGTTTGATACACAGTATCTCCACCTACCTAGTTGTTTATACCAGACATTCTTGAACTATATAATAGCGTGTTAACAATATTTCCTCTACTTTAAAATAAGCTCTTTTATAGCCCTGACCAAAATTTTACCCTATAAGATTAAGTTATGACCACATTTTCATACTGATCACTAATAACAAACATAAATAGGAAACTTTAAAAAAGGAACTTTCTCTACAAACCCCAGTAATATCATAGACATAACTAACCATATGTACACTTTCCACCAAAAGTAATATATAGATACTATGTTTCATTACAGCAGCTATGGACAACCTACATTACACAAAAAATTCAAATTTAAGTTATCATAAGTTTACAAACAAATTTTAACTTTCACTAAGTACTTATGGTGCTAAATCTAAAAATTTTTGCTGTCAGAAAAATGAATTTTTTCTATTATTTTTTATTCATAAACTTAGTTAAGGGCTTGTTTCCAAGTTTATCTATGTTATATTGAAGAGAAGAAAACATATCTTTGCTACCAAACTTAAGAAAAACTAAAAGTAATATCAGGAGAAAAAAACTCACCAATTTTTTCATCCAAGCACATAATTTTCTCCTGAGTAAGCTGTAGCTCATATTTTTTCTTAGCAAGGTGTCGTTGAGTATCAGAAAGATCTTTTTCTGTGTTTTCATACAAAAGTCTGCAAATATTTTAATAATAAAACTAATTCTGAAATTTTTGTTTTGTCATTTTGTAGTGTGTTTAAATCTAAAAACTTTTAAGGACACTAATATACTTATTTCCTCTCAATATTTTTATACAGTTTTAATATTTTCATTACAAAACAAGGAAGTTTAAAAAATAAACGGTAAGAAGGGATCTTCAATCCACTATTCCAACATAAGCTACTATTAGCATTTTGGTAATACTACCTTCCCTAGGTCCCCTAATGCCAAATCAGAGCAGTCAGATTAGGAACTATTATGTTAGCTATGGTTGGGGTTTGTCTGCCTCAATAGCCTTGGGTTTTATGTTTTAATTCAGATAACAAGATGAGGCCATAGAGATGTCTGCAACACAAGAAATAGAACTAAGGTGTCCCACGTAAATACAGAGCGATACACCATCAGTGAGAAGGTCGAACTAGAGAAAAACACCTTGTCAATTGCTGCTAGGCTCAGGAAAATAGTAACAACAAAGAGTCTTAATCTCAATCTAAAACATCAAAATAAAATTTGGTTCCTGATTGGTCATATAATCAGGAACCCCTCACAAAACTCCAGAGGCATGCTCTCAACCCAAGCACAGAACTAAACCCCAGACAAAAGCCTATGGAAAATGATCTCATAATTCAAAATTTAAAAATACACTAAGAAACAATCCAACCTTAGTGGGAGTCAAAAGACACACAAACTAAATTAGATCCCTAAGAACTTCAGACTACAGCACCATCAAATAGAAACTTAGAAATACATGTGTTTAAATACAAACATATAAAATAATAGCATATATAAAAAAATCAACACATTTGGAAAAGAACCAAATAGAACTTCACAAAGTTAAACTAATATCAAAATTTTAAAGATTACAAAACTCAGTGGACAAGTTAAAAATACAGAATAGACACTGCCAAAGAGATAACTGGTAAACTGGGGGAAGAAAACAGATCAGAGGTCCTATATTAGAGCACAAATAAAACAATGAAAAAATACAAAATAAAGGTTAACAGACGTAAGAGACAGAATAAGAAGGTCCAATATTTACCAAATCAAAATCCCAGTAGGGAGGAATAAAGACAATATTCAACAAAAATAATAGCTAATAAAAGATGACATCCAAGACTAAAGAGGTATTAATCTGTATCTACTAAGACAATTATAAATGGGGGAGGATAAAAGGACTTAAAAGGAGGCAAGATTTCTAGACTTTATTCAAACTGACAAAATGTGACACCAGTGGATGGTGATAAGTAAGGGCAATTCACAGAGCAACCACTGAAAATTCTAGACACTCAAAAATACTACAGATATAAAAAATGGGATTCTAAAAAATGTCAAGTAATCCATGAAAAGGCAGGAAAACAAAAACAGAGACATGAGAAACAGAGGAAAGAAACAAACGAAAAACATCTCCAAAAACTAACATGGAGAATTGAGCCCTACCAATAATTATATTAAATGCATATGCTCTACCTTATTTTCCATAACCTGGAAACAATGAAAATGTCCCTCACCAGGTGAATCGCTGAACAAATTACAGTACATTCATACTATGGAATGTTACTCAGCAATATTAAAAAGTAGCAAAATTTAATACTCGGCTGGATCTCAATGGCAAGCAAATCTTGAAAATCACATCTGTATGATTCTATTCCTATAATATTCTTGAAATGACAAAATTACAGAGTTGGAAAACAGATTAGTGTCAGATATTAGGGATCATGGTGGGGGAAGAAGAGATGTGACTGTAACGGAGTAGCATGAGGGATATTTTTGTGGTAATAGACTTTTTGTGTCTTGAATGTGGTAGTAGTTACATGAAACTACATATGTGATAAAATGACAGAACTCTGCAGAACTACGCACACACATTGTACCAATGTCAATTTTCTGGCTTTGATACTGTACTATAGTGATAAAAAATGTAATCATTATGGGAAAGTGGGTGAAGGGTATACATCAACTTCTCTGTATATTTTTGCAACTTCCTCCAAATTATGAAATTATTTTAAAGCAGTAAAACAAAAAAAAGTCCTAGATTTAGGCTGCACAATTACGCCAATTAAATTCAAATACCTGGGAATGAGAATCAACATCACTATTGTTTTTTAAAGCTCCTCTTTTGGTTCTAATATGTAGCCAAGGCTGTTAAGGAATGCACCTGATATGGTTTGGATGTGTGTCCCCTCCAAATCTCATTTTGAAATGTGATTCCCAGTGTTGGAAGTGGGGCCTGGGGAGAGATGATTGGATCATGGGGGCAGGTCCCTCATGAATGGTTTAACACTATCCCCTTGCTGATAAGTGAGTTCTCATTAGTTAGTTCACACGAGATCTGACTGTTCAAAGAAGTCTGGGACCTCCCCTTTTCTCTTGCTCCTGCCCTTGTCATGTGATGCACTGGCTCCCCCTTTGCTTTCTACCAAGATGGTAAGCTGTCTCGGGCCCTCACCAAAAGCAAATGCCAGCACCATGCTTCCTGTACAGCCTGCAGAACCATGAGCTAAAATAAATCTCTTTTCTTTTAAAATTACCCACACTCAGGTTATTTCTTTATGGCAACACAAGAATAGACTAATAGAGCCTCCTGATGTCTCTTCATCCAGAGGAGCAATGGGTGAAAAATTAACAAAGCATGTGTATATGAGGCAAAAAGTGATAGTGGTTTTATAGCATCAGCGTGTCTCCAATCCCCTCATACCATGAACTCAAAGAGGCTGACATTTTTAGTCACCCAAAAGCATTGTTTTACACAATAACTTATATCTCCACGGGAAAATCTGTTCCAGGGCCAAAATTATAAGACATTTGAGAAGGCCAGTCATTTAAAAATGAAACAAAACAAAACACACTGATTACAAAATGAAGCAGAAGCAGGTATGTTAGAATAAATGCATCCAGGCCGGGAGTGGTGGCTCATGCCTGTAATCCCAGCACTTTGGGAGGTCGAGGCGGGCGGATCATGAGGTCAGGAGTTCAAGACCAGCCTAACCAATATGGTGAAACCCCGTCTCTACTAAAAATACAAAAATTAGCCGGACATGGTGGCATGCGCCTGCAATCCTAGCCACTCAGGAGGCTGAGGCAGGAGAATCGCTTGAACCCAGCAGGTGGAGGCTGCAGTGAGCTGAGATCGCACCACTGCCCTCCAGCCTGGGTGACAGAGCGAGACTCTGTCTCAAAATTAATTAATTAATCTCAAAAATGCATCCAAAAAATTAATTAGCCCAAAAAATTTAAAAGAAAGGAGAAGCCAGGCACGATGGCTCATGCCTGTAGTCCCAGCACTTTGGGACGCCAATGTGGAAGGATCACTTGAGGCTGGGAGATCAAGACCAGCCTGGGCAACACAGGAAGACCCCGTCTATACAGAAAATTTTTTAAAAATTAGTCAAGCACGGTGGCACATGTCTGTGGTCCCAGCTACTTGGGAGGCTGAGGCAAGAGAATCGCTTGTGCCTGAGAGGTCAAGGCCGCAGTGAGCTATGATTATACCACTATACTCCAGCCTGGGCAACAGAGGGCGATCCTGACTTAAAAAAAAAAAACAAAAAAGTAGTATTTTTTTTCTGGAGGTTCTAGAAAAATTTAAAAAACTAAGTAAAAGACACTGCTAGATATTATCAATATGAAAAAAGATAGGGAAAAAGGTACAAATAACAGTCATGAGAAATGTAGTAGATGAAGTTAAAAATATATATGGTGTAACACCCGATAAATGAATTAGCACACTGACAACAAACTGAAGAAATTTTAGTAGAAGGATAAACAAATAGAAAACAAGAAATAAATTTAGAGGACTTACCAAAGCTGACTTTGAGACTTACTACACTATTCAAGATGGATTGGCATTAGTATAAGGATCAACACATAGACTAATAAAGCAGAATACAGACCACAGAAATAGACCACAGATATACGGTCAAATCAATTTTCAGTAAATACATCAAAGCAGTCCAATGGGGAAAGGAAACAGCTGGTGCTAAAACAACTGCATTGCCCTGAGGGATGAAATATTCTGCACAACAAACACCCATGACAGGGGTTTACCTATATAACAAACCTATACACGTACCCCTGAACTTACAAGTTGGAAAGTAAAATAAAATGAACAAAAACAAACCAAAAAAACCCAATTGTATTGCTGTATGGAAAAAAAAGAACTCTGACCACTACATAACACCATAGACAAAAAACCTAACCATAAAATGTAAAATTACAATGCTTTTGGAGAAAGCATAAACATATATGTTAAAAGTTTTAGCCAATTGTAGCAATCAAATCCAAGAAAATCAGAATTTACTATGACCAAGTGGGGTTTACCCAGGAATGCCAGATTGGTTTACAATTTAAAAATTAAAAAATTAATCATTAATAACTTTTATTAAAAGACTGATAAAGAAAAAATTATGATATCAACAGATGCAGAATAAGCATTTGACAAAATCAATATCCATTCTTAATAAGAACACTCAGCAAACTACAAATAGAAGACACCTTTTCCAATCTCATAATAGACATCTAGGAAAAGCTTATAGCTGACATTACAAAGATGAAAGGCTGAATTGCTTTCCTTCCAAAATCAGGAACAAAAACAAGGATGACTGTTCTCATTCTTCTGTTCCACACTATACCAGAGTTTCTATCAAGTAAATAAGGACAGAAAAACAAACACAAGGCATTAAGATTAGAAAAGAAGCAAAACTCTTTATTCACAGGTGACATGATAATCTACATAGGAAATCCTATAAAATCTACCAAAAAACTGAGGCTAGATGTTCAAGGCCACCCTGGACGACATAGCAAGACCCTATGCGCGCTGGCTCATGCCTGTAATCCCCGCACTTTGGGAGGTCCAGGCGGGCGAATCACAAGGTCAGGAGATTGAGACCATTCTGGCTAACACAGTGAAACTCCATCTCTACTAAAAATACAAAAAATTAGCTGGGCGAGGTGGCGGGCGCCTGTAGTCCCAGCTACTCTGGAGGCTGAGGCAGGAGAATGGCGTGAACCCGGGAGGCGGAGCTTGCAGTGAGCCGAGATCGCGCCACTGCACTCCAGCCTGGGCGACAGAGCCAGACTTTGTCTCAAAAAAAAAAAAAAAAAATTTTTAGGCCGGGCACGGTGGCTAATGCCTGTAATCCCAGCACTTTGGGAGGCTGAGGCAGGCAGATCACCTGAGGTCAGGAGTTCAAGACCAGCCTGACCAACATGGAAAAACCTCATCTCTACTAAAAATACAAAATTAGCTGGGCGTAGTGGCGCATGCCTGTAATCGCAGTTACTAGGGTGGCTGAGGTAGAAGAATCATTTGAACCCAGGAGGAGGAGGAGGTTCCGGTGAGCCAAGATGGCACCATTGCACTCCAGCCTGGGAAACACACACACACACACACACACACACACACACACACACACATATATACACATACACACACACACACACACACACACACACATATATATATGTTTAATTGGCTGGTCACGGTAGCACATACCTTCAGTCCCAGCTACCTGGGAGGCTGAGGCAGTGCCATCACTGGAGCCTAGGAGTTTGAGGCTGCAGTGAGCTGTGATCGCACCACTGCTGTCCAGCCTGAGCGACAGAATAAGACAGTGTCTCTAGAAAAAGAAATACTAAAATTTTTGTTCATCAAAAACAAAGCAATTACAAGCAAAACACAAGCCACAGACTGGTTAAAAAAAATCATACTACATTTCAGATAAACGGCTTCTAGCTGCAATAATACAAATAAACAATAAAAATCACCAAGCGAAAAAATGAGCAACAGAATTGAACAGACACTTAACAAAATAAGATATACAAATGACACACCAAACAGGCACTCAACATCATCAGGAATCAAGAAAATACAGATTAAAACCACACAATTATACCTCTTCACATCCAGTAAAATGGCTAAAACCAGAGCCTGAAAATGCTGCTAAGGACATGGATGGAACAAATTAAACTCTTATACAACCCTTCTCACGTGGGGTTCTGTGGGAGAAAGAACTAGATAAAATTAATTCAGTGACTATTTTCTCAGTTCTCTCAAGGATAGCCCAAAGCTAGGACGATTCTAGATTCCTATGAATCCAGGGGAGATGGTAATTCGGTGTAGCAGCCCCTCTTATCTGTGGTCTCTCTTTCTGTGGGTTCAGTTACCCACAGTCAACTGAAAAGAGAGAGGCCACATTCATAAAACTTTTCCAATATGTGGTTATAATTGCCCTATTTTATTATTAGTTATTGTTAATCTCTTACTGTACCTAATTTATAAATTAAACATTATCATAGGTATGTATATTTAGGAAAAAACAGAGTACATATAGGGTTCAGTATTAATAGCTGCGGTTTCAGGCATCCACTGAGGGTCTTGGAACATATCCCCCTCAATAAGAGGGGACTACTATATATATAATAGGTTATCTTAGCAAATTAGAACTCAATTCTCATTCTCTCTGAGAGGCATGATTTAAAAGGGCTGCATTATACATTGTTATTGGGACAGTAAAATCATAGAATCACGTGGAAAACTGATCCATTCCTTATGAAATTAAATGCATGCTTACCATGTAACCCAATAATTCCACTCCTATTTATTCAAGAGAATAGAAACATATACCCATAAAAAGGCATATGCAAAAATTTTACAGCAGTCTTACTGTAAAAGTATGTGACTAATCCAAATATCAACAAAGTATTAATAAAAGCATGTGGTTTATCTGTAGTATGGACTACCACTTCACAATTTTAAAAAAGGATTGTGGGGGAGAATATGGCAGATAGGGCCAGGCGCGGTGGCTCAAGCCTGTAATCCCAGCACTTTGGGAGGCCGAGACGGGCAGATCACGAGGTCAGGAGATCGAGACCATCCTGGCTAACACAGTGAAACCCCGTCTCTACTAAAAAACACAAAAAACCAGCCGGGCGAGGTGGTGGGCGCCTGTAGTCCCAGCTACTCCGGAGGCTGAGGCAGGAGAATGGCGTAAACCCAGGAGCCAGAGCTTGCAGTGAGCTGAGATCTGGACACTGCACTCCAGCCTGGGCAACAGAGTGAGACTCCGTCTCAAAAAAAAAAAAAAAAAAAAGAAAATGGCAGATAGGAGGCAGGACTAATTTGAAGCTCTCACTCAGACAAACAAAGCAGCGTGTGGAGACTCACACTGTGAACTTTTGCTCCAAGAACTACTGCAGGAACATACTAGGAAAGCCGAGAGAATCCACAGACCCTTTGAAAGAAGGGGATTGTTCCCACAGGACCTAAGAGACAGCCCAAATAATTGGAGTGCTCAAAGTGGGAAAGTGGGAAAAGGGGATCATCCACCCCCAAACACACACCTTCACTAGGGAAACTGAAGGTCCAGATCATGGGAGAGGGATTTGACCTTACCTGGAGCTGAGATAATTTAGACAGCCAAGCGAAATACAGGAGTAGAGTAAGCAGCGGGAAGAGCTCAGTCCCCAGGGAAGCCATCTCTGACACATGGTCTCACAGGAGTCCTTGGGGAGGGCTGCCAGAGGAACTGGGAAAAGACCACAGGGAGAAGGAAACTTCCAACTGAATTTTGTAACAATTCCAACTGAATGTGAAGTTTCTTGGACAGAACTCAGGGAAAGAGGTGAAGCCCAAGTGCAGATGTGGGCAGGCGGGGTGGCACAAAACCTGAAAGCCCTGCTTGCTTTCTCAGCCAGGAAGCTGGTAGCCTGAGGCAAGTTCTTAGCCCTGCTCGCCCACTGCCTGTAAACAAACCCGGTGCTGTTGGTGAGGAAGGCATGGTGGGAGTGAGATTGGCCTTTTGGGTTGCACAGGAGCTGGGTAAGGCCTGTAACTGCTGGTTTTCTCCACTTGCCTAGTGACCTGCATGACACAGGAGAGACAGCCATAATCTTCCTGGAAGCATAACTCTGTTGACCTGGGAACCATACTCCCATCCCCCACAGCAGTGGTAGCAAGCCCCACCCAAGGAGAATCTAAGCTCTGACACGACTAACCCTGCCCCCACCTGAGAGTCTTCCTCTATCCACCCTGGTAGCTGAAGACAAAGGTCATATTCTCTTGGGAGTTCTGGGGCCCCACTCACCACCTGATCCTCCCTATACTACCACAGCTGATGCTTTCTTGAAAGTGCCACCTCCTGGCAGGAGGCCAACCAGCACAAAACTAGTAAACAACAATAATACAACTAAGGACCCTCACAGAGTCCATTTCACTCTCCTGCTACCTCCACCAGAGCAGGTGCTGCTATCCACAGCTGAGAGACCAGAAGATGGTTCATATCACAGGACTCTGTACAGACACCCCCCAGTACCAGTCCAGAACCTGGCAGACCCACTGGGTGGCTAGATACAGAAGAGAAATAACAATCACTCCAGTTTGGCTGTCAGGAAGCCACATCCCTCTAGGAACAGAGGGAAAGTACTACATCAAGGGAGCACCCCACGGGACAAAAGAATCGAACAGCAGCCCCTGAGCCCCGATCTTCCTCTGACAGAGCCCACCCAAATGGGAAGGAACCAGAGAAACGATTCTGGTAATAGGATGAAACAAGGTTCTTTAACACCCTCAAAAAATAAAACATCACATTAGCTCGCCAGCAATGGATCCAAACCAAGAAGAAATCCCTGATCCGCCAGAAAAAGAATCCAGAAGGTCAGTTATTAAGCTAATCAAGGAGGCACCAGAAAAAGGCAAAGTCTAATTTAATGAAATCAAAAAAATGATACAAGATATGAGGGAAGAAATCTTCAGTGAAATAGGTAATATAAATAAAAAACACTCACAACTTCTGGAAATCAAGGACACACTTACAGAAACACAAAATGCACTGGAAAGTCTCGGCAATAGAATCAAACAAGTAGAAGGAAAAACTTTGGAGCCTGAAGACAAGATTTTCAAAATAACCCAATCTAACAAAGACAAATAAAAAAGATTAAAAAAAAAAAATGAACAAAGCTTCCAAGAAGTTTTGGATTATTTTAAACAACCAAACCTAAAAATAATTGGCATTCCTGAGGAAGAAGAGAAATCTAAAAGTATGGAAAACGTATTTGGGGGAATAATCGAGGAAAACTTCCCTGGCCTTGCTAGAGACCTAGACATCCAAATACAAGAAGCTCAAAGAACAACTGGGAAATTCATCACCAAAAGATCATCACCTAGGCACATAGTCATCAAGATACCTAAAGGAAAGACAAAGAAAAGAATATTAAGAGCTGTGAGGCAAAAGCATGAGCTAACCTATGAGGGAAAATCTCTCAGATTAACAGCAAATTTCTCAGTACAAACCCTACTAGCTAGAAGGAATTGTTGTTCTATCTTCAGCCTCCTTAAACAAAACAACTGTCAGCCAATAATTCTGTATCCAGTGAAACTAAGCTTCATAAATGAAGGAAAGATAATCTTTTTCAGACAAGCAAATGCAGAGAGAATACACCACTACTAAGCCAGCACTACGAAGAACTGCAAAACGAGCTCTATATCTTGAAACAAATCCTCAATATACATCAAACAGAACGTCCTTAAAGCATAAATCTCCCAGGACCTATAAAACAACACAGTAAGTAAATACATACATGCATACATACATACATACATATGTAAATACCAAAGTATTCAGGCAGCAAATAGCACAAGGAATAGAATAGTATGTCACATCTCAATACCAACATTGAATGTAAATGGCCTAAATGCTCCACTTAAAAGATACAGAATGGCAGAATTGATAATTCACTGAACACGTATCTGCTGCTTTCAAGAGACTCACCTAACACATAAGAATTCACATAAACTTAAGGTAAAGGGGTGGAAAAAGACATTCCATGCAAATGGACACCAAAAGCTAGCAGGAGTAGCTATTCCTATATCAGACAAAACAAACTTGAAAACAACAGCAGTCGAAAAAGACAAAGAAGGACATTATATAATGATAAAAGGCCTTGTCCAACAGGAAGGTATCACAATCTTAAATATAGAACAATTATTACTAAACCTAAAAACTGGCATAGACAGAAGCATAATAATAGTGGGGGACTTCAATACTCCAATGACAGCACTTGACAGGTCATCAAGACAGAAAGTCAACGAAGAAACAATGGATTTAAACTATACCCTAGAACAAATGGACTTAACAGATATTTACAGAACATTCCACCCAACAACCACAGAATATACACTCTATTCATCAGCACATGGAATGTTCTTCAATATAGACCATATTGTAGGCCACCAAACAAGTCTCAATAAATTTAAGAAAATTTAAATTATATCAAGCACTGTCTTTGACCACAACTGAATAAAACTGGAAATAAAATAAACTATAGACAAATATATCTGATGACTATAGATGCAAAAATCCTTAACAAAATACTAGCTAACCAAATCCAACAGCATATCAAAAAGATAATCCACCATGATCAAGTGGGTTTCGTACCAGGGAGGCAAGGAAGGTTTAACATACTCAAGTCAATAAATGTGACAGACCACTTAAACAGAATAAAAAACAAAAATCACATAAACAGAATAAAAAACAAAAATCACATGATCATATCAATAGATGCAGAAAAGGCATCTGACAAAATCCAGCATCCCTTTATGATTAAATCCCTCAGCAAAATCAGTCTAAAATGGACATACCTTAATGTAACAAAAGCCACCTATGGACATACCTACAGCCAACATAATACTGAACGGGAAACACTGAAAGCATTCCTGTTAAGAACTGGAAGAAGAAAAGGATGCCCACTCTCACCACTTCCATTCAACATAGTACTGGAAGTCCTAGCCAGAGCAATCACACAAGAGAAGTAAAGGGCATCCAAATCAGTAAAGAGGAATTCAAACTGTCGCTGTTTGCTGATGATATGATTGTAGACCTAGAAAATCCTAAAGACTCCTCCAAAAAGCTCCCAGAACTGATAAATGAATTCAGAAAAGTTTCAGTATACAAAAGCAATGTGCACAAATCAGTAGCACTGCTATACACCAACAGCAATCATGCGGAAAATCAATTCAAGAACTCAACCCCTGTTATAATAGCTGCAAACACACACACACACACACACACAAACATACACACACACACAAACTTGGAAAATATACCTAACCAAGGAGGTGAAAGATCTCTACAATGAAAACTATAAAACACTGCTGAAAGACATCATAGATGACACAAACAAATGGAAACACGTTCCATGCTCATGGATGGGTACAATCAATACTGTGAAAATGAACCTACTGTCAAAAGCAATATACAAATTCAATGCAATTCCCATCAAAATAACACCATCCTTCTTCACAGAACTAGAAAAGACAATTCCAAAATTCACATGGAATCAAAAAAGAGCCCACATAGCCAAAGCAAGACTAAGCAAAAAGAACAAACATGGAGGCACTGCACTATCCAACTTTGAACTATACTACAAGGCTACAGTTATCAAAAAAGCATGGTACTGATATAAAAATAGGCACTTAGACGAATGGAACAGAATAAGAACCCAGAAATAAGGCCAAATACTTAAAAAGTCAACTGATCTTCGACAAAGCAAACAAAAATATGAAGTAGGGGAAAGGACACCTTATTCAACAAATGGTGCTGGGATAATTGGCAAGCCACATGTAGAAGAATGAAACTGGATCCTCGTCTCTCACCTTATACAACAATCAACTCAAGATGGATCAAGCACTTAAATCTAAGACCTGAAACCATAAAAAGTATAGAAGATAGCATTAAAAAAACCCTTCTAGACATTGGCTTAGGCAGAACCCAAAAGCAAATGGAACAAAAACAGTAAGTAGGTGGGACTTAACTAAACTAAAAAGTTTCTGCACAGCAAAAGAAACACTCAGCAGAGTAAACAGAAAACACACAGAGTGGGAGAAAATCTTCACAATCTACACATCCGACGAAGGACTAATATCCAGAATCTACATGGAACTCAAACAAATTAGCAATAAAAAACAAACAATACCATCAAAAAGTGGGCTAAGGACATGAACAGATAATTCTCAAAAGAAGACATATAAATGGCCAACAAACAAATTTAAAAATGCTCAACATCACTAATGATTGCAGAAATGCAAATCAAAGACACAATGTGATACCACCTTACTCCTGCAAGAATTGGCCATAATCAAAAAAATAAAAAAACAACAGATGTTGGTGGGGATGCGGTGAAAGGCACCACTTTTACACTGCTGGTGGGAATGTAAACTAGTACAATCAGTATGGAAAACAGTGTGGAGATTCCTTAAAGAACGAAATGTAAAACCACCATTTGAGCCAGCAATCCAACTACTGAGTACCCAGAAGAAAATAAGTCATTATACAAACAAGATACTTGTACACATATTTATAGCAGCACAATTAGCAATTTCAAAAGTATGGAACCAACCCAAATGCCCATCAATCAATAAATGGATAAAGAAATTGCAGTATATATACCATGGAATACAATCCAGCCATAAAAAGGAATGAAATAATGGCATTTGCAGCAACCTGGATGGAACTGGAGATCATTATTCTAAGGGAAGTAACTCAGGAATGGAAAACCAAACATCTTATGTTCTCACTCATAAGTGGGAGCTAAGCTATGAGGATGCAAAGGCATAAGAATGATACAATGAACTTTGGAGATTTAGGGGAAAGGGTGGGAGGAGGGTGAGGGATAAAAGACTACAAATTGGGTACAGTGTATACTGCTCGGGTTCTAGGTGCACCAAAATCTCACAAATCACTTAAGAATGTACTCATGTAACCAAACATCATCTATTCCCCAAAAATCTATGGAAATTTAATAAAATAAAAAAGAAAGTGTTCATATTAGAAATATTTTAAAAATTGTACTATTAATACTTTTGTAAGTGATGATTCCTTAAAAAATTCTATTGAAAGAAACAAGCCAGATACAAAAAAGTACATACTTTATAAAAAAGTGTATCTATCTATAGATAGATAGATAGATAGATAGATAGATAGATAGATAGATAGATAGATAGATAGATAGATTTTTTTTGAGACAGAGTCTGGCTCTGTCACCAGGCTATATATAGTACAGTGGTGCGATCTCGGCTCACTGCAACTTCCAACTCCCTGGTTCAAGCGATTCTCCTGCTTCAGTCTCCTGAGTAGCTGGGATTACAGGCATGTGCCACGACGCCCAGCTAATTTTTGTATTTTTAGTAGAGACAGAGTTTCACCATGTTGGCCAGGCTGGTTTCAATCTCCTGACCTCGTGATCCACCTGCCTGGGCCTCCCAAAGTGCTGGGATTACAAGCATGAGCCACTGTGCCTGGCCAAAAAAAAAGTATATTGTATCAGTACGTATGTAGGCAGCCCCAACTTTGACAGCCATGCAGGACCACAAAAATGACTGTACAAGTTGTCCAGGCAAAGTAATCTTTAATAATCGATGAGAAAAACTATTTTTCCATAACTTTTAAATTTTTTGTCAAAATATAACTTTGTTACTGTCATTTATAAGTGTATAGCAAAATTTTAAAAACTAGTATTTATTGAGTACGTTCTAAATTAAAACATTAGACACATTGAGAATTAACATGATTTATTCTTTATAAAAAGTTTATCAAGAGTAGTTTGAACAGTGCTTGCCACCTCTTATCAAAAAAAAATACAGAGCAAGCATTTTTTTTATGTCTTGGCAAATTGTTATACACCTTTCTAAGTTTGGATCTGCTTCCATGTTTTACCCTTTATGCTTTCAATGGCATGAAACATCTCGGAGAGTTCTTTTAATATAATGGCTTTTGCCAATGTCACGTCTACTGGACTGCCTTCATCCTTTTTGTCACAATCACTTTCTTCACTCATGTTGATAAGGTTGCCTTTATTAGTTTCCCTGGAGGTATATCTAGAATCTCTTTAATGGCAGCAGTGTCAACACTTCGATGACAGCTATTTCTTCCTTAATTCCCTTTACATTTGACTCAAATTTTGCTTCCAGTGTTATAACTTTTTGTTTCTTTGTTGCGTTTTCATCTTTGATGGCCAATTCCCCCTTTCAACTATCTGTGTTATAAAATGTCACATGTTTGTCACTGGGAAGGAGGCAACAGAACAACAGACTTTGCTATCTAAGCATAAACTGATTAACATGTCACTGATCAATCACCCACAGACTTTAAAAGATGTGATGTGATTGGTCACTGGTCATGATTTATATCTGTTATTTTCTTTTTTTTTTGAGACGAAGTCTCGCTCTGTGGCCCAGGCTGGAGTGCAGTGGCCGGATCTCAGCTCACTGCAAGCTCCACCTCCCGGGTTTACACCATTCTCCTGCCTCAGCCTCCCGAGT
>NW_012117599.1:3152807-3203485 GCF_000951035.1 Colobus angolensis palliatus
TACCTAAAGAAGTATTTTGAGGATAATTTAAAGCTTTACATGTTTCTATTAGAAAAAAAGGCCTAAGAAGTAAAAATGTAAGCATTCACCTGAAGAAAATTCAAGAAAAAAAGAAATCTAAAGAACATAGAAGAAAGGAAATAAGAAAATAAGAACAAAAGTTTATGAAATAATAAAAACAAACAATAGAGAGGATCAAAACCAAAGCAAAATGTTGGTCTTTGGAAAAAACTAATAAACCACCAATTCCAGAATAGAAAAACAGGAAATAACTACAGACTCTACGTACATTAAAATGTTCACAGGATATTATAAATAACATTATACTAAATATCTTTTAAAATTTAGACAAAATGAAAAATGCTTACATATATATACTGACTGGCTTAAGAAAAAATTATTTCTTTAATAAATAAATGAAATAAAACCTTCCCTTAAAGAAAAGATGGGCCGGGCGCGGTGGCTCAAGCCTGTAATCCCAGCACTTTGGGAGGCCGAGACGGGCGGATCACGAGGTCAGGAGATCGAGACCATCCTGGCAAACACGGTGAAACCCCGTCTCTACTAAAAAATACAAAAACTAGCCGGGCATGGTGGCCGGCGCCTGTAGTACCAGCTACTCGGGAGGCTGAGGCAGGAGAATCACTTGAACCTGGGAGGCGGAGGTTGTGGTCAGCAAAGATCGCACCATTGCACTCTAGCCTGGGCAACAAGAGCGAAACTCTGTCTCAAAAATAATAAAAAATAAAATAAAAGCCATAAGAAAGGTAAAGTATCAGTCAATCTAAATTACAAAAATAGATGTAAACATACAAAACATTAGTTAACTTAGACCAATAATAAGTAACAAGCATAATATAGTGTGACCAATCCGTATTTATTCTACCCTGTAAGGTTGGTTTAGTATTACAAAATTAATCAGCATAAGTTCACATTTTAACAGAATAAGGGAGAAAAATAATGTGACCATCTAAATACGTGAATAAAAATTATCAGATCAATTTCAACATTGATGCATGATTTTTTAATATCTGGGCAAAATAAAAATAGAAGAAAATGTTCTTAAATCTAGTATTACATAGTTATCAAGAAACCTACAAGAAATGTATTTAATAGTTAATTAGAAGTAATTCACATATAACACGGCAAGAAAAATAAAATGTGTAAGAATTAGAGAGGCCGGAAAAGAATACTTGCAGATAACATGATTTTGTATACACAAATGAAAAAAACACTTTTGTAGATGGGTTATTAAAAATAATGAAAAGTTAGCAGGACTGTTGAATACCACACCAAAATACAAAAATCAATTTTATTTTTATACACCAGCCACAATTTTTAAAAACAATTAATATAATCTCAAAATACTGAGTACCTATGAATTTAACAAAATAAATGTAAGACCTCTCTACACACAAAAAATAGGAAACATTACAGAGCAAAACTGAAAAATATATAAATATATAGAGAGATATGCAATGTTTATGGCAGTCCAGAAGACTCAAATAACATAAAAATAAATTATTTCAAAATTAATCTATTACTCAATTCAATGCCAGTTAAAATCTTAATAGGGTTTTTCTTTTTCGGGGTGGACTTTGACCAGCTAACTCTAAAATTTATATGAAAATTGAAAATGCAAAGGGCCAGCAACAGTCAAGACTTTCTTGATGAATAAAAAGGTAGATTTGTTCTTATAGATTTAACACTTTTACAGTTATAGTAATTAGGGAAGTTTTGTAATGGTACAAGAACCATGTAAAAGATAAATGGAACAGATTACTGACCCTAGAAATACACACATACATAGATATTTATTTATAAGAAAAACATCTCTGCAGAGCGGTAAAGGACAATCTTTTCAACAAATATTGCTGGGAAAATTTGAGTCATCATATGCTAAAAAACAAAATAAAACAAAACTTGCCCACTGCCTCACAACATATACAAAAATACACTCCTGGTAAATTACAGATATAAATATGAAGATAATATAGGAACATACCTTCATGTTCCTATAACTGAGAAAGAAAAAAAAAGCATAAATTAGGCTGGGCACGGTGGCTCACGCCATAATCCCCGCACTTTGGGAGGTCGAGGCGGGCGAATCACAAGGTCAGGAGATCGAGACCATCCTGGCTAACACCATGAAACCCCGTCTCTACTAAAAATAGAAAAAATTAGCCGGGCATGGTCGTGGGCACCTGTAGTCCCAGCTACTCAGGAGGCTGAGGCAGGAGAATTGCGTGAACCCGGGAGGCAGAGTTTGCAGTGAGCCGAGATCACGTCACTACACTCCAGCCTGGGTGGGAGAGTGAGACTCTGTCTCAAAAAAAAAGGATAAAAGCATAAATCAAATGGGAAAGATGAATAAATCTGACTACATAAATAACATCTGTTAATAAAAAGATACTTTTATTTTTGTAGAGACAAGGTCTTGCTATGTTGCCTAGGCTTATTTCAAAGTCCTGGCCTCAGGTAATCCTCCTGCTTTGGCCCCTCAAAGTGCTGGGATTACAGGTGTGAGCCCCCGTACCCAGCCCAAGACAAGCTTTCTTGGAGAACATCAACAGTAGACTAGATGAAGTAGAAAAAAATAATTTGTAAACTTGAAGGCAGGTCATTTGAAAATACCCAGAGAATAAAAAAGAAAAAAGACTAAAAAGAAATGAAGAAAGCCTATGGGATATGTGGGACACCATCAAGAGAGCGAACATTAACAAAGAATTATAAAAATGAAAGGAGGGAGAGAGAGAAAGGAACAAAAAGATAAAGAACTAAAGATTCAGCCTCAAGAAAGGAGGAAATTCTGTCATATGCTACAACGTGGACAAACATTGACATTCTGCTAAGTGAAATAAGACAACCAGAGAAGGACAAATACTACTCAATACTCTACTTACAAGATGTCTCTGAATAGTTAAACTCAGAAACAGAAAGTAAAATGGTAGTTGCCAGGGACTGACTGGAGGGGAAAATAGGGAGTGCTGTTCAGAGGATCAAGAGGTTCAGTTACGCAATACGAAAAACTCTAGAGATCTGCTTTACAACACTGTTCTTACATTTAACAGTATCAGATTATATACTTAAAAATTTGTTAAGAAAGGCCAGGCCCGGAGGCTCATGCCTGTAATCTCAGCATTAAGAGGAGTGTGAACTACTATTTTTCTTTCTTATTTTAAGTTCCGGGGAATATGTAAAGGATGTGCAGGTTTGTTACACAGGTAAACGTGTGCCACGGTGGTTTGCTGCACAGATCAACCCATTACCTAGATATTAAGCTATTACTATGCTTCAGTGTTCATAGATGCAATGAAATTCAACCTTACTGAATCTGTAGAACCTCTATTTCTCACATCAACAGATACTAAAAGTAAAACCACTCATGTAGAGGTCTTCAATAACTCATTTTCCCCGTCGCCCAAGCTTATTGCCGTAGGCTGCTTCAATTGATATGTCTTCAGCAACCACACCAGTACATAGGAAAGACTAAGTATAGTACTTGCATTCAATTAACATATATTCCACCACATGCTCCTATTTCTCTGTTATGGCTTTTCATTATATTCTAAATCACTCTTTTTCTAAGCAACTGCCAAACCTGTGCTTTGTGTTTTCTTATACTGTTCATATCCCAGAACAGAATTTAAAGTTATAAAGGTAAATTAAACAATCAAAGTCAAATATATTTTGTATCCAGCAGAGCTTTGTAAACGCTATTTCAGTGAAAAGTTGAAGTTTTTAACAAATGCAAAGTAAGATTACTAGAAGTATGATTCCTGGTTAAGTGTGGCATTACGAGTCTGTGATTGAGCTCAGGAAAATTGTTCACTGTGTGCCGAGGTTCCTACAACTGCTTTTCAATCATCCTTTCAGAAATGAACTCAACAAATAATTTTCATTATAAAATACACTATCAAAAGCAGAGCTATAGTTATAGTAAACTGTTGGTTGTTTAAAGGTAATTTAGTTTACCTCAAAGAATTATTCTCTGCTTTTTGTCTGCCAAGTTCACTTTCGGTATCCATTGCCTTTCTTGCTAGTGATTTCATTTCTTTTTCCACAGTGCTTATGGTTTCCTTCATCAAAGTCATATTTGACATTTGCTCCATACGTTCATCATCAAGCTATACAAGTAGAATGACAAGGTTACTGCCATCACTAAAAACACCTTAGTAATCTTCCTGAAGGGACATATTCCCTCTGCACAGACTGGTTTGTGGCAAGACTGACATGATGAGATTATCAGGTTAGACCTGACTGCTGTAGGTTTTACAGATAAGGTGTTCTGAAGTAGGACCAAGAAGCAGCCACTGCAAAGCTTTTCTATAAAGCTTATCACAATATATCAGTCTACATTTTTCAATCTGGTTCAATCTGACTATAGTATAAATATGCTATTTGCAAAAGAATTTATTTGTTGCCCAACATTAACAAATTACACATATAATGTAGAATTATGAAAATAAAAATTATTTTCTCCTGTCTAGTAATTTTCTTTTTTTGAGATGGAGTCTCGCTCTGTCGCCCAGGTTAGAGTGCAGGGGTGCAATCTCGGTTCACTGCAACCTCCACCTCCCAGGTGCAAGCAATTCTCCTCTCTCAGCCTCCCAAGTAGCTGGGACTACAGGCGCACACCACCACACTTGGCTAATTTTCGTATTTTTAGTAGAGACAGGGTTTCACCATATTGGTCAGGCTGGTCTCAAACTCCTGACATTAGGTGATCCACCCGCCTTGGCCTCCCAAAGTGCTGGGATTACAGGCGTGAGCCACCATGCCTGGCCCCTGTCTCATATTTTTAACTCATTACAATAAAACAGTACAGATGAATTTATAAACATCTTCAATTATATTTGGTAACAGAAAGTTAAATTTCCTTAATTATGTTAATATAGTGACAATATCATCAATATATATTCATAGCATATCAAATCTGATTAGGAAAAAGGTGATGTTTCACATTTAAACTCAGTTTAAATATACTTTGCTTATCATTTTTATTTCATCAAAATTTTCCCTACTGTATCCACTCTTTAGGTAGAATAAACCATTTTCTTTACATCTGGCAATATTATGTTTAACAAAATATGGAGATGAGAAAGTGGATAAGATCCCTGAAAACGAATTCCTAGTGATTTTTTTGAAGTACACACTTTGCAATCTAACACCAAAAAGCACTTACATTTTTAGAAGGAAATAAGCAAGTGAAAAAGTGACAATTTACACTATAAAATACCTTAAGCATTTTAGGACTATAAACACTATCTTAGAAAAATAAAAGAACTTCTCTGAACACAGAAAAAGGGAAAAGGGGAAAGTCATTGAGTGTTTATAGCCAAAAGAGATTTTTTTTTTTTTACATTATGAACGGTACACTCCAGCTCCTCTATCCTTTGTTCCAGGTGAGCCTTCTCATTAAATGCTGTCTCTTGAGCAATCTGATTAAAAAGCAAAAACAAAATAAAGTGATTTCAATATCCCTGCATTTGTGTTTCACCTATGTTCACGTAAATAAAATCCTTTCCAACCTTCAGCCTCTCTCTCAAACTATCTCGTTCTGTGGTCATTCTTCGTAAATCAGTGAAGGCTACGTCTCTTTCAGTCTCCACGCGCCGGAGAATAGCATGTGCCGTGGTTGATTTAGGACTCTTACAGCTTTTCATCATTTCTCGTCGAAGTCGGGCAATCTCTTCCTGTGCCTATTATTTAAATCATAGAATTTGGTATAACAAGCTTTATGTTCTATGTTTAGAACACGTAAACATAAAAAATCTTTAGCCAGTTAAAATGCAAAACTACATCAACATGCATGCAGCAGGGTAATGGTATCACTTTTATTTTAAAATGAATTTATACAAATAAATGAAAATGGATATATTTAAATAGAAGTTCATGTTACAACATCTTTGTCAAAAGTCTACAATAAAATTAATTTGGAGGAAATCATTGCAACAGAAAATGTTTTGCTAAGAAATATATTTGGTATACTCCATTTATTCATTTTGTAGTGTAAATTTAAATTCAGCACAATTTAGGCAGACTGCCAGTTTAATAAATATTATCATAGTGTTTCAGTCTTCCTAAATATAAATACAGATGCCATTCCTATGTCCTGCTACTTTTGCACTGACAGAAAGGCCTACCAATCCTTACTGATAACCCAACATAGTCTCTGCACATCTGTTCAACCATCCTTGGGTCCCCAATCTATTCCAAACCTGCAGATTATTTAATATCATAGTTTGCTGCACAGGTCTCTTTATCTTCCTTCCTCTTGATTTTGATCACTGTTTATTCAGACGGTCTCCAAGCCCCAAAGGAAAATATATAATTTCCCAATTTCCATAGCTAAGCCTTCACCAGAACCCCAAACCTCATCTCCTAAAGTATCTTCTAAGATCTCCCTGACTTAATTATAATTATTTCTTCTCCTCTTGAATAGTGCCCTCTCCACTGGCACTTTCTCCCCTGCCTTCAGTCATGAACGGTGCTCCCTTATCTTGAAAACCTGTCACTTTATCCTGCTGACCAATTTACCATCCTATGTCTCTTCTTCCTTCGACACGTTAAAAAAAAAAATGTCCTATGGTCTATAACTATTGCCAATGGTTCCTTACCATCCACTCTACCACCCCAGAATAACCTGGCTCCCACCCTCCCACCCTCTGTGGAATTTCAACTAAAGACCTAACCAAATATAATGGTCTTTTCTCAGTTCCTATTCTCCTTGATATTTCAGTGATGTCTGTTGCTGTTTACAACATGCTTCTTTTTGAGATTCCTTCCTCCCTTATAACATTGTTCCTCCCTAGCTCTCTGCATCTTTGTCTCTTTCAAAGGTTCTCTTCTGCCTCTTGAATATTGTATCTTAAATTTTCTGCTCCTCTACGTACAGTTTTCTCATTCAGAGACTTCATCCACTCTGAAGGCGCAAAGCTCACTGCTAAGCAGATGATTTCCAAAGCTAACTATTTAACTCTTGCCTCTCTCTAATCCAGTCCCACAGTTCTTACAGCCTGATGGCAATTACAACCTGAATGTGCTACCATAATCTTACTCTGTCTAAAAACAAACTCACATCTTTTTCCTCAAACCACCAAAGACTCTCCTATTTCTTATTTTATTACCATATTGCTGAGTCATTCAAGACAGAATTTTAGTCACTGTCATGTAACCCTCCTTCTTCCTAAGATCAAATGATGTCAAATCTCCCTTCACAAGGTCTTTTGCATCTGTCCCTACATTTATTTCCACTGAAACACCCTTGCTTAGTCCCTTAATGCCTTATATGTGCACAACCGTAACAGCCCTCTAAGGAGGAGTCCATGGTCTCTCCCTCCTCCAACTCTCTCAAAGGAGAAATTGTTACATAAGAAGACGATATAGAAAGATGACGTGAGAAATAAAAATTTGCCATAAGGTTAAAGTTTTTAAATTGTAAAATGCTACTTTGGTCATATTTTGCCTGCCTTTAAAAAAAAACAAAAGATTGTTGCTTATAAAGCAAAATATAAACCCCATATAAGGCCCATTGAACAGCCTGTACCATTTAGTCCAGAAGTCAGCAAACTATGTATAACTCACAGGCCACATCTAGCCTGCCTCCTGTAGGTCTGTAAGTGGAGAAATATTTTTGCATTTTTAAATGACTAGGGAAAATATCAAAAGAATATTTTAAAACAAGTAAAAATAATGTGAAATTCAAATTTCAGTATCTATAAAGTTTTATTGTAATAGAGTCAAAGTTATTCATTTATGTATTGTCCAAAGCTGCTTTCACCCTACAACTATAGGGCTGATTAGTTACAACAGAGACCACATGGCTTGCAAAGCAGAAGATATTTTTTGTCTGGGCTTTACAGAAAAAGTATATTGATTCCTGCTCTAGTGTAATCTACCTTTCAAGTCTTAGCTCTCTCCCTTCTCCACTGACACACATCCTCTATTCTAGTCTTAAACCAATTTATTTATCTGCTGATTTTCCTACCTTTATCCTTTGCCTCATACCATTCCTTTAGTCTGGAATGTTCCTTCTAGTTCCTTTCAGCGTAACAGAAACTCCATTCATTTTTCAGGGCTCACACTTCATAACTTTTAACAAAGATTTCCTTGATCACCATACCTCAAAATGCCCAATTCTTTTGTTTCTTATAATATCTTCTAGACCACTTATAGTAATAAAAGTCAATAAATACAATATACTTTGTCTCCCTAACTAGACTGTACATTTATAGGAGAACATGGTCAGCATCTTATCATTTTTCTATCCCTTAGAGTAGTGAGCCTAGAACCCTACATATAACAGCTATAATTTGTTAAAAAATTGTGATACTTTTAAAAGAAGTTATATGGGTGATTTATAGGATTTAATACTTGTTGGGTAAAGAAGTTATTTGATTAATAAAAGCTATGCAATTTTAAGCTAGAAAGCAGAGGTAAACTACATACTTCTTTTATTCTCTAAAATTAAGCAAATTACATAGAAGTTCCCAAAGTGATGCGGTAAGGTGTGGCGAGCTCACGATGAAAAGGTCAGGATTTGATCTTTTTACCTTGAACTCACAACACCTTATCTTTTAACGGTTTCTCCATATCTTATTCCAAAAATAAGACTATTTTTATGCATGCATATGATCTTTTTTTGGCTATGGGGATAACATATGTGTGTACTCACATACCTACTATATTGGAAATGTATTACATTTCATTAAGAATATCTTAAAAACATATGTAATCCCCAAATGTTAGATTAATTTGATTTGCAGGTTTAAGCAGTCTCATAGATCTCAAAGAAGAATTACATACCTCTAGAATTCAATGTTATTGCTTACATAATTTGTTTTTTTATAAGTTTACCTGTTCATAAAGAAGGAAGGTCTTGTCTCTCTCTGATGTAAGAACCTTGACATTACCCTGAATTTCTGCCAAATGGCGCTCATATTTTTCCAGCATGCATTTAAGTTCTTCACGATCTCTTGTTGTTGTCTTCAAAAGTTCTACATCACAGTTTGCACCCTGTAATTATGTAAGGAATCTGAAATTCTTCTTTGATATATAGTACTGATAGAAAGGTGCTACTAATAGCAGTGAACAATTTCTATTTAAGAAAACAAGACTATATAATGAAAGGAAATTATAAAAAATAAGTTTAAAAACCACGTATTTTTAGAACAGCTTTGTTCCAAATTATCCCACATTTGTCTGATTACCTCCCAAGTGCTACTTATGCTGAGGATAAAGAATCAATATCAGTAGTCTACTATGCCATCAGAGAAACTTCTGTCTCTCAACCCCTTTGATATAGCAATTCACACCAAATCAAAACAAATCATTTCCAAATTAGGTAAAACAAAGAATAAAAGCCAGTGTCTGGGTTAACAAACTTCAAAATATTTATAAGTTTATAAAACCTACCCGGGCAGTTGGTGATGGGCGTCTTGGACTTTTAGACCTACTTCTCATCATCTTTCTCAAATGTTGAGCTTCACTCTTATAGTAATCTCTGTCTGCTTCCAAAGTCTTGACAAAGGAATCAAGTCTAGAAGGAGATTTATTTTGTGCTTTTTCAGTATCTAAAATTATCTTGCCAAGGAGGAAAAAATTAGGCCATTATTTCAAGCTAAATGATAGCATCATTTTCTAAGTGAAATTGAAAACAAACAGGATCCTTAAAAACATTTAATTTGGTATTTTTTTAAATACAACATTTAAAAAAATCATATATCAAAAATTTTTAAAAAGCAGTTAGGTATCTTTCTTTTCCAGAATTTCTGGGTATGCTACGTTTTAACTGAAAGTATCCTTAAATTTGCTCAATAATTTTGGAGAAAAAATGGTAAAGAAATTTTAGAGAGGCCAGAAATGTCCACAGACCTAGCACATATCCTAGAAATGGCATGGATTTACTTTAGAAAAACATACGCTACTAGGCTGGGTATGGTGGCTCACACCTGTAATCCCAGCACCTTGGGAGGCTGAGGCGGGTGGATCATGCGGTCAGGAGTTTGAGACCAGCCTTAGTAGAGATGGTGAAACCCCCTCTCTACTAAAAATACAAAAAAATTAGCCAGGCATGGTGGCGCACGCCTGTGGTCCCAGCTACTTGGGAGGCTGAGGCAGGAGAATCGCTTGAACCCAGGAGGCGGAGGTTGTGGTGAGCCGAGATTGTGCCATTGCACTCCAGCCTGGGCAACAAAGCAAGACTCCATCTCAAAAAAAAAAAGAAAGAAAAACATATGCTACTATTAAAGCATCTGTTATAGCATCAAAGTTTTGTCCAATATTGTTCAATGAGTGAATACATTAACTGAATGCTGGATATTCCATACTTGTAAGCATTCCCATGAATTTGCATTCACTTCAATATATTTAGAAACACTTCTTTGACAACATTTATTTAACAATACTTTATTGGAAGAAAATTATAAATATACTTTCAGATAGACGGTTTTAAATATTTTAAATAACATTAAAATGTTTTAAACACAGTTTTCATTTCACATTGTTAGACAAAACATTGGAATTATGTAACAAAATTTATGGCTTAAAAATATTTATTATTAAGGGGGATAAAAGTTAATGTGTAAACAAACACACTTTATATTTTGAGAATTAGTCAGTCACCATTTTAAATCAATTAACAGATAAGGACATTAATAAAACCAACCAAAAGTTGTTCTTTGCCTCTAGGAAAGAAAGGAGTAGTGATGAAAGAAGCAAAAAAAGGTCACTCTTACAGATAGGGGTTCCCCTGTGTCCCTAGCAGCTGGTGCAGATTTTAGAAAACAAACATATTTTATTCCTCACGAAACGCATGAGAGCCAAAGATATGACTTTATATATTTAGTGACCAAATAAAAACGATTCCTTAACATATATTTATGAAAAATGTACTTACAGATTTAAGCCTTTTTATTGTATCTTCCAATACTATAATATTATTTTGCTGGCAAATGAGTTCAATCTGAAGAAAAAGTAAAAAAAAAATATATATTTCTATTAAAGATGTTTAAACTAATTGGAAAAAGAACATCAAAAAAAGGAAGTCACTTAAAAAAAAACATGAAGACAGTGAATATTTTAAAGAAGAAATAACCTCTGTTTAGCGACCTTCGATGATAAAAGATGATTTACCCAGGATGAAATAACAATTCCCTTCAATTATCTAATGTTCTGTATAAAATGTTAATTGATTATATTTTACAAAATTATTCCCCATAAACTGGAACAAAATGTTAGTACTAACTATAATTCTGAAGATAATAGGAAAGCAATAAAAGAATGACTAGAATAAAATAAGTTAACCCAAATTATCCCATTCAGAAAAGATTGCTTTCTCTTCTGAACTCAATTGCTTAGTTCAATTCAACACACAAAATACTTTTTGTATCCATTTATGACAGTGAACATAACCAGTCTTATCAGATAGGACCTATAGTCACGTATTTAGCATATGACTACACTATATTCCTACAAGACAGTGACTAAGTTTTTATGCAAAGCAGTAAAGCTCTTTTACAGTAAGCATATTTGCTTAATGTATTTTGCAGTTCATCAACTTTTCCCTCATTATTCTAAACTGCATCCTGATCTTGCCTAGTACATTTTAAATTTGAATTCTCTGGAATTACCGTACTTCATTTGTTTTTTTTTTTTTTTCTTTTTTTTGAGACGGAGTCTCGCTCTGTCGCCCGGGCTGGAGTGCAGTGGCCGGATCTCAGCTCACTGCAAGCTCCGCCTCCCGGGTTTACGCCATTCTCATGCCTCAGCCTCCCGAGTAGCTGGGACTACAGACGCCCGCCACCTCACCCGGCTAGCTTTTTGTATTTTTTAGTAGAGACGGGGTTTCACCGTGTTAGCCAGGATGGTCTCGATCTCCTGACCTCATGATCCGCCCGTCTCGGCCTCCCAAAGTGCTGGGATTACAGGCTTGAGCCACCGCGCCCGGCCTCATTTGTTCTTTAGACCAATGTTCTCTTCTACGATTTTTCTGGCAGTCATATTTTCAGTTTATGAAATATTAAGGGGTGCTATTATTTGGAACATTTTTCTCACAAGTAAAATACTTAGAAATAAAACATAATTATATACAGTTTGAATAACCTTATGTATAGTCTTGAATAGACAATTTTCAATGTTTTAGTGTCTACTACTAAGTAGACATTAAAATGATACAGGTCTACTTTGAATGTGTTAAGATTTCCACATTAAGTATAAAAATTCACTCTGCAAGAGTATCTAGTATGATACACTCTCATAAAAAATAAATTTATATGCAGACATCCTACAAATAAACATAACCAATAATACATAAGCTGAAGATTGTGTCTAGGTATAACAAGGTATGATTATGGTAGATGTTATTTTCTTCATTTACTTTTCTATATGGAGTAAAATTTGGTATAATAAACCTGTATTAATTTTACAATGATTAAAAAAAATGTTGATTCCACTCTGACAAACAAAATAACTGGCCCAAATGAAAAACTGCTAACCCAGTGTTTTCACTTACTTAACAATTAATGAATGCTTACTACATGCCTGCCATTGTGTTATGTGCTGGGTAAAATAATGAGTAAAAAAGGCAAAAATCTCTGCCTTCATAGAGCATACATTCTAGCCAAAAAAAGAAAAACAAAAGATAATAGTCAAAATATACGTTAGTGATTACATCTCTCAAAAAATAATACAAGGAGCACTCATGTTCTAGGCACCTGAGTTAAGTAAACAAGAGAGACAAAAATTTCTGCCTTTGTGGATCCTACATTCCAGCTAGAATAGACAATAATAAACCTTAAAAATAAATTATATAATATACTAGAAAAAGAAGAGCGGAGTTATGGATACTGGGAACATTTATGGAGGAACAGGTTGGAATTTTAAATAGGGTGGTCAGGAAGTCCTCATTGAAAGGTGACCTTTCAGGCCAGGCGCGGTGGCTCACGCCTGTAATCCCAGCACTTTGGGAGGCCAAGACGGGCGGATCACGAGGTCAGGAGATCGAGACCATCCTGGCTAACACGGTGAAACCCTGTCTCTACTAAAAAATACAAAAAACTAGCCGGGCGAGGTGGCAGACGCCTGTAGTCCCAGCTACTCGGGAGGATGAGGCAGGAGAATGGTGGGAACCCGGGAGGTGGAGCTTGCAGTGAGCTGAGATCTGGCCATTGCACTCCAGCCTGGGCGATAGAGCGAGACTCCGTCTCAAAAAAAAAAAAAAAAAGAAAGGTGACCTTTCACCAAAAACTTCAGAGGAAAGGAAGTCAAACATGTGAAAATCTGGGCAAAAAACATTGCAGGCAAAAGTTACAGCTCTAACAAAGATCCTAAGGCAAAAGAACGTCTGGTTGGTTCTAAGTGTGGAGACCGGCATGGCTGGAGCCTAGTGAGGGAAGGGGAAAGGAACAGCCAAGTGCTACAGGGAAAAATAAAGCAAAGAAGAAAGACAGGGAGTGTGTGCAGGGAATTGGGGGGTGGGTATTTCAGAGTCCGCTGTGTGGAAGGCATTGTGTAAAGTCTTTGTCCCCCACAAACAAAGGGGGACAAACAAAGACTTTACACAATGTCTTCCACACAGTGGGCTCTGAATACTTTTTAGTGAATCACCTACAGAAGTAACAATGATAAGGACTATCAGAGATCCAGTCCAATAATAAAGCCCCTATGTCAATTAAAAATATAAACTGTAGGAAGTAATAATGGTAAAATTGTAATTCTGCTTCACATTTCAAAGTATCATGTTCAGTTATCTGGTAAACACCGTGTTAACACATGAATGATAAACAACTCAAGATGAGAGAATAAATAGTTGAGGTGGTTTTAATGTATGTCCACAAATTCTAATACTCCTTCCTTCAATAGCTGGAGCTGAACTTCCCTCCCCTAGAGTGTGGGTTATACTTAGTGACTCACTTTTAAAGATGAGAATATGGAGGAAGTGATGAGATACAACTTTTGAGACTGGGTCATACTAAGCCCTGCAGATCCTCCTTATTATCTCTTGGATTGTTGGCTGAGGGAAAGGGGAAGGTGGAGAGAGAACAAGCTTCCACAAAGAATACATGAAGCAATCCTAGAGAGAGGTCCACCTGGCAAGGAACAGGCCTCCTGTCAATAGCCAAAAGCCATCTGAGTGAGCCATCTTAGAAGGAAATCCTCCAGTAGCAGTCAAGCCATGACTGTGGCAGTCATCTTTTTTTTGTTGTTTTCTGAGATCAAGTCTCTCTTTGTCATCCAGGGTGGAGCGCAGTGGTGTGATCTCAGCTTACTGCAACCTCTGCCTCCCAGGATAAAGCAATTATCTGGTCTCAGCCTTCTGGGTAGCTGGGATTACAGGCGCCCACCACCATGCCCGGCTAGTTTTCTGTATTTTTAGTAGAGACGGGGTTTCATCATATTGGCCAGGCTGGTCTTGAACTCCTGACCTGAAGTGATCTGCCTGCCTTGGCCTCCCAAAGTGCTGGAATTACAGGTGTAAACCACCAGCCCTGGCCATCATCTTGATTACAATTTCCTGAGAAACAGTGAACCAGAACAACCCAGCTAAGCCACTCTTGAACTCCCAACCCAAGAACCTGTGAGGTTATCAATATTTGTTGCTTGAAGGCATTCAAGTTTCAAAGTAATTTATTACATAGCAATAGCCAATAGTTAATATGAAAATATTTTAATGAACTAAATCATGGAAGAAGTAACTGTTGACCTTTAAAAATAAGACTAAAAGTAAATCGTTCCTAGTGAATATATTTATTATCTCAATTCCAGACAAACTAACAGTAGCTTTAGCCTCAGACTCTACCTCCACATACCCAGAGAATAATCTCAAACACTAGAAACCCAAACTTTCTTTCTCAGCAATCAAATTAGAAATCTCATTTCAAGTGCTACCCCACGAATTAGGCAAGGAATCTCTCCCCCATAAATATAAACCTAAAATGCACATCTAATGTCTTAGGATGATGACAACACACACTGGAGTTCATATCCCCAGTGTTGGTTTTGCATCTTTCTAATCCCCATTCTACTTGGGGACATTCACTTACTGAGGTTGGTGACTTCCTCATTTCAGGGCATTCTACCAACCCAAAGGCCTATTTCCATTTTGTTCTCTCTTATTAAGTTCCTGATGTCTTCCCTGTGTCAGCAACGGTATCTCTACTCTAAGACTGCTGCTTACTTCTTTTTCACCCAATAGCTTTCCAATCCTCAAATATACCCAACATTCCACATTATTTAGGGATATCTATTTCCTAGAAATACTAGTTGCCAAGCCAGGTAAAATTTCACCTGTAAAGTTAATACTTACAGTTTTAGGTAAATCTTAGCTCTTATATTTTAGATGTTTTCCATTCCAAAAATTCTTCCTTTTGATAGCAGAGAATTCACCCTGACATAGTACTTACTCTCTCTAGAACATAAACCCTAACAACCCTTTAAAAATGATGACTTCTAAACAGGGCATTCTCATTGTTGGAATTCAGTCAGTTTGGTTTCCCACAGTCTGGGAAGGAGTACAGTTAATTTTCAATTTGAAGACAAAAACAAGGAAGACATAATTACACTCTGCACTTCTGACAATTTTTTTTTTTTTTTTTTTGACAGAGAGTCTCGCTCTGTCACCCAGGCTGGAGTGCAGTGACGCGATCTGGGCTCATTGCAAGCGACTCTCAGGCTCAAGCTATTCTTGTGCCTCAGCCTCCCAAGTAGCTGGGATTACAGGCGTATGACACCATGCCCGGCTATTTTTTTGCATTTTAGTAGAGATGGGGATTCATCATGTTCACCAGGCTGGTCTCGAACTCCTGGCCTCAAGTGATCCACTTGCCTCGGCCTCCCAAAGTGCTGGGATTACAGGTATAAGCCACCATGCCTGGCTCAATTTTGAAAATTTTTATAATTAAGAAAGATGGAAATCAACTTACCATTAAACTGTGAATGTTACTTTTAAAAAAGTAACAATACATTCCACCTGAAGTGGCATTAAAAAAATAAGTTAAAAAAAATTTTAAAGTAACAATACAAACAAAAGTATATTGAAAAATGTTTAGGCCGGTGCGGTGGCTCAAGCCTGTAATCCCAGCACTTTGGGAGGCCGAGACGGGCGGATCACGAGGTCAGGAGATCGAGACCATCCTGGCTAACACGGTGAAAATAAAAAATACAAAAAAACTAGCCGGGCAAGGTGGCAGGCACCTGTAGTCCCAACTACTCAGGAGGCTGAGGCAGGAGAATGGCGTAAACCCGGGAGGCAGAGCTTGCAGTGAGCCAAGATCCTGACACTGCACTCCAGCCTGGGCGACAGAGCAAGACTCCGTCTCAAAAAAAAAAAAAAAAGTTCAAAATATTCAAGCTCCTTTTAAATATACTTCAAATACTTTAACGGCATCCATTTGAAGATAAATAATTCAAAAGTTAAAAACAAATCATTCTTATCTAGTATTTCAAGTAGTTCTAAGGACCTGTTCCAGACAACATGGTTTGAGAAGACTGTATCCTTAAAGTAATAAACTCATGTATTTAAACATTGCACTATTATGGCCAGGTGAGGTGGCTCATGCCTGTAATCCCAGCACTGTGGGAGGCCAAGGTGGGTGGATCACTTCAGGTCAGGAGTTCAAGATAGCCTGGCCAACATGATGAAACCCTATCTCTACTAAAAATACAAAAATTAGATGGGCGTGGTGGTGGGCACCTGTAATCACAGCTACTCGGGAGACTGAGGCAGAAAATCGCTTGAACCCAGGAGGTGGAGGTCCCAGTGAGCCGAGATCATGCCACTGCACTCCAGCCTGGGTGACAAATGGAAACTCTGTCTCAACAACAAAAAAGTTGCATTATTTGACTTTCCACTAATTTAAACTCATCCATTAAGCAGTCTCAATGAGAGGTTACTGCATAAAAATACATAGAATCCTAGAGTTCATCAATTGGACTCATATTTCAAATTACTGTAACAGTGACTTCAATAATGTTTCACCTGATAATTTATTTAATTGCTTTATTATTTGCTATAGGAGTCCTGTTACATTAAAAGAATGTTTAAGAAATAACACATAATAACAATTAGCTTTGGGAAATCACTTTGTTTACAGACACAATTTATTAATTTGGTGATTAATAAAATCAAGACAAATAAGCATGTTCACACACTTAAAAATTCAACAGGTTGTTTTTTGAACTTCAAATACACTCTATCTTGCTTATCAGCCATTAGGCAGCAATGGAGAAGTGAAACTGTCATTTTATAATTACGTTTAATCTCTAGTTTCTAAATTTCATGGCAGAGTACTCAATCAAGAAATAAAATGTCGATCAAAATATCATAAAGCTACAGTAACTAAAACAATGTGATGGTGGCACACAAAAAGGCAAATGAATCAATGAAAACAAATAGTCCAGAAACATAGTCACAGATATCTGAGAATTTAGTATCTGTTAAAATGGTAAGTCAAATCAGTGGAGAAAGGACTAGGCAACCCTACCTCATATTAGAACAAGAAGAAACTAGCAGTATTAAAAGAAGGAAAACTACTAAGAAGTATTAAAAGAAAACTTTAGAAAGTATATCTCTAGTTCCTAAGGTGAAAAAAAAAACCTTCCTGAACAAGAACCAAATGTCAGACATCAGTAAGAAAAAGATTGGCAAATTCTAAAATTTTAGTTAAAAAAAAACTTTTAAATTGACTTTTTATTGATACATAATAATGGTACATATTTATGGGGTACATGTGATATTTTAATACATGCATCAATATGTAATGATCAAATCAGGGTAATGGGGATATCCATCACCTTAAAGATTATTTCTCTGTTCTAGGAATACTCCAAATCTTCTCTTTCAGCTATTTTAAAATATGCAATAAATTGTTAAAGACAGTCACCCTACTGTGCCATCAAACACTAGAATTTATATCTTCTCTATAACTGTATTTTTGTACTAATTAACCAGCCTCTTTTCATCCTCTCCTCCCCACTATTCTTTTAGCCTCTGGTAACCATCAGTCTACGCTCTGTCTCCATAAGATTGATTTTTTCAGATTCCACATATGAGTGAGAACATGCAGTATTTGTCTTTCTGTGCCTGGCTTATTTCCCTTTACATAATGTCCTCCAGGCTCATTAATGTTGCTGCAAATGACAGAGTTTTATTCTTCTTTATGGTTGAATGACATTCTATTGTGCATATATACTGCATTTTCTTTATCCACTTATCCGTTAATGGACACCTAGATTGATTCCATATCTTGGCTATTGTGAATAGTGCTGCCATAAACATGGAAGTGCAGATACCTCTGTGACATACTGATTCCCTTTCTTTTGGATGTATACCCGGCTGCGTTGTTGCTGGATCACATGGCAGTTCTACTTTTAGTTTGGTAAAAATCATTTTTAAAGTGTATTGAAATCAATTATATGTGTGAAAATAAATGAAAAGAAACGTATCTATTAGTTTGTAGATATCTCCGCAGAAGAGAGAGGAATTGGGAAGTGGGAGCAACATTTGGTTCACAGAACATTCCTGTTGCTTTGAAATTTTTTACAATGACTACATATTACTTAGGAAATGTTTTGAGTAAAATTTGTTAAAAGAAATAAAATGTGAGAAACAATTTAATCCTTAGAACAGACATTTAAATATACTGTCAAATCTAAAAAGCTTCCAAATTATACAAATGAGAATGCTACTTTTTTCATTGCATTTAGAAATTACATAATGTTTAAAGTAGAATTAAAATCCTGATCAGTGGTAAATCTGGTACCTTGGCTTCTTCAAGTTCTTTGCTGGTGGAATCCACCACAAAATTTTTCTCTTTTTCTAGTTGCTCTGCTAGTTGGTCAATTTTAATCAATTCTTTACAAAGATGCTCATTGTGGCTGGTTAAATCGTCTACTTGACTGCTTACCACCTCCTTACTATCCAAGAGTTTCCTAACATATTCTTCCAAGCCATGATTTGTCTGTTTGAGATCTTCAATCTGTTATTATTAGAAAAAAAAAATCACATTAAAATAATTCCTTAGCTTTTTTCTGGGGAGCAAGTATGTGACTGGAATCAGGAAGGGAGCAACTATGTGACTGGCAAAGAAACTTAACTGTATACCTTTTTGTGCCTTCTGAATTTTGTACCATGTGAATGTATTACCTATTTGAAAAAATATATTAAACAAAAAATTTAAATTTTATAGCAATATCTTTCAAGACAATTTATAGTTTATTTTAAAAAGAACTTAATTACTATTTTTAGCCAATCTATTAGAAAAATGGCCAAATATTTTTATCTGCAATAAAGAAAATAGTTTTGAAATTAATTTTAATACCTTTAAGAGTTCTTTATAATTAAATTTCTAATTATTGTTATTAAAATACGTTAACTCTTTTAGGCCAGGCGTGGTGACTCACACCTGTAATCCCAGCACTTTGGGAGGCTGAGGTGGGCAGATCACCTGAGGTCAGGAGTTTGAGACCAGCCTGGTCAACATGTTGAAATCCCATCTCTCCTAAAAATAAAAAAATCAGCCAGGCATGGTGGCAAGTACCTGTAGTCCCAGCTACTTGGGAGGCTGAGGTACAAGAATTGCTTGAACCTGGGAGGCAAAGATTGCAGGGAGCCCAGATTCCACCACGGCACTCCAGCCTGGGTGACAGAGCAAGACTCTATCTTAAACAACAACAAAAAAAAGTGTGTGTGTATGTGTGTGTGTGTGTGTGTGTGTGTGTGTGTGTGTGTGTGTATATATATATGTATATTATTAACTCTTTTTTAAAAAGTTCTTTTAAAAGTACCAGTAACTTACTTGACTAAGCTAAATATCAAATCAATCAAGTATTTGCTGCCTAATGTGAAGGAACACAGCTTTCCTTCCCAGCCCACTATCAAACCATCAACGGATGAAGAAAAGGGCCTTTTCTATCACGAAGGTATCCAAATGCCTTTAAAGGAAGAAAACAAATTAGACCCATTGAACAATGCTTATGTCAGGAACTATATTAAATTCCAAAGATACAAAGATAGGTTAAGTACCTGCCCTTAGGGAACTTCTTGTTTACTTGAGGAAATACAAATACAATATGTTACGTGCAATAACAAAAATAACTATGAGCTAAAGTCATGGTACAAATTGTTTTCCATAGTACTTGTCTCTCATTGTGTATTTAACAAATATTTATTGAGCACCTATTGTGTCTAAGATACTGTTAGTACCCTGTAAAAGGTGCATTAAAAACAAACAAACAAACAAAACACTCGCACACAGAAGTTTCAGTCTTCAGTCCGTAAGGAGCATCTGAAATTGCTAAATCTCTCACCTCTTATGCCCCGAGGCTGCCCTTTTCAAACAGCTATAGAGGTATCGTCTTCCAAACCATTAAAATCAACAAAGTTGTCTTCAAAAAAACCTTCTAAGTTGTCGCTACATAAAAAATCCTAAAAGTCATGAATTAATTTTAACTAAATATGCCACAATGCCATTTATTGTACCCAGTAAACAGCACACCAAGAGGCATAATTAAAGTCATTAGTTTAATCTAGTATCTCCTACTCTCTTCTTCTCTTTAGGCCTTCTCCCATCTACTCGCAAAAATTCTTTGAAAATGCAAATTTGAGGTCATTCCTACAACCTTATGTTGCCTTATGACATTGAGAATAAAATTTTAAAATGCCATTTATGGTCCAACTCGACTTACCTGTCCAACCTAACTTCGCACCACCAGACGCACCATAAAAAAAACTCATTAAATTCATTTAAAAATTCATTTTAGAGGAGTTATTGAAATGTACACACTTGAAGTGTTATCACAGAACCCTCTTTATAAGAATCCTCAAGTAAAACCCTGCTTAGGCTTCAATTTCAGGAAAATACGTGCCTTTTTTGGATACCTGGTTTGTTCTTACCCTAACAATCATTAATTATTTAACTAATATTTCTATTTGCCTTTGTCTCTAGAAATTTTAAAGCCAAATCTAAAGCCCACCTCTGGCAACATGCACAGAAACTATGTACAATTATTTGTTACTGTCATCCCAGGCTTTCATTGTTTCCTTATTTTACCCTACCCTTATTATTTCAGCTACTTTCTTTTAAAACAAACAAGCTATAGGATGTGAAACGAACAGATAAACTTCAAGTTATGTTTTTCATCTTTGTTCGTGGCTTTTCCTATGCCATATTTCTCAGCAACAAGAGCACACTAAAAATGTCTGTTAACTTCCCATTGCACCAGGAGCTGTTAAATGCTTCTCCTTTCCAGTATGTGTGCCCATAAAGCCTCTTATATAAGTTTATCTCAATATTTTTTAAGATGCATTAAAATCATTTATTTCCCTGTCCCTTCTACTAAATTCTGAACAACTTAAAAGCCTGTATGTCTCATTTCTATATCAACATATCACTTGCTTCTGCATTGTTTATTACATATCTCACATACAATCCTCAAATTATTAAGCAAATAAAAGAAATTATCAGTAATATAAATGAACACTCCTCACTTCTCTCATGAAAACTCTACTTTCACTCAATTCCAAGACAAAAAGTACTTTAGAAGAGGCAGTCTAGAGTAATACAAAGGATATGGTCTTTGGACTTTGGCCAAGTTAGGTTTAAATCTTGTTGTTAGTTCTTTACCAGTTATGTAATTGGGGCGTTTACCATATTTTCTTGACCCTAGAAGATGCATCTGACTTCAGAAAAAAAATTAATGAGTCTCGAGTCTCTTCTGTTAAATGGACAGAATGCCTACAATTTGTAGAATTGTCATTAGACATTACATAAGAGCTCAAGTAAAATTTCCAGTATTATAGGTACTCAAGTAGTTTTGTTAAAAATTTTTATTTTTAAGTAAGATTTACAGGAAGCAAATGTAGTACAGATAAGTCTCATATGCCCTTTACTCAGTTTCCACTAATAGTTGTGTCATAAACAACACAGTACAATATCATACCCAGATACACCATGTGCACGGTGTTCTATATCATTTTTCTCACATGTGCAGATCTCTGTAACTACCACCTCAAGATACAGAACTGTTCCATTACCACAAGACTGTTCTTCTGTTGCCCCTTTATATTCTCCTTCCCTGTCCTCAATTCTTCCCAACCAATAATGTGTACAATTTTGTCATTTTGAAGACGTTTTATAAGTAAAATCATACAGCATGTGATATTTTGAGATTGCTTTTTTTCACTCAGCACAGCATCCTTTAGATCCATCCAAGTTGTTATTTGAATCAAATAGGTTCATTCCTATTTATTGCTGAATAATATTCCATGGTATGGAATACCACAGTAACCATTCACCAATTAAGGAAAACTGATTGTTTCCAGTTTGGGAATATAACAAAGCTGCTATGAACAACTGAGTAGGATATAGGTTTTGAGTAGATATATGTTTTCATTTCTCTGGAATAAATGCCCAGGAGTACAACTGCTGGGTTGTATGGTAAATGTATGTTTAGTCTAACCAAAAACTGCCAAATTATTTTCCAGAGTGGCTGTACCATTTCATATTCTTACCAGGATGGATGAGTAATCCAGTTTCTCCTCATCCTTGGCAGTATTTGGTATTGTCACTATTTTTTATTTTAGTTGTTCTTAGAACTGAATTGTTATTTCATCATGGCCTTAATATGCATTCCCCTGATGTTCACAGAGGTTGCATATCTTTTTCTAGTATACCACACATCGTTCTGTGAAGTATCTCTTCATGTCTTTTGCTCATTTTCTAACTGAATTGTTTGCTTCTCACTATTAAATTTTAAGAGTTCTTCATTTGATACAATAGATATGAGTCCTTTAGCAAATACGTGGTTTGTAGCTAGTCTTTTCACCATTTTAGCAGGGTCTTCTGCAAAGTAAAAACTCATATATACATATATATATATATTTGAGACAGAATCTCACTTTCACTCAGGCTGGAGTGTACTGATACAATCTCAGCTCATTGCAACCTGCCTCCTGGGTTCAAGTGATCCTCCCACCTCAGCTGAGGACTACAGGCATGTACCACCATGCCTAGCTAATTTTGTAATTTTTAGTAGAGATGGGGTTTTGCCATATTGGCCAGGCTGGTCTAGAACTCCTGGCCTCAAGTGATCCATCCACCTGCCAAAGTACAGGGATTACCGCCATGAGCCACCACACCCAGTCAAAAACTTCAATTTTGATTAAGTCCATATTACCAATTTTTCCTTTTATGAATCATGCTTTTGGTATCATATCTAAGAACTTTCCACCCAAGCCTAACTTCCCGCAAATCTTCTCCTACGTTACCTCCTAAAAGTCTCATAGTTTTATGTTTTACATTTACATCTATGGTCCATTTAGTTAATTTTTTATAAAGTGTGAGGTTTAAGTGTAGGGTAACTGTTTTCTCTATATCTAAATGCTGTGACACCACTTGTTGAAAAGACTATCTTCCACAGAACTGCATCTGCATCTCTGTCAAAAAATCAAATGGCTGTACTTGAATAGGACTAACTCTAGATTCTCTGTTCTGTACCATTCATGTATGTATCTATCCCTCACCAATATCACAGTCTTGATTATTGTAGTTATAAGTGTTGAAATAATGGAGAGTTTTGTTTTTGCTGCCTTCCTGTGGATTACCTCAACATTTTTTACAATTCTACATTGATTTATTTATAGTGTTTCTGAGTGTAACTCTTGTTTGATCTTTTTCTACTGGTTGTTCTAGGCATTACATTATATATACAGAACTTATCATAGCCTACATTTTAACAGTTCAAGTGAAAGTACAGAAACCTTACCTCCTGTTAGGTCCCTTTACCTTCCCCTATTAATAAAATAATTGTCTTAAATATTTCCTCTATATGCATTTAGAACCACATTCGACAGATAAATATAATTTTGTAAACTTAAAAAAAAATTGGCTCAGAGTAATGGTTCACATCTGTAATCCCACGACTTTCAGAGACTGAGGCAGGTGCATCACTTGAGAATCGGACTTCGAGACCAGCCCTGGCAACATGGCGAAACCCCATCTCTACCAAAAAATAAATAAATAAATACAAAAATCAGCCAGGCACGGTGGTGCATGCCTGCAGTCCCAGCTACTTGAAAGGCTGAGGTGGGAGGATTGCTTGAGCCCAGGACGCCAAGGCTGCAGTAAGCAGAGATCATGCCACTGCATTACAGCCTGGATGACAGAGCAAGACCCTTTCTCAAAAAGAAAAAAAGAAAAAGAAAAAAAAAAAAAGAAATTCTATTTCATTTATCTGTATTTTTTGCTCTATATATTGTTCTTCCTACTGCTCCAAGATTACTTTTTATCACTTCCTTTCTGGTTAGAGAAATTCTTTTAGTTATTCTTTGAGTGTAGCTCTGCTGGTAACAAATTATCTTAATTTTCCTTTATCTGAGAATGTCTTTAGTTTCCCTCAATCTTCAAAGATACTTTCTCTGGATATAAAATTCTGGGTTGACAAGTTTGCTTTTTTCTAGTACTTGAAATATGTTGTGCCGCTTCCTTCTTACCTCCAATCTTTCAGATGAAAAATACCTGCTTGTGACTTGAGTTGGTGTTCTTCCATAGATAATGCATGGTTTCCCTCTGGTTACTTTCAGGATTTTTTTTAGTGTCTTGGCATGGATTTCTTTGGGTGACTCCTGTTAAGTATTCAGCCACCTTCTTTCATCTGTTTTATGTCCTTGTGCCAAATTTGTGGGAAATTCAGCCATTATCTCTTCAAATTTTTTTTGTTTTGTTTTGTTTTTTTGAGACAGAGTCTCGCTCTGTCGCCCAGGCTGGAGTGCAGTGGCCGGATCTCAGCTCACTGCAAGCTCCGCCTCCCGGGTTTATGCCATTCTCCTGCCTCAGCCTCCCAAGTAGCTGGGACTACAGGCACCCGCCACCTCACCTGGCTAGTTTTTTGTATTTTTTTAGTAGAGACAGGGTTTCACCGTGTTACCCAGGATGGTCTCGATCTCCTGACCTTGTGATCCGCCCGTCTCGGCCTCCCAAAGTGCTGGGATTACAGGCTTGAGCCACCGCCCCCGGCCCTCTTCAAATTTTTTTTAGCACCACCTTCTCTCACTTTTTTGTCGAGCATAGTTTTACCTGTCTCTGAAGCTCTATTCAAATTTTTGTCAATCTACTTTCTCTCTGATATTTACATTAGGTAATTATTATTCTAGTCTCATGCTCACTGATTCATTCTTTTCCTCCGTTCTATTGAGAACATTGAGTTTTTATTTTCAGTTACTCTATTTTTAAAGCCTGTTTTATTGTCACAAAATATATATACATAATTTTCATTTTAACAATTTTTAAGTATATAATTCAGTGGCATTAAGTATATTCACAACGTTGTGTAACCATTACCACTATTGTATTTCCAGAATTTTTTTATTCCCCTCCCCCAAAAAACTCTATACCCATTAAACAACAATTCTATCTCCATATTTTGCCTATTCTAGGTAGAGGTGGAATCAGGCATTATTTGTCTTCCTATGTCTGGCTTACTGTACTTAGCATAATGTTTTTGAGGTTCATTCATTTTGCAGCATGTATCAGAATGTCATTCCTTTTTGAAGCTGAGTAATACTCTATTGTAAGCACATACCATATTTTGTTTATCCATTCATTTGTTGACATTTGGGTTTTTTCTACCTCTTGGCTATCGTGAATAATGTTGCTATGAACATTTGTATGGAAGTATCTACTGGAGTCCATGTTTTCAACTCTTCAGGGTATATGCCTAGGAGTGGAATAGCTGGATCATATGGTTAGTCTGTCTTTAAAATTTTGAGAAACCATCAAATGATTTTTCACCATGGCGGCACCATTTTACATTCCCATCAGCAATGTAAGCGCTCCAATTTCTTCACATCCTCACCAACACTTGTTATTTTCCATTATAACAACTATCCTGGCCGGGCACGGTGGCTCAAGCCTGTAATCCCAGCACTTGGGGAGGCAGAGATGGGCGGATCACAAGGTCAGAAGATCGAGACCATCCTGGCTAACACAGTGAAACCCCGTCTCTACTAAAAAATACAAAAAACTAGCCGGGCGAGGTGGCGGGCGCCTATAGTCCTAGCTACTTGGGAGGCTGAGGCAGGAGAATGGCGTAAACCTGGGAGGCAGAGCTTGCAGTGAGCTGAGATCGCACCACTGCACTCCAGCCTGGGTGACAGAGCGAGACTCTGTCTCAAAAAAAAAAAAAAAAACTATCCTAATGGGTATGAAGTGGTATCTCATGGTTTTGATTTGCATTTCTTTAATGGTTGATGATGTTAATCATCTTTTTCATGTATTTATTGACATTTGTATATCTTCTTTGGAGAAATATCTGTTCAAGTCCTTTGCCCATTTTTGAATTAGATTTTTTTGGGGGAAAAGAGGTTAATTGTAGGAGTCCTTTGTATATTCTAGATACTAAGCCCTTTTCAGATATGAACTTGGAAATATTTTCTCTCATGTAGTTAATAGACTAAATTTTTGGAGTAGATTTAGGTTTACAAAAAATTGATTAGGAAGTACAGAGTTCCTACATACTCCTCCCTCTCTCCCTCAACACAGTCTCCTCTATTATTTACATTTTGTATTAATGTGGTATATTTCTCACAACTGATGAAACAATACTGTTACATCATTAATATTATTATTATTATTATTATCATTCTGAGACAGAGTCTTGCTCTGTCGCCCAGGCTGGAGTGCAGTGGCACGATCTCGGCTCACTGCAAGCTCTGCCTCCAGGGTTCACGCCATTCTCCTGCCTCAGCGTCCTGAATAGCTGGGACTACAGGTGCCTGGCACTACGCCTGGCTAATTTTTTTCTATTTTTAGTAGAGACAGGGTTTCACCGTGTTAGCCAGGATGGTCTCGATCTTCTGACCTCATGATCCGCCTGCCTCAGCCTCCCAAAGTGCTGGGATTACAGGCGTTAGCCACCGCACCTAGCCTACTGTTACATTATTAATAGCTGATGTCAATAGTTTACCTTAGGGTTCACTCTTGGTGTTACCCACTCTGTGAGTTTTGATACACATGGGAGGACATGTATCCACTATTATATCATACAGAATAGTTTCACTGCCCTAAAAATCCTGTGCTCCACCTATTCATCCCCTCTCCCTCCAATTCCTGGTAACTACTGCTCTTTTTATGGTTTCTATAATTTTATCATCTCCATGTAGTTGGAATCATACATTTCATAGCCTTTTCAGGTTTGCAACAGGCTTTCAAGGTTCGCTCCATGTCTTTTCATGGTTACATAGCTCATTTTGAAAATACACTGAATACTATTCCATTGTATAGGCATACAACAGTTTGCTTATTCACTCACCTATTGAAAGACATCTTGGTTGCTTCCAAGTTTTTGGCAATTACAATAAAGCTGCTATAAACATTCATATGCTGACTTTTGTGTGGACCAGTTACTTTATTTTTTAGTTCCAAAATTTCCATTTGGTTCTTCTTATCTTTTTTTCCTGAGACAACTTTTCTTCATTCGTTTCCAGCATGTTCATAATTGCTTGCTGAAGCATTTATATGACTGCTTTAAAGTCCTTGCCAGATCATTGTAACATCCATTCTATTTCAGTGTTGGCTTCTCTTGTCTTCTCTCAAATCTTCCTGATTCTTTGGATTACATTGCCTTTTTTTAAAATTGAGAGCTAGCATTGTAAGACTCTGGATCTTATGTTTTAGTAGGCCTCCTGTGACACTGCTCCAACTAAAAAGGAGGGACATTGCCTTATTTATGCTAGGTCAAAGCAGAAGTCCAGTTCCTCTACCTGGCATCTGTTGACACCTGGAAAGGGTGGTGTTCCTAGATACTGCTAGCCAAGAATGGGAGTTCAGGCTCCCCATCCAGCCTCTGCCATTACACCAGCCTGGGAGGAATCCCAGAGGTGCCTCATTACTGTTCCCCACATGTCCCCCACTGACACCAGAGGTGGATGCCTTTACTGCTGATAGGTGGTGAAAGTTCAGGTCTCCTCTGATACCACAGCAAGAAGGAGTGCCTCTTACTATAAAGTGGGAGTGGATGCCTTGGCTCCTCATGTTGTCTCTGCTGACATCATGGGGTTCAGGGCCCCCTTATCCCCTGGTGAGGATAAAAGTCCTAGTTTCCCACTTAGCCTTCTCTGAATCACCCTGGTGCGCGAGGAGTGGGGAGAGAACGAATGGGGGTGAGGCACAGGTTGGGCTCCTTGTTATAGTCTGGCAAGCGTGGAAAGTGTAGGCTCTTTACTTGGCCTGAGCTGGCAGGAATGGGGCTCTAGTTTTTTCTGTGGTATTTGCTTGGAGTGGATAGTTATTGTCTTAAAAGTTGTCTGCCTTGATAGACTGCTCCTTTCCTGGTCCTTTGCCTAGGAAGGAATGGCTTTTCTTGGGTCTTTCTTTTGTGCCCATTGTTATTTCCAGTTGCCAGTTTTTCTAGCAGCCTGTCTGGGACACATGGAGAAAAAGAAACCCAGGAACTAACACATTGTTTTTTGTGTCTTGAGAGCCTTAGCCAATGTTCCTTCTTCTCTCCACCTGTCAAAGTTTTAAATTGTTTTATACATAGTGTTCAGAGTTTTTAGGTGTACTTAGCAGGAGGAATAAGAAAAATTAAGTCTACTCTATCTTCCTGGAAAAACAAATCTCTTTTAATAGCCTTTATTAATAGCTATACTACATGTCAGGCATTAGGAGAACAGGAACAATACTGAACTTGGGGTTCAGAGAATTGAGTTCAAATCCCAGCTAACATAGGATTTTGGAGAAATCCTAGTTCTGTCACGTGTTACTCAAGTGTCATAATTATTTAACCTCTTAGAACTTCAGTTTCCACATCTGTAAATGTAATGGCATCACTTTTTCACAAGTTGGGGATGATTAAGTAAAAACTGTGTACCTGGCACAACACTTGACATGTAGTTTGCACTCATTGACTCTGACTTCATGTTTATCAAAATGGTTAAGATAAAAATTGAATGATTTTAGACCCGTAACATTTAAATGAGCTCTGAATTGGTAGTTATTTATTCTCTATCTTCTTGTTTCAAAATAGGCTCCCACCCCAAATTAACTCAGGAAAACATGTTGTAACTAAACGCAACCTGTAATTTCAGTGTTGAGATGAATCGGTCTTGGTTTCTCACTTCTCGTTCTAGCTGGAGAGTATTCCGGTAGCTTTCAGCTTCAGAAACTGGAGCCCCTAGACCACAATCATGTTCTTTGGTGGTAACCTAGTACAAAGAATGGGAAATAATACAGAGGCATTCAGTTTAAAACAGCTCTGTGATTTCTCACATCAACACATTTTGAAAATTGATAATATTCTGAGATTTTTTTTTAACCATTTCCCACCAGCTAAGAGGATTTCATCAAACTTTACCTTCTTAAAATTTATAAAACTTTTTCTGTGTGTTGTCCAAACGGTACGCACATGCTTTTCAAAGACATTCTACACTATCCTTCTGGCAATCATGGTTCTACAGAAATACGGGATCAGGAGCAAATTAAGTAGTCTACCTTCAGGCTTGTGTTGTCCAAAACAGCTGTTAGCTAGCTACATTTGCTGTTGCTACTCTATACAAGCAAAAAGATTTGCAATTCATATCACAAAGAGTGAATTTCCCTAATATATAATTCCTAGAAATAAAAAAGATTTTAAAAATACTCTAATAGAAAAATTGGCAAAGAATGTGAACATTTACAGAAATGGCTCTTAAATGTATTTTAAGATGTTCAATCTCAACCTTTAGTGACACAAATTAAAATAACACTGAGACCCCCTTTTACCATCACATGGCAAAGATCAGTAAGATAGATACATAATATAGCATCCTTATATAGCACCAGTGGGAGTGTAAATTGATACAGTATTTATGGAGAACAATTGTATAAAATCTATCAACACCACAAATGCACATAGCTTCTGTTCAAATAATTTCATTTCTAGGAATTCATACTATAGCTATACACACACATATGCAAAATAACAAATGTCAGAGATTTTTCACTTTAGCATACTATACGTACTATCCTGCATCACACTGTTTTACTTGACAACATATCTTAGAGATTGTGTAACTTAGGAAAATAATTTTTTCTTTCCTTGAATCAAGGCTACCATTGTGCTAAAAGAGAATTTGTTATGAGCATCTTAGATCTTTCCTCAAAACACAGCTACTGTTCTCCAAAATCCTACCTAAGGAATTACAGAATGAGAATCTCCCCATTATGGGGAGTACCCCATAAGGAGTACATCCCCTTATGATGTACTCTGTGTAAACCAGCACTTAAACAGGCCAGCAGATTTATTTCCCTTTTTTCTTGTCTCTAAACAAGGCACAACTGTTCATTGCAACAGTTACTGCCCCACCTGGAACTTCAGCATTAGATTTCACAGAATATTTCAAATTATGAAGCATTTAAACCCCTAGTGGCTGGACTGAACTCCTACCTACCATTTCTTACATAGTTTCTGTTGAAAAATGTATTCCTAGTGATACACATGATTTAGAATAACAGAATGAAACGACTCCTCACTGGAACAGTACTGTTCAATTTTTATTGAATATAAGAATCATCTGGGACTGTTCTGTGAATGCAGATTCCTATTTACAGGCTGAGATTTGACACTTCCATAAAGCTGCTTGGAGATCCCTATTTGGTTGGTACAGAGACCACATGTTGAATCATGCTGTGCTGTAAGTTCTGATTTATCTGAATAGCGAGGATCTCTTAAAGTCTAAACCCATTCAATATTCGGAGTACTTTTGTAATTTTGTCCCTTCCTACTTCTCCAAACTTATCTCCTACTTGATACCTCCAAGAACCCCTCTATGAAAGACAAACTATGCAACACAAAAGGGTCTCGCTCTGTCACCCAGGTTCGCATGATCACAGCTGCTCACTGCAGCCTCAACCCCCCAGGCCCAAGCAATCCTCCCACCCTAGCCTCCCAAATAGCTGGGAACACACGCATGTACCACCACAATTGGCTAATTGTTTTACATTTTGTAGAGACAGGGTCTCCCTATGTTGCTCTGGCTGGTCTTGAACTCCTGGGCTCACGAGATCCTCCCGCCTAAGTCTCCCTGGGATTACAGGCATGAGCCATCACACCCAGCCAACACATTCTTAATACATATATATTCAAAAGTATTTTATCATCTGTTCAACAAGCCTTGCCCTCACTCTTTTCTCCATTTAACTTAAGACATTTCTAAAGCTCAGCTTGAATTCAATTTTCTCCAGGTTTTCTCTGTCTTCTCCACAGCATAATGATCATCTATTAATTGATATTTATATATAGATTATAGAAGAATTTATGTTCTAAGTTTTTCTGGATGTCTTCCTCACACATTTATTAGACTCTTAAGAACAAAAAATGTCCAAAAACTCTCTGTATCCAATGGGGAAAGAACATGCAGAGTTCTTTATGTAATAAAAAATGTCAAAAAATTTCTTGAGGTTGATAATGAAGCAATGTGATAAAGCAGACAAAATCAGACTTTCTTCCTCCTCTTTGGTAAACCGAATAAAGTGGGACTTTTGCAAAAGTACCTATCAGGCCTGGCTAGGAATTAAAAATAGCAAGAGGCCACATGTCCACCTGACAATCCTAATCAATCATGCTGGAGTTGCTATCCTCCCTCCACCAGCTTTGGGGGCAACATCACTAGGGGAAAGAGACACCAGTGTATCTGGAATTTCCATGCCTGGTCTGCCAGCTTCCCCACCTCAGGCCACATAAATATCCTCAACCTTGCTGCAATCTCATCAATTAGAATGGAACTTGTGCTGTTGTACAGTTCTCAGAGAAGGCAAGTGAGACAAGGTTCCTTTTTTTAAAAATTATTTTTTCTTTTTATGCTATCCCTCCCCTAGGCCCCCACTCCCTGATAGGCCCTGGCATATGTGTTCTCAACTTCCACTTATGAGTGAGAGCATACAGTGTCTGGTTTTCTGTTCTTGTGTTAGTTTGCTGAGAATGATGGTTTCCACCTTCATCCACGTGCCTGCAAAGGACATGAAACTCATCCTATTTAATGGCTGCACAGTATCCATGGTGTGTATGTGCCACATTTTCTTTAGTCTATCATTGGTGGGCATTTGGGTTGGTTCCAAGTCTTTTCTATTATGAACAGTGCTGCAATAAACATACGTATGCATATGTCTTTAGAGTAGAGTGATTCATAATGCTTTGGGTATATACCCAATAATGGGATTGCTGGGTGAAATGGTATTTCTGATTCTAGACCCTTGAAGAATCGCCACACTGTCTTCCACAATGGTTGAACTAATTTACACTCCCACCAACAGGGTAAAAACATTCCTATTTCTCCACAACTTCTCCAATATCTGCTGTTTCCTGACTTTTTAATGATCCCCATTCGAACTGGCATGAGATGGTATCTCATTGTGGTTTTGATTTGCATTTCTCTAATGACCAGGGATGATGAGATTTTTTTCATGTTTGTTGGCTGCATAAATCTTCTTTTGAGAAGTGTCTGTTCATATCCTTTGCCCACTTTTTTGATGGGGTTTTGTTTTTCTTGTAAATTTGCCTAAGTTCCTTGTAGATTCTCATATTAGCCCTTCATCAGATGGGTAGATTGCAAAAATTTTCTCCCATTCTGTAGGTTGCCAGTTCATTCTGATGACAGTTTCTTTTGCTATACATAAGCTCTTTAGTTTGATTAGATCCATTTGTCAATTTTGGCTTTTGTTGCCACTGCTTTTGGTGTTTTAGTCATGAACTCTTTGCCCATGCCTATGTCCTAAATGGTATTGCCTAGGTTTTCTTCTAGGATTGTTATGGTTTTATGTTTTATGTTTAAGTCTTTAATACATCTTGAGTTAATTTTTGTATAAGGTATAAGGAAAGAGTCTAGTTTCAGTTTTCTGCATATGGCCAGTCAGTTTTCCCAGCACCATTTATGAAATAGGGAATTCTTTCCCCATTGCTTGTTTTTGTCAGGTTTGTCAAAGATCAGATGGTTGTAGATAGGTGGTGTTATTTCTGAGGCCTCTGTTCTGTTCCATTGGTATATATGTATCTGTTTTGGTACCAGTACCATGCTGTTTTGGTTACTGTAGCCTTGTAGTATAGTTTGAAGTCTGGTATCGTGATGCCTCCAGCTTTCTTCTTTTTGCTTAGGATTTTTCTTGGCTATATGGAGTCTTTTTTGGTTCCATATAAAATTTAAAGAAGTTTTTTCTAATTCTGTGAAGAAAGTCACTGTTAGCTTGATGGGGATAGCATTGAATCTACAAAATACTTTGGGCAGTATGGCCATTTTCACAATATTGATTCTTCTGATCCATGAGCATGAAATGTTTTTCCATTTGTTTGTGTCTTCTCTTATTTCCTTGAGCAGTGGTTTGTAGTTCTCCTTGAAGAGGTCCTTCCCATCCCTTGTAAGTTGTATTCTTAGGTATTTTATTATCTTTGTAGCAATTGTGAATGATAGCTCACTCATGATTTGGCTGTTTGTCTATTATTGGTGTATAGGAATGCTTTTGATTTCTGTACATTGATTTTGTATCCTGAGATTTTGTTGAAGTTGCTTATCAGCTTAAGGCGATTTTGGGCTAAGACAGTGGGGTTTTCTAAATATACAATCATGTCATCTGCAAACAGAGAGAATTCGACTTCCTCTCTTCCTATCCGAATACCGTTTATTTCTTTCTCTTGCCTGACTGCCCCAGCCAGAACTTCCAATACTATGTTGAATAGGAGTAGTGAGAGAGGGCATCCTTTTCTTGTGCCAGTTTTCAAAGGGAATGCTTCCAGGTTTTGCCCATTCAGTATGATATTGGCTATGCAGTTTGTCATAAATAGCTCTTATTATTTTGAGATACATTCCATCAATACCTAGTTTATTGAGAGTTTTTAGCATGAAGAGGTGTTGAATTTTATCAAAGGCCTTTTCTGCATCTATTGAGACAACCATGTGGTTTTTGTTATTGGCTCTGTTTATGTGATGGATTATGTTTATTGATTTGCATACGTTGAACCATATGACTTCATCCAGGGATAAAGCTGACTTGATTGTGATGGATAAGCTTTTTGATGTGCTGCTGGATTTGGTTTGCCAGTATTTTATTGAGGATTTTCACTTCGATGTTCATCAGAAATATTGGCCTGAAACCTGATGCCAGGTTTTGGCATCAGGATGATGCTGGACTCATAAAATGAGTTAGGGAGGATTCTCTCTTTTTCTATTGTTTGGAATGGTTTCAGAAGGAATGGTACCAGTTCCTCTTTGTACCTCTGGTAGAATTCGGCTGTGAATCCGTCTAATCCTGGGCTTTTTTTTGGTTGCTAGGCTATTAATTTCTGCCTCAATTTCAGAACTTGTTATTGGTCTATTCAGGGATTTGATTTCTTCCTGGTTTAGTGCTGGGAGGGTGTATGTGTCTAGGAATTTATCCATTTCTTCTAGATTTTCTAGTTTATTTGCAGATAGGTGTTTACAGTATCTTCTGACGGTAGTTTGTATTCCTGTGGGATCAGTGGTGGTATCTCCTGTATCATTTTCTTATTGTTTATTTGATTCTTCTCTCTTTTCTTATTAGTCTGGCTAGCGGGCTATCAATTTTGTTGATCTTTTCAAAAAACCAGCTCCTGGATTCACTGATTTTTTGAAGGGCTTTTCGTGTCTCTATCTCCTTCAGTTCTGCTCTAATCTTAGTTACTTCTTATCTTCTGCTAGCTTTTGAATTTGTTTGCTCTTGCTTCTCTAGTTCTTTTAATTGTGATGTCAGGATGTTGATTTTAGATCTTTCCTGCTTTCTCCTGTGGGCATTTGGTACTATAAATTTCCCTCTACACACTGCTTTAGCTGTGTCCCAGAGATTCTGGTGTGTTGTGTCTTTGTTCTCATTGGTTTCAAAGAACTTAATTCTGCCTTAGTTTCATTATGTACCCAGTAGTCATTCAGCAGCAATTTCCATGTAGTTGGGTGGTTTTGAGTGAGTTTCTTAATCCTGAGTTCTAATTTGATTGCACTGTGGTCTGAGACTCTTATCATTTCCATTCTTTTGCATTTGCTAGGGAGTGTTTTACTTCAATTATGTGGTCAATTTTAGAATAAGTGTGATGTGTTGCTGAGAAGAATGTATATTCTGTTGAGTTGGGATGGAGAGTTCTGTAGATGTCTATTATGTCCACTTGGTCCAGTGCTGAGTTCAAGTCCTGAATATCCTTGTTGATTTTCTGTTTCATTGATCTGTCTAATATTGACAGTGGGGAGTTAAAGTCTCCCACTATTATTGTATAGGAGTCTAAGTCTCTTTGTAGGTCTCTAACTAAGGACTTGCTTTATGAATCTGGGTACCCTGTATTGGGTGCATATATATTTAGGTTAGCTCTTCTTGTTGCATTGATCCCTTAACCATTATGTAATGCCCTTCTTTGTCTTCTTTGATCTTTGTTGGTTTAAAGTCTGTTTTATCAGAGACAAGGATTGCAACCCCTGCTTTGTTTGCTTTCCATTTGCTTGGTAAATCCTCCTCCATACCTTTATTTTGAGCCTATGTATGTCTTTGCATGTGAGATGGGTCTCCTGAATACAACACAACAATGGGTCTTGACTTTTCATCCAATTTGCCAGTCTGTGCCTTTTAATTGGGGCATTTAGCGCATTTACATTTTAGGTTAATATTGTTATATTTGAATTTGATCCTGTCATTATGATGCTAGCTGGTTATTTTGCCTGTTAGTTGATGCAGTTTCTTCATAGTGTTGATGGTCTTTACAATTTGGTATGTTTTTGCAATGGCTGGTACCTATTTTTCATTTACATGTTTAGTGTTTCCTTCAGGAGCTCTTGTAAGCCAGGTCTGGTGGTGACAAAATCTCTCAGCATTTGCTTGTCTATGAAAGATTTTATCTCTCCTTTGTTAATGAAGCTGAGTTTAGCTGGATATGAAATTCTGGGTTGAAAATTCTTTTATTTAAGAATGTTGAATACTGACCCCCACTCTCTTCTGGCTTATAGGGTTTCTGCAGAGAGATCCACTGTTAGTCTGATGTGCTTCCCTTTGTGGGTAACCCAACCTTTCTCTCTGCCTGCCCTTAACATTTTCTCTTTCATTTCAACCTTGGTGAATCTGATGATTACGTGTCTTGGGGTTGCTCTGCTCGAGGAGTATCTTTGTGGTGTTCTCTGTATTTCCTGAATTTGAATGTTGGCCTGCCTTGCTAGGTTGGGGAAGCTCTCCTTGATAATACCCTGAAGAGTGTTTTCCAACTTGATTCCATTCTCCCTGTCACTTTCAGGCTTCACCAATCAAAGGTAGGTTTGGTCTTTTCACTTAATCCTATATTTCTTGGAGGCTTTGTTCGTTTTTTTCATCCTTTTTTCTCTAATCTTGTCTTCACGCTTTATTTCATTAAGTTGATCTTCAATCTCATAGCCTTTCTTCTACTTGATCGATTCGCTATTGATACTTGTATATGCTTCACCAAGTTCTCGTGCTGTGTTTTTCAGCTCCATCGGGTGTTCTTCTCTAAACTGGTTACTCTAAGTTAGCAATTCCTCTAACCTTTTCAAAAGGTTCTTAGCTTCTTTGCATTGGATTAGAACATGCTCCTTTGGTTCAGAGGAGTTTGTTATTACCCACCTTCTGAAGCCTACTTCTGTCAATTCGTCAAACTCATTCTCCATCCAGTTTTGCTCCCTTGCTGGTGAGGAGTTGTAATCCTTTGGAGGAGAAGACGCATTCTGGTTTTCGAAATTTTCAGGCTTTTTGCACTGGTTTTTCTTCATCTTCATGGATCTATCTACCTTTGGTGTTTGATGTTGGTGACCTTCAGATGGGGCTTCTGTGTGGACGTCCTTTTTGTTCATGTTGATGCTATTCTTTTGTTAGTTAGTTTTCCTTCTAACAGTCAGGCCCCTCCTGCTGCAGGTCTGCTGGGGTTTGCTGGAGGTCCACTCCACACCCTGTTTGCCTGAGTATCACCAGCAAATAGCAGAAGCTGCAGAACAGCAAAGATTGCTGCCTGTTCCTTCCTCTGAAAGCTTTGTCCCAGAGGGGCATCTGCCAGATGCCAGCCAGAGCTCTTCTGTATGAGATGTTTGTCAACCCCTGCTGGGAGATGTCTGTAGACCCCTGCTGGGAGATGTCTTCCAGTCAGGAGGCACAGGGGTGAGGGATCCACTTGAGGCAGCAGTCTGTCCCTTAGCAGAGTTAGAGCACTCTGCTGCTCTCTTCAGACCAGCAGGCAGGAACATTCAAGTCCGCTGAAGCTGCGCCCACAGCCACCCCTCTCCCCAGGTGCTCTGTCCCAGGGAGATGGGAGTTTTATCTATAAGCCCCTGACTGGGGCTGCTGCCTTTCTTTCAGAGATGCCCTGCCCAGAGAGGAGGAATCTAGAGAGGCAGTCTGGCCACAGCGGCTTTGCCAAGTTGCAGTGGGCTCCGCCCAGTTCGAATTTCCCACCAGCTTTGTTTACACTCAGGTGGAAATGCAGAAATCACCCGCCTTCTGCGTTCATCTCACTGGGAGCTGCAGACAGAATCTGTTCCTATTCGGCCATCTTGCCAGCCGCAAAAAAATTATTTTTAATTTATTCTTTTTTATTTTTTTCAATGTGAAGTCTAAAATAAGGAAGAACTCTAATTCTCAATTAGGAAGTCACACAGCAGAGTGGTTAACAGCATGCATTTTGGCATCAGCCTGCCTACATTCATCATCCTAGCTCTGCCACGTATTAGCTGTGTGACCTTGGGTGACTTGGTTACTTCGCTGACTACAGCTTCCTCATTTACAAAATAGGGAAGATAATAAGAGTATCTGCATTGGCCAGGCGCAGTGGCTCACGCCTGTCATCCCAGCACTTTGGGAGGCTGAGGCAGGCAGATCACCCGAGGTCAGGAGTTCGAGACCCACCTGGCCAACATGGTGAAACCCCACCTCTACTAAAAATACAAAATGTAGCTGGGTATGATGGCGTGCACCTATAATCCCAGCTACTTGGGAGGCTGAGGCAAGAGAATCGCTTAAACCCAGGAGGTGGAGGTTGTAGTGAGCCGACATTGTGCCATTGCACTCCAGCCTGGGGGACAAGAGCGAGACTTTGTACCAAAAACAAGAAAAAAGAGTATCTGCATCATAGAGTTGTGTGAGGATTAAATGAATTAATATATATTTTAACTTTAGCACTTAGAATAGTGCCTGGCACATGATAAGCACTATATATGTTATTATTTCTTATTATTACTAATTCCTCTCACTGAGTCAACTTAATTGGCTATCAAGTCCTACTGATCTTTTCACTAAAAATTATGTTACATTTCTTCCATCCCTATCACTGTTTTAGTTCATGCTTTCAGACTGTAGCTATCACATTTATTCACTTTATAAGTAAACTTATAAATAGCTAGAATAAGAATGAACCAAAAACATCTTTCTGAGGATAAAAAGATGTAAAACAAATAGAACCCTACAATTTCAACCCTAAATGAATCTGGGAAAGTCCAGAACAAATAAATCAGAAATTACAGCACAGCATGATTACTGCTACATCAGAGTAATGCACATAGATGCTAAGGGAACGCTGAGAAAGAAGCTACAAAAAAAGTATTTCTGACTTCTACTTCTTCAAAAAAGGCTTAGGATCTACTCTCCATTCCAAAAGAACTATGAGCATATCCCTACTGGAGGACTTAATGCATTCTACTACTTTTACGGGATGTCCACAGCCATGGCTACTTTAACAAGTCTAAAACAGACTTTTTTTTTTTTTTTTGAGACAGTCGTGCTCTGTCACCCAGGCTGGAGTGCAGTGGCATGATCTCAGCTCAATGCAACCTCCACCTCCCAGGTTCAAGCAATTCCCTGCCTCAGCCTCCCAAGTAGCTGGGATTACAGGCGCCTGCCACCATGCCCAGCTAACTTTTGTATTTTTAGTAGAGACGGGGTTTCATCATCTTGGCCAGGCTGGTGTCGAACTCCTGGCCTCCCAAACTGTTGGGATTACAGGTGTGAGCCACTGCACCTGACCAAGACTGTGCCTCTTTATGTGATCATCTTAGGGGTTAGAATTTCAACTTAAAAATTTTGCGAGGACACAGACATTCAGACTGAAGCCGCACATTAGAGGAACAGAAAGAAAAAGCTATTGGGTGAACAAAGAAGGAGTACTAGATCTTTTAAGTGAAGACAAGGGCCATGTTTGTTTGTTTGTTTTTTTTTTTTGAGACAGTGTCTCTGTCACCAGGCTGGAGTGCAGTGGTGCGATCCCAGCTCACTGCAACCTCTGACTCCCGGTTCAAGTGATTCTCCTGCCTCAGCCTCCTGAGTAGCTAGGATTACAGGCATACACCACCACGTCCAGCTAATTTTTGTATTTTTAGTAGAGCCGGGGTTTCACCATGTTGGCCAGGATGGTCTCGATCTATCAACCTTGTGATCTGCCTGCCTCGGCCTCCCAAACTGCTGGGATTACAGGCGTGAGCCACAGCACCCAGCCTGGATTTTATTCTTACTTGCAGTGGGAAGCCATTGGTGTATTTTTGAGCCAGGATCATCTTATTATAATTTTCTTTTTCGTCTTTTTCCCTCTCCCTTCTCCCCTCCCACAGGATCTCATTATTTTGAAGTGATTGATTTGATTTCCGTGTGGAGAATAGGTTGTAGGGTGCAAGAATAGAAGCAGAAAGACAGCAGGGAACAGTTGCAGTATTCTAGGTGGGAGATGATGGTGACTTGGACCAGGGAGGTGGTAACAAAAATATAGAGAAGTGGATGGATTTATAATATATATTTGAAGGTAGAACCAACAACATTTGCTAATAACTTAGAATGGATTTATTGCAGTGAGCCGAGATCATGTCACTGCACTCCAGCCTGGGCGACAGAGCGAGACTCCACATCAAAAAAAAAAAAAAAGGCACAGTCTTTATGGGATGATTAGGCCATGATGAGTTGCCTGTATATAACAGATCCCAGAGAGCTCCCTCGCCCCTTCTAACATATGAGGACACAGTCTGAAGGTACCATCTATAAACCAAAAAACACCACACATTGATTCTGCTGGCAGTTTGATCTTAGAATTCCCAGTCTCCAGAACTGTAAGAATTAAATTTCTGCTGCTTATGTTATTTCATTATAGCAGCCTGAATGGACTAAGATATGTGCCAATATCATTTGACTTCAAGTCTTCTGCTCTTGCTTTTCTTCTCAGGAACACTTTCTACCCAGCCTTTCACATGGCTATCTTCTCACCCTCAGCTCCTTGGCTGAAATGTCAAGGGGTCCTCCCTGACTACTTACCTAAAGTAGCCTCTCTCCCAGTCACTCTCTCAAACAAGTGATAAGCTATTTGCACTTATCACTACTTGAAATTATATCATCTATTTGCTCACTTGTTTACTACCTCCCCCAACTAGAATATAACATTCAAGAGCCCCACGTTTTTGTCTTGTCTCTGTTATATCCCTAAAGCCTTAAAAGTGCCCAGCACAAAGGTGAAATGCAATAAAACATTTTCAAAATAAGAAAATTTAATGATTCGAACAAAGCAGTTTCAATGGTGGGTGAAAACAAGTCTGAAGGGGACTAATGAAAGAATAGTAAAGAAAAAAAATGGAAAATGTAAACTTCTTTTAGGAAGCATGATTGTGAGAGGAAGAGAGGTAGAACAAAGGTGGAAGACGACCAAGGCTGTGGAAAGGTCATTACAAGAGGAGAAAAACTTGTTCCTTAATTCTCTGTACATAAGGGTCCTCTTTCAGAATTAAAAGCCCTGCAGCCTCTCCTCAGAAAAATGCAAATACACCTTTACAAACAATTTCAGGGGATTTAAGACTCTCTCAGGTCCTTGGACTCCAGGTGAAGAAGTCCTACAGTACAGAAACATGAAGATTCCTAAGCCATGAGTTAATGTTAATTGATGGAGAAAGACAGCTGAGGTAATAAGAGGAAACCCAGGTAAATATGTACCGCCCTGAGACAAGAAAAAGAAAAGCAAGGACAGGTGAAGATTTAGACACTTGTAATCCCAATAATCCCTGCACTTTGGGAGGCCAAGGCTGGAGGATCACTCGAGCCCAGGAATTTGAGACAAACCTGGACAACATAGTGAGTCCCTGTCTCTACAAAAAAGAAAAAAGAAATTAGCCAGGCATAGTGGCATCCACCTGTGGTCCCAGCTACTTGGGAGGCTGAGATAGGAGAATCACTTGAGTCCGGGAGGTCAAGGCTGCAATGAGTCATGATCGCACCATTGCACTCCAGCCTGGGTGACAGAGCGAGACTCCGTCTCAAAAAAAAAAAAAAAAAAAAAAAAGAAAAAAAAGAAAAGGGAAGTGGCATGGAAATCTGAGGAAGTTTCTGTCTGGTTGAATTTTAATTTTTCAGTGAAACAGGAGATAAGATTATATAATAAAAAGTATCATCAGTCTTGAGCAAAATATGAAGCATATAATACGTATTCAACAAATTAATTTTTTGATAGAATGGAAAATACTGGACTACTTCATATGGAATTCTGAAATCGGTTCCACAAAAGTTTACTACAGTTGAGGTGGGTTTTTCTTTTTAAAAATATTGTCTCCAGGCCGGGCGCGGTGGCTCAAGCCTGTAATCCCAGCACTTTGGGAGGCCGAGACGGCGGATCACGAGGTCAGGAGATCGAGACCATCCTGGCTAACACTGTGAAACCCCGTCTCTACTAAAAAACACAAAAAACTAGCCGGGCGAGGTGGCGGGCGCCTGTAGTCCCAGCTACTTGGGAGGCTGAGGCAGGAGAATGGCGTAAAACCCGGGAGGCGGAGCCTGCAGTGAGCTGAGATCCGGCCACGGCACTCCAGGCCGGGCGACAGAGCAAGACTCCGTCTCAAAAAAAAAAAAAAAAAAAAAAAATATTGTCTCCAAAAGTGTAGACTTATAGACACTGAAGTAGGAAGGAACAGCCTCACTAACAGAAGGATGTGGAAAACCATACAAGATTTATGAATAATTTTGAGAGAGGATTTTACATAAGTGGATAAATATTTGGGGAAACAATCACCAAACTGAGAGCAACGATAAAGATTAATCTTAAAAAAAATGTTGAGTAAAGAAGCAAGATGTAAATGAATACTTAGTACAATCCCATTTGTACGAAGTTCAAAAACAAGCCAAACTGTAATGTGCATGTTCACATACAATGATGTGAAACATTAAGGAAAATCAAGGAAGTGGCTCTTAGAAGTCAGGAGAGTGGCCATCTGTGGGGAGGGAAAGGAACATGTAATCTGAAAAGGAGATAAATAATAATACCTCTAACTGCCTCTATGTATGGAGGACTTCAAAACCAAATCGTCCTAAACAAACTAGTTTAAGCAACTGAAAAAGCAGACAGAAAAGATCTCCCAGAGAATCTCTACACCTGATTATATTCTGAACTACAAACAATGATTTTTCTTCAGAAGGTAAACAGTACGTGAAATATTTTGGAAGCTGCCATTAAGTAATGCCAAAGTTTAGGATTTAAAATTAATATTTCATTAATGCACCTTCCTAGTTATTTCCCACTAAGACTGAAGAGTTTGGCTCATTAATCAATTAAAATACAAACAAGAATCTGTCTTATCCTGGAAGCAAATTCGAATATGACATCCTACTTCTGTAACTAACCTGTTTTTTTCTACTTACAAACCTATTGTTATTCTACTTATGTCCTTACACGTAAACAAAGCATACTTGAAAGGCTGAACACCAGTACAGAGAATTTTAAACAAGGAAATCTCCTAGGATATAAGGTCCTGGAATGGAAGAAGGAAAACGTTGGGACGCTCTAATCTATGCAAACCTTCCTGAAGTCGCAGGAAAAAAAAAAGTGAAAAAAAAACATATTTCTGTGAGTTTTTAGGTATCAAGTCCATGATCATCTAGTTATCCAAGTCTCAAATAGTTTTTCAACAAAAGCCAGCTTTCCTTGTCTTTACTGTGTATAATTTTTACTAAAATTATCAGATTTTCATGCAAATGCCTATATAATCTCAGCCTTTCACCACCCCAAGTCTAGACAGAGGCTCAGAAATGAGCGATCGGGAGTCAGGCTGAACTCCCAAATCCGTGACTTCCAAATTCCTCGGCTCCACCAGAGCTTCCAGAGCGTTTCTAAACTGAACAGTCCCCCCAACAACCAAGCGGAGAGCTGCGGGAGGACGCGAAGCGGTGACCATAGGAACTGTGCTCAAACCTAACCTCCCAAGAAGCAGGGGCAACGCGTGCTGCTAAGCTTCCGGCCGGCAGCTGTGCCCGCCGCTGCCCCTCACAGCGGCTCCCGCGGCGAGCGCCCACCTCCGCCCGCCACGGCCCCGCACCCGCCACTCCTGCCCGCTTGCAGCCGCCTTCTCAGAGACCTTCTGGCCCAGTAGCAGCGCTCTCCCCACCCTGCGCATCTCCGCAGCTTCTACCTGGAGCTCCGGGTCCCTCCCCGGGCTCCTCGGCCCGCCGTCCTGCCCAGAGCTCATCCCCGCGACTGCCAGGTCTCGGCCTCCGCGGGAAATACGAGAACCGCGCAGTCTCCATCCTCCGCCCCTTTCTCCTCCTTTCCCACCCCCAAATCGTCCCGGCCCCGCCCCGGCGAATCGGAGGAAGGCGGGAGCCGGCGGGAAGGAGGCGGGGGCGGTTAGCGCCAGCCGGCGCCGGCGTGGCCCCGCCCTCACGCTCTGTACCGAAGTGGGGCTCGTCTTCCACCTCCCCGGCGCCCCAGCTTTGCTTCCGTCCCGCTCACCCCCAGGCCCGGTGCGCACGCGTACCTGGCTCGACCTTCCCTCTCGCGGGGACTACAAGCCGTGCGCGCGCACTTACGCACGGAGCGACGCGTACGTCCACCTGCCTGCCTTACAGGGCACCTAGGAGGGACCTCTTCCTGGCCCATCCGCGCCGCGCAGGCGCACGCCCACGCAGCGCCAAGACGCCCGACCCGAGCGTCCCGTCTCCTAGTAACCAGCCGCGAGCCCCCTTTTCCACGACACATTTCTTAATCCCTGCCTGAGGCTGCCACACCTGGATGGAACGCGCATGCGCAAGGCTGCCTCTCGCCGTCCCGTCTTCCCTCAGCTTGGAACACCTGCTGCTTCGCGGCGGTGGCTTTGCTCCACTTTCCCAGAGCTTGGGCATCATTCTGGACCTTCTGGACCCATGTTCGGTGAACCGGTTACTGCTAGAGCTGCTTTTGGGCCCGTTTTGAGGGAACCTTCCAGGTCCAGCCCTCCCACTGCAGCCTGCGGGCAGCGAGCCGGCCTGTCCCGGCGAGCTTGGGCAGCCCGGAGTCAGGGGAGCCTGGTCAGCTCTGCACAGTCAGAGCTGAATCGGGAAGTGACAGAACTAGCAACGAAAGTCCAGATTCCTGACCGATATTCCTTCTCCACATGCCAGTCCTTTTCCAAATCCCCTCACCTTAAAGTGGACAAATGAGCCTTTTGGTGAAAAAGAAGTCCAGATTCCTGACCGATATTCCTTCTCCACATGCCAGCCCTTTTCCAAATCCCCTCACCTTAAAGTGGACAAATGAGCCTTTTGGTGAAAAAGAATGAGCGCTGCATTCTTCTACCAACTTTTTGGAGCCCAGAATTGGGGGAAAAAAAAGTCTTCTTAATTTTTCTTAATACCTACCATGTCCCTTTCTTTCCTGCAGATGACACAGACAGTAGGTTTTTACAGCAATTCTCTGATGTCCTTGATATGACAGAACGCTGTGTATATCAAGAGTAAGCTCTCGTTTGAGGAGACTAACAATTCCTGTTTTTGCCAGGTGAGTACTCATTTTTTTTCCCCCACAAGATGTCATTGGCAGGGATAAACAACTTTTATGTTAGAACAAATTTAGTCATAAAAGTACATTTAATATAAGTGCCATGTTTTTTCTATCTCTTTTCATCGTGTTATTACATAGTCTCATATTTTGTCGCATTTGTTTTCAGATAATCATATACTTTGTAAGTATAATCAAATACCAAAAAAAAATTAAGTGTCCCTGTTACTTTAAGAGGTTAGAGGACACAAGGAGCACATATCCTCGGAAATATAATTATTTTTAATTGACAAACTGAGAAATTATGTTAGAGGGAATAATGTATAATCTCATTTCCTCTTCAGATACTAAGATAATTTTGAATACATTTCCTACCGTTACTAAAAACAAATAGGAAAGAATGTGTTCTAAGTTTAAAACTGTCAGTTGGAGTTGAAGACTTCAGGGGTGGGGAGATTATTAATATAGGAAGTAGGAAAGTACTTCCCTTACAGAAAGAATAAGAAAAGTTTAAGCACTTATGAATGCCACCTAGATGGTACTGAAGATTCTTTGGAAAGAATGTAAGGAAATGATCATTTTAAGGTCAAAAGAGGGTGAAAAGATTTTCCTTTTTGTCCTATCAAGAACTGTTGACTTTCTCTCCTAACCTGAGAAAGTAAAAATTTCCTTCCCTCTTTGGAAACCCAAGGGGTAGTGAGTGTCCCATCCTGCCCCAACTAAACCTTTTTTTTTTTTTTTTGAAACGGAGTCTCGCTCTGTTGCCCAGGCTGGAGTGCAGTGGCATGATCTCGGCTCATTGCAACCTCCACCTCCCGGGTTCACGCTGTTCTCCTGCCTCAGTCTCCCAAGTAGCTGGGACTACAGGCGCCCACCAGCACACTGGGCTAATTTTTTTTTATTATTATTTTTAGTGGAGACGGGGTTTCACAGTGGTAGCCAGGATGGTCCCAATCTCCTGACTTCGTGATCCACCCGCCTCAGCCTCCCAAAGTGCTGGTATTACAGACGTGAGCCACTGCGCCCAGCCTTTTTTTTTTTTTTAAAGACAGTCTCCCTCTGTTGCCCAGTACCCAGGCTGGAGTATGTTGGCATGATCTCAGCTCACTGCACCCTCCACCTTTCAGGTTGAAGCAATTCTCCTGCCGTAGCCTCTTGAGTAGCTGGGACCACAGGTATGTGCCACCATGCCCAGCTAATTTTTGTATGTTTTTGTAGAGATGGGGTTTCACCATGTTGCCCAGGCTGGTCTTGAACTCCTGGACTCAAGTGATCCGCCCACCTCAGCCTCCCAAGTGCTGGGATTATATGCATGAGCCACTGTGCCTGGCCCAGGCTAAGCCTTATATAGTACCCTGTGCTCTCTCTCTCCTGTGACAGACACCTTCTAAGGTCTGGGTTTTCTAGTCCCTTAGTTTTCCCATCATTTCAAAAGCTTCACTACAAAAACCTCTGTTACTACTTTTTTTTTTTTTCACTGTCCTCTTCCTGATCCCCTCAAAAAAAAATCTCGGACTACAATTCCATATGTGTTAAGCCACTTGATCTTGTTCCACAGCTCACTGATGTTGTGTTCCTGTTTTTAAAACAGATAGTTTCCTCCTTATGCTGAGGTCTGAAAGTTCTAGGCAGTGTCCATTCATAGGGCTTACTTTATTTCCTTTCTCTCAAGGATCACTCTCCCAAACTGCCTATTGTCCAATATCTAAAAGCCATTGCTTCATGTGTTTTGTGTTTTGATGCTGAAAGCAGGCTGGGCACGTTGGCTCACGCCTGTAATCCCAGCACTTTGGGAGGCTGAGGTGGACAGATCACCTGAGGTCAGGAGTTCGACACCAACCTGACCAACATGGAGAAACTCTGTCTCTACTAAAAATACAAAATTAGCCAGGCATGGTGGCATATGCCTATAATCCCAGCTACTCGGGAGGCTGAGGCAGGAGACTTGCTTGAACCCGGGAGGCAGAGGTCGCAGTGAGCCGAGATCGTGCCCTTGCACTTCAGCCTGGGGGACAAGAGCAAAACTCCATCTCAAAAAAAAAAAAAAAAAAAAAAATAGATGCTGAAAGCATGAGGATAAGTCTGGTCTCTCTTACTCCATCATGACTAGCAGCAGAAGTCTGCCATTCTTCACAACCCCAGGCCCCATGTCAATAACTATCCTCAAGGGAAGTGGTTTGCAATGCAAAAATTGCTTCAAGCTGGGAGAACTGTAAGTGCAAAGGTCCTGAGGCAGGAGAGGGTTTGGCATAGAATATTCTTGAGGAACAGCAATGGGGGATAGGTCTGGGGTAGAATAAAGGAAAGAGACAGGAGAGAGTGCTTGCTGGTAGAGTTGTTTGCTATGGCTGCTACAACAATTTACCACACACTTGGTGTCTTTAAGCAACACAAATTTATTATCACATGGTTCTGGAGATTTACAAGTTCAAAATGGGTCTCACTGGGCTAAAATCAACATGTCAGGCAGGTCTACATTCCTTCTGGAGGCTCTAGGGGAAAATCCCCTTTCTTGCCTTTCCAGCTTCTACTGGCAACCCTTGTGATCCCGGTCTATGTTCAACACCAAAAATGGCCAGTCAAGTCCTCCTCACATTGCATCATGGCTAACACATTCTACCTCCCTCTTTCACTTCTAAAGACTCTTGTGTGGCAGGCACGGTGGCTCACACCTATAATCCCAGCATTTTGGGAGGCCGAGGCAGGCGGATCACTTGAGGTCAGGAGTTCAAGACCAGCCTGGTCAACATGGCAAAACCCTGTCTCTCCCAAAAAATACAAAAATTAACTGGTCGTGGTGGTGTGCACCTGTAATCCCAGCTACTTGGGAGCTGAGGCACGAGAATCACTTGAACCCGGGAGGCGGAGTCTGCAGTCACCCTAGATCACGCCACTGCACTCCAGCCTGGGCAACCGATTGAGACTCTGTCCCAAAAAGAAAAAACAAAAAAACAAAAAACGAAAAAAAGCCCTAGTGATTACATTGGTACCACCCAATTAATCCAGGAGAATTTTCCCACCCTCAGAGTCAGCTGATTAGCAACCTTAATTCCCCCTTGCCGCATAACATAACATAGTCACAGCTTCTGGGGATTAGGACAAAGACATCTTTGGAGACTATTATTCTGCCTACCACAGCTGGGGACTAGATATGTAAATAATTTGTTTTTGTCTCTGAGGTGGAAAGTAACTAGAGTGTGTTGAGCAGAGGACTGCTGTGATCTGGATTTTGTTCTAAAAGGTTCAAACCAGTCCAGGCATGGTGGCTCACGCCAGTAATCCCAGCACTTTGGGAGGTGGGAGAATTGCTTGAGGACAGGAGTTTGAGACCAGCTTAGGCAACACAGTGACACCTGTCTCTACAAAAAATGAGTTTTAAAAATTAGCCAGATGTGGTCAGGCACGGTGGCTCATGCTATAATCCCAGCACTTTGGGAGGCCAAGGAGGGCAGATCACTTGAGGTCGGGAGTTTGAGACCAGCCTGGCCAACATGGTGAAACACCATCTCTACTAAAAATATAAAAATTAGCCGGGCGTGGTGGCGGATGCCTGTAATCCCAGCTACTCGGGAGGCTGAAGCAGGAGAATCATGGGAACCTGGAGAGCGGAGGTTGCACTGTCTTTGCAACTTGAATTTCTCTGATTCCTAGTTAAGTCTGAATATCTCTTTATGTACTCTTATTATCTGTTTGGGATTCCTCAGTCTTTGAATTATGTTTTTATATCCTTTGCTCATTTTTCTAGCGGGATTAATTTTTCCTTGCTAATCTGTAGGTGTTCTCTTTCTATTCCAGCCACTAAATACCATCAGCTTTGGACACAGAAAATATCTCCTTCCAGTCTCTTATCTTTTTGTTTATATTTTTTTCATTGAATAGAAATTCCCAATTATGAGTAATCAGACTCACCTGATTTCCTTCCTTATTGTTCAAGCTTTTTAGGTCTTGTTCAAGAAATCTTTCTTCACCCCAGGGTAACAGATATAGTGTCCTTCATTGTCTTCTATTGCATTTACAGTTCTGCCATTCACATTTAGGTCTTTAATGCATTTGCTCTCCACTTTTTTTTTTTTTTTTTCTTTTTGAGATAGAGTCTTCCTTTGTCACCCAGGCTGGAGTGCAATGGTATGATCTCAGCTTACTGCAACCTCCACCTCCTGGGTTCAAGTGATTCTCCTGCCTCAGCCTCCTGAGTAGCTGGGATTACAGGCACCCGCCACCACACCCAGCTAATTTTTGTATTTTTAGTAGAGACAGGGGTTTCGCCATGTTGGTCAGGCTGGTCTCGAACTCCTGACCTTGTGATCCACCCGCCTCAACCTCCCAAAGGCCTGGGATTACAGGCGTGAGCCATCGCGCCCAGCTCACTTCTGTATTTAAGATCCTGCTTAACTTTTGTCCACACAGTGAGCCAATGTTCACAATACTATCATACTAAACTTAGTCTGTTCTGTCTCTTTTGCCTTATAGTGCCACCTGTAACATATGTGAAGTTCCTCAAATACCTAAGTCCAAATTACAGCTCTGTCATATTCTACCGACTATTTGTTCCTGTACCTGTACAAGGTTATTTTTATTACTTTCACTTTGTGGCATATCTTTTTTTTTTTTTTTAATTTTTTTCTGATAGGGATGAGGTCTCCCTGTGTTGCCCAGGCTGGTCTCAAACTGCTAGACTCGAGAGATCCTTCCACCTTGGCTTCCCAAAGTGCTAGAATTACAGGCATGAGCCATTGTGCCCAGCCATGTAGCATATCTTAATATCTGGTAAAGAAAGCCCTTTGTTCTTTTTGTCCAGATTGATTTATCTCTTTACGTACCTTTATTCTTACATGTATATTCCAGATTTCTTCTTGAATGGCAACCTAAATGCCAGTCCAAAGAAGCCCCCAATAGACTTGTTCACCCTTCATATCCTCAACTCTGGGGAAGTTAAGGTGAGACTCACAGGGCCAAGTCTACCCTATTGTATTTGGTTCCTCCTCAGTCCTTTTATTAGATTGAAATTTAATGTACAAATTGATAATTATATAAGTTATCATTATTTTATGTTTGTTGATTTCAAATGCAATGTTTTATAGAGTTTTGTGTTTTTTAAAAACCTTTTTTCAATTTTGTATTTTGAAAAAGTTTTAAACTTACAGAAATGTAATAATAATACGTAGAACAACTTTTTAAGCTTTACCTCCTAGATTTAACAGTTGTTAGCATTTTGCATATTTTACTTCCTTTCTGTATCTATGTATCTATCTCTCTATTGCTAAACAATTTGAGGGCAACCTGCAGATATGATTCTTCACCCCCAACTATTTCAATATGTATTGCCTAAGAACAAGGACACTGACTTATATAATTATCACATTAATAATATATAATATATAATATTATATATAATTATCACAATTATCACATTCATGGCATCTATCACATTGATCCAATATTATTATCTAATATTGTCAAATATCCAAATGTTGCAGTTATCTAAGTAATGATCTTTGTAGTAGATTCCATCCCCTTCCCAAGTCAAGAGCATTGGTTGCATTTGAAATAATGTATCTTTAGCCTCCTTTAATCTGAAACAGCTGCTCAGCCTCTCGGTGTCTTTCATAACATTGACATTTTTAGGCAGAAGCTATTTGTTTCACAGAGGATACCTCTGTTTGGGTTTATCTGATTGTTTCCTCAGGTTTAGATTCAAGTTATGCATTTGACAGGAGTATTTCCTTTCTAACAAAAAGAGAAACCAAAGAATAGAATAAACTCAATTTTATTAATTTGAAGGCAGTATTAGATATTCCTTTGATGAGGAAGAAAAATTCATCTTCAGTTCCAAATCTAAAAAATAAGTATACCCGGCAGGGCGCGGTGGCTCAAGCCTGTAATCCCAGCACTTTGGGAGGCCGAGACGGGCGGATCACGAGGTCAGGAGATCGAGACCATCCTGGCCTACACGG
>NW_012117599.1:3203656-3221852 GCF_000951035.1 Colobus angolensis palliatus
GTATACCCATATTTCAGAATTTCATCAGAGATCTTTAAAAATTTAGCTAAGTTGTATTTGATTCCCAGAAAGCCAAATATATACTTTTACCTAGTTGTTATATTAATATGTGAGTAACTACTATATTTAGGCTACTACAGTAGACCCAGGACTCTGTTTTGTTATAAACACTGATATTCAATCACAAATATGGATAAATAGGGTTTCAAGATGATTCTCTAGAAATGTTCAGTCAGTAATTAGAGTTTGATGACTATGAAATTGTAAACTATCAAAGATACAGTAGCTAAATATTAAAGACATAATACATTCTAAAAGTGGGTGAGGCTGGGCACAGTGGCTCATGCCTGTGATCCTAGCACTTTGGGAGCTGAGGTGGCTGCATCACCTGAGGTCAGGACTTCTAAACCAGCCTGGCCAACATGGCAAAACCCCATCTCTACTAAAAATACAAACATTAGCTGGGCATGGTGGTGGGCTCCTGTAATCCCAGCTACTCAGGAGGTTGAGGCAGGAGAATCACTTTAACCCTGGGGGGTGGAGGTCCAGTGAGCTGAGATCACACCACTTCACTCCAGCCTGGGTGAAAGGGCGAAACTCCATCTCAGAAAAAAAAAAGGGGGGGGGGGGTGGCGTGAGTGCTTTCGTTCCAAGCTGTGGAATCTGCTCCAGATCTCAGGTTGCTACTAGAGCATCTTGGGTAGATGACTCTTCCCCAGTAAGCCCTGGGCTTTCTCAGACCTTTACTGTGCAGGAAGACTGCCCTTCTGCCATCCTGGTCAACTCTGCCTACCAAATTCCTGCCCATCTTTGAAAGCGCAACCCTGACCTAGGCTCCCCTCCTTTGGGAAACTTCCCAAGGCCTCCCTCCATGCTACATAATCATCTCTCTTGTTTGTTTTTTGAGACGGAGTCTCCCTCTGTCGTCCAGGCTGGAGTGCAGTGGCCGGATCTCTGCTTACTGCAAGCTCCGCCTCCCGGGTTCACACCATTCTCCTGCCTCAGCCTCCCGAGTAGCTGGGACTACAGGCGCCGCCACCTCGCCCGGCTAGTTTTTTGCATTTTTAGTAGAGACGGAGTTTCACCGTGTTAGCCAGGATGGTCTCCATCTCCTGACATCGTGATCCGCCCACCTCGGCCTCCCAAAGTGCTGGGATTACAGGCGTGAGCCACAGCGCCCGGCTGATCATCTCTCTTAACAGACTGGGCATCCTTAATCACAAGTATTTTTTTTTTTTTTTTTTTAAAGACAGTCTCCCTCTTGTTGCCCAGGCTGGAGTGCAGTGGCACGATCTCGGATCACTGCAACCTTCGTCTTCTGGGTTCAAGTGATTCTCTCGCCTCAGCCTCCTGATTAGCTGGGATTACAGGTGCATGCCACCACACCCAACTAATTTTTGTATTTTTAGTAGAGACGGGGTTTTACCATGTTGGCCAGGCTGGTCTTTAACTCCTGACCTCCGGTAATCCGCCCGCCTCGGCCTCCCAAAGTGCTGGGATTACAGGGGTGGGCCACGGCGCCCAGCCAATCACAAGTATCTTTACGGGATATCTTTATTTTCTGCAGAAAATAAAATACTAGCAGAGTATTTGGCCTTCAGTAGTTATTTCTTTAGCCCATTAGTAAGAGGTTTCCTAGCAAGAATGAAAGGATTAAGAGAATCTCTACTATTTTCTGAAAGGTGATAAAACATAAAATCAGATAAATTCCTTTTAAAAAGACTTTCAAAGAAATCTTTAGAACCTGCAAACCCTCCCACAAAGAAAATGTGAACACTGAAAGGTGGGAGGCAATTTTACTTTACATTTCTAGTATCACCATGGCATTTCATTCCCAAACATTGCCATGAAGTTAGGGAAATTCCTGCTGCATTCACTTAACTTTTTTTTTTTTTCCCCAGTAATCAAGTTGAAGAAACACTTCCACTACTTAAAAATTACTTTCATATTTGTTCAGCTATCCCAATGGGATTTTCACTTAGTAAATCTGCTACTCAGGTATCTGCTATGCATATGGATTCCAAAGTGGATGATCACTTAACACGAGGGAATGAAAAAAGCAGGTTGGAACCAACGACTCAGTTATTTCAAAACACCAAGAAAATAAGATTAGAAGACACAAATCAAGAAAACTTTTCAAGGATTGAAGGGACTGGCACAAGATCTCTTTCTGAGAAAGCCTTGGGTTCAGTGGTATACGTCAACGAAAGCGATGGACTAGAAATGACAGATGTGGAATGAAGCAATTTGTATGTATTACCAAACAAACCAAAAACTGCCTTTGATTAAGAGGGGATGTCGAAAGAGAACTTAACCTTATTAGGAAGCCCTAACAAAATGATGGAAGACTATTGCTTTATTTTTCACTATTTGTGAATCATCTTACACTACATTTTTTAATTATGCCTATTCAAAAGGCAGTTGCTTTAGAGTGAAAAAGCCTTCCAAAATTCAAAGCAGATTTCTCTGGTATTATATTATATCCTTCTTAAAAACCAGAGCTTTTAAGTAACAGTATTTGAATGGCACCAAAACATTTTCATTTTAATGTATTTCTTTAACAAGTGATTTTAAAAAGTGTCTAAGCGGCCGGGCATGGTGGCTCATGCCTGTAATCCCAGCACTTTGGGGGGCCGAGGCGGGTCCATCACCTGAGGTCAGGAGTTCGCAACCAGCCTGGCCAATGTGGTGAAACCCTATCTCTACTAAAAATGCAAAAAATTAGCCAGGTGTGGTGGTAGGCGCCTGTAATCCCAGCTACCTGGGAGGCTGAGGCAGGAGAATTGCTTGAACCCCGGAGGCAGAGGTTGCAGTGAGCTGAGATCATGCCATCGCACTCTAGCCTGGGCAACAAGAGCGAAACTCCGTCTCAAAAAAAAAAAGGTCCAAGCAATGTGACATCAGTATTTCATAGTATTTCTGGTGTACCGGTTTTGTATGTTACATTTCCATTTTGGGATTCTGCTTTAGGATACTTTACTTTCTTACATTTTGCATTTTTGTTCTGTAAAAGATCACTGCAGATAAACCGAAAAGGCCAATAAATTGCATATCTTCAGAAGGATTTCACATTTTAAATCGTGCCTTTAAAACTGCTTTTTCCCCCCACATAGAATCCATTTTAGAGTTAGAGAAGTGTTCTTTCCAACTGTTAATAGTTTGTCTTGCAGATGATACCATTTTATGTCACCAATATTTAATATGAGAAAAACAACCTGGTGTTTAAAAACCTTGTTTTGTGTATCAGTTATGAAAATATCTGGTAGTTGGAAATCTCTTTAATATTCATTTTAAAAGAGGAAAGGGCATCTTTTCGGAGGGGGGGAGCTATATTTTATTAATCAGAAAAATACTAAACAGATGTGTTTGTAGGGAATATTGAGAGTGAAAAACAATTGTTGAATGGGACATAAGCTAAAAAGACAACGCTTTTTATTATTCACGGAACATAATTCTTTAGGAGAGAAAAAAATACACAAATCATTCATTTGGTCACCTAGCCTGGCACTGTGCTTGGTGCTGGAGATACAGTCGTGAATAAAATAGCCACTGCCTTGTAGAGTTTTGTGCCTACTAGGAAAGACAGGACATTATACAGTAATTATATAAGATGCCAATTGTGATATGCCAGGAAGAAACGTATAGCATTCAGAGAGACATAACACAACACAAGACATACCACATAAAGCTGATTTTTTTTTTTTTAAGATGGTCTCACTCTGTTGCCCAGGCTGGAGTGCAGTGGAGCGATCATAGCTCACTGAGTGTCAAATTCCTGTTCTTAAGCGATCTTCCTGCCTCAGCCTCCTAGTAGCTAGGATTACAGGCATGTGCCACCATACCCAGCATGTTTTCGTATTTTTTTAGAGACAGAGTCTCACAATGTTACCCAGACTAGTTTCAAACTCCTGGCCTCAGGTAATCCTCCCACTGGGCCATAAACTTGATTTTAACTGTGGGAAATGGGAAAGAATGTCTCAGTATATTTTTGAAAGCAAGTTTATTAAGAAAGAAACAACAGAATCGCTACTCCATAGACAGAGCAGCCTCTGAGGACATTTATAGCTTTTGCAGTGACATGGTTGTCTAAGTGAATGATGGTAATGGTCATAAAAGCGGAGAGAAGGGGATAGAGTACAGGTGAAGTTTGACAGGATGTAGTCATGGTTTGGAAGTGGAAAGTGAGGAAGAAGAAAGGGCTTCTAGCAAAAAAGGCTAGATGCATGCAGGATCCCTGGGGGAAAAAAAGAGTGAGTTCAGGAGCGTGGTTTTTAGACTTACCAGGTTTACAAGGCAGTTGTATCTATGGAACTAAAAAGTATAAATTTTGAAGTTGTATACAGAAATGGTACTTAAAGCCATAGAATGAATGAAATTGCTTAAGGAGAATGTAGTGTGAGATAAAGATCTGAGGAACTCCAACATTTAGGGGTTGACTAGAGCAGGGTAGCTGGCCAAGGGGACTGAGGAGTTGGCAGTGAGGCCAGAGGAAAACCTGGCAAAGGGGACTGAGGAGTTGACAGGGTAATGTCACAGTTGTCCACAGGAATCTCCAGGTTGAGGTAGTCAAATGAACAGTTAGATGAAGACTGAAAAGTCCACTAGATCTAGCAATGTGAATGTCACCAGTGACCTTAGCAAAAGCACTTTTGCTGGAATAATTGGGGGGAAAGCCATTTTGGAGTACGTTGAAACAATGAATGGGAAGTGAGAAAGTAGACACTGGATGTACAGCAGTTTTTCCGAGAAGGTTGGCTCAGACGGGTAGCAGGCAGGATGAAAAGTGGAAAGAGAAGTGAGGTCACTGGAGGATTGTTAAAGAGTACAGCATGTTTGAGTGTCACTGGAAAGGTTCCAGTGGAGAAGCCGAAGAAGTAGGTAAAGTTAAGAATAACCAAAGGACAGCAGTCCTGGAGCAGGGAGGAGGGAATGGGATTCTTTAAAACCTTTTCAGCAAGAAACTAGGGGGAAAAAACCAAAACCGTACCACCTGATATTTCAGAGACAGGGAATTTAGAAGGAAGTAATATAAGCAAAGAGCAACAATATTCTGTGACTGTTTTTAAGAATAACTAGGAAAATTCCTAGTGCAGTTAACTCTAAACAAAATTCATTCCCACCTGCATAATATGAGATAGACGAACTCAGAGTGACCTTGGTAAAAGATGTAATAATAAAGAAATGAGGTGTCATTTTGTCTTCATTGTAGCTTTATATAAAGCCCTGGTCATTTACCGTATCAGCATCACCTAACTGAACACTGAATGATTCTTATTCCAAGAGGCAAGTCTTAGTGGTTTCTATTTTAACTGAAGGAGAGATTGATTTCTGAGCAAGAGTGAAAAAGGTGACTACCAATTCTTTGGGCTTCTCTCATCAAGAGGTGAAATACACTACACCACGCCTTAACTCTGGGCTGGCTTTGTTGTTGTTTTTGGCCAACAGAATGTGGCTGAGGTGCTGCTTCCAAGATTAGGCCTCAGTTGAGGTGCCCTAGCAGCCAGGCAGCACCTGCCAGAGTATGAATAAGGCTATCTTGGACCGCCCAGCATTGCCAACCCGTGCTGAATGAAGCCACATGAATATGCCCAGGAGAAACTAGCAGAGGAATCACCCATCTTGCCCACATGTTAGAGATAGAAGCCACTGTTTGAGGCAGTTTGTTACGCAGCAATACTTAGCCGAAACTATTACCTTGCTACCTTGACTACTGGGGTAACTTCCCATCTCATGGAGCCACAGGGTCTTCTTGCCAACTGCAATGAGTTGGCAAATGGGAATGATCACTCGCCTCAGTATGTTTTCTGATCCACTCCATCCTGTATTATCATCTCTGTACTGCGAAAACCATTTATTCCTTTAAATGCAATGTGTCTTTCGAAACTGACTTGAATTTCCTCACCTTTCGAGTTACCTGCCACTTGGACTCACTTATTTGGAGGAGATACGTAAAGACCCAGCGTAACGCCTATGTGCTCAGTAAAAAGTATCTGCTGGTACTCTTTCCTGCCCGTCGTGTGACCTGACTGCTCTGGGCTTCTAGGGGCTCCCCCTAAACTAGCTCCACGAAATGCCCCCTCCAACCTAGCACATCCGCTGTCCTACCTTCGCCCAGGGGTGGCCGTTATCTCTGTGCTGTCACGCGGGGAACGCCCATCTGAACTGGGGCCTTATGACTTTCGGTACTTTTATTCGAACGTGGCCTGCGTCCCTGCCTCGAATCTGGTTCTCGCCCTGAATGACCCTCACTTAGCATCCCTGCGGACTGCCGGGACCCCACGACCCCGCAGGCGGAGAGGCGCAGCGCGATCCCTGCGCGCCCCTCCTGCTCCGGCGCTTCAGGGGGCGGGCCCTCAGGGGGCGGGGCAGGGTCGCGCGCAAGGCCTGCTGGTTGCTCGGGGTCGTACGACGCACTTTTTCAGCTCGAGCCACGCGAGGCCGTGGGCACGACCGGAAGCCGCAGGTGGGTGAAGCGGAAGCGCTTCTAACCGGGAAGTTGCGGGCCGTGGCGCGTGGGTGGCCGTGGTCCCGGGCGCGCGCGGGGTCTCTGGCAGTGGGCCAGGGCCTGCGGGTCTCCCCCGCCGGTACTGAAGGGTTCTGTGTGCACGCTTTCCCCTCGGCGCTGGGGACGACCTAATTTCGCTGTTAGGAAGGGTCGACCCTGAACACAGGAGGGAGGGTAAATACCGTAAAACATGTTGGAGGCTAGCTGTGTGCACGCCACCTGGGAGACAAAAGGGCGAAGTAAAACATGCACACGACCGTAATGAGATTCTGAGTAAGTTGTATATTATCAGAGAGGGGGCAAAATAATAGGGTCTTGGCAAGGTCTTACGAAGAAGCTGCGCCTGCCTAGAAAGATAGATGGGATTGTGCTGTTTTCGCTTTCAGTCCAGTGATGGGGAGGCGTGTTTGGCAGTGCAGAGGTAGCGAAGTGTCCAAAGAACATGGAAGATAATGAAAAACGTTATAAAATTAGTCATTAAAGGGTAAGAGTAGAAAGATTCAAAGTGATTTTTAAGGAACAAAATTTAACCAGACCATCAAAGGCTTGACACTGTCTCAACGACTGTGAAATATCCTGAAATACTGTGCATTACTCAGTCGGGGTCTGATCCACTACTGGAGCATAGAATAAAAAAAAAAGGGGCGCACCTGTGCCAGATGAATCCACGCCTCTAGGGGAGAGAAGGTATCCCGGCTTAAGAGCAGGGGCTCTCCTGAGTTAAGGAAGTGTTTTCCTCAGAGCCCATTCCGTCAGACATTCAAATCATGTAACTCAGTCCTTTTGTTCTGAGTATGTATTCACCAAGCAAACTTATTAGTTGGCTTGTCAGTAGTCTTACAGTGAATAATTGGACAGGCTCATCTGAATATCTGATTGATGGCCTATAATTCTCTTTGTAAATCAATAAGCTGGCAGTCAGGGAGTTTTGGACATCCCTTTGTTTTCACTTTTTTCACTCTGCGTCATTCTCATCTTTCGGGGTTCAGTTGAAATGTCACATCCTCACTGAGGTCTGTTTATTGGTTTATGTGTTCAGGTGGTTAGAACAGCTTCTTGCATCTTTTCTCACATGACGCCTTCTTAATGAGGCTTAGCCTAACAACCCTATTTAAAATTGCAACGTAAGTTTTCTCACATACACATTTCCAATCCTCCGTTTCTCAGCTCTGCTTTTTTTTTTTTTTAAATACACCGAATCTCGCTCTGTTGCCCAGCATGGAGTGCAGTGGCACCATCTCGGCCCACTGCAACCTCCACCTCCCGGGTTCAAGAAATTCTCCTGCCTCAGCCTCCCGATTAGCTGGGATTACAGGCGCCCGCCACCACGCCCTGGTTAATTTTTGTATTTTTGGTAGAGACGGGGTTTCACCATGTTAGTCAGGCTGGTCTTGAACTCCTGACCTCAGGTGATCTGTCCACCTCGGCCTCCCAGAGTGCTGGGATTACAGGTGTGAGTCACCTCACCTGGCCATCTACTTTTTTTAAATAGCCCTCCTTATCACCTTTATTCATTTGACTCACTGATGAATCCCAAGTGCTAAGAACAATGTCTGTCATGTAATTGATGAGAACTTTGTTGAATTAATACCTTTGTTGTGTTTCATTCACACTGTATATACAATACCTGGATGAATAGAGATATTTTGAGCACTATTAAAATACCTTCATTGGCTCAATCATGAATTGGATCAATTCTGGAACCCTAACAAGATCACATTTTTGACCAAAGTCAGTATCTTGAACTATAATTTATCAAGGTAAATGCCACTTTGACGTGTCTCGGTTAGGAATCCTTGTTCACTTGAGGGAATACATGTTGTATGATAGGAACAGTAAGCACAGAATAGAGGTGGGAAAGGGGGAACCCTATCATAACAGTCAATGTTTTGTATTTGCCAAACATGAATGGCTTATGCATATTAACACATTTAATTCTCTTAACCATTTTATGACATCTGAGGCCACTGAAGCAGCTAGAGGTTAAACCACTTCCCTAAAGTCATTAGTAAGTGGCAGAGCCAGGTTTAAAAATTTAAGTCCTTAACTAGTTTGCTATCCTTCCACTCTGTATGTGCAGACAAGAATAAGAGCCTTAATCTTAGGAAAAGGTATTTCACAAGATCTTTGACAATCTCCATATCCAGACACCATCCAGCTTATTAGTACCCACTACTCTTACCTGTTACTTTCCCCTTTAAGGCTGCCTCCTACCTGAACTCTGGATCCCAATATCATCACTTTCTCAAGGACCTCCCTTCTCCAGTGTTGCCGTCTTGACTCTCCTACCAGCATCTAAACATGCTCAGATCTATTGCATCTTAAATCCTCTCCTAACTCCACATTCCTTTCTACCTACTGCCCTAGCTTTTCCACTTCACAACTAGAATACCCTCATTGTATCCACCTTGGGCCTCCTATTGACTCAGTACATCTGGTTCTTACCAAGATCACTGATAACCTCCTTGATACTGTTTAATAGATCCTTTTCAACCCTCATCTTATTTGCTCAGTCTTTGACATTTGGCTCTGTTAACCATCTTGTCTCCCTGAAGCTTCCATAGTAGCATATTTAAAATTTTTCTGCCTTTTCTTCTATTCTCAGCTTCCTTTGGGAGCTCTCCCTCCTTCTGTATATCCCGTAAATGTTGCTGCTCTTCAGGCTTATGTCACAGGCCCTTAAATCTTCTCACTGAACCACCTTCCTGTGACCTCAGTTACCATCCATTGAGCTCTGTGCCATTGGCTGCTAGTTCAACACAGTCAAAATGAACCAGTTATCTTAACCCCATTCTTCCTGTTCCTATAAAATCTGTCCTAGGAAATTTCACCTCTTTGCCAGGCCAGAAATCAGGGCATAATATTAATAAAATAGTTAACACATATTGTGTACTTTCTTCAGTGCCAGGCACTTCTTCGCTCATTAGACTCAACCTGATAATATGAGTCCTGTCGTTATGCACATATTAGATAACAAATCTGAGACACAGGAAAGTAATCTGCCTTAGGTCATTCAACTGATAAAGGATAGAGTTGGGATTTGAATGAGGGCAGTCTAGTTTGAGCTTGTAATCATTATATCATAAAGGACATGATCCTTGGCTTCTCTTTCTCTTACCCTAATTTAACCTATTACCAAGTATTGTACATTCTCCATGCTTAAATCTCTAGGCGATGTCTCTGAAGTATAAATCCAAAGCCCTCATACCTGTAATCCCAGCACTTGGAAGGCCAAGGCAGGAGGACTGCTTGAGCTCAGGAGTTTGAGACCAGCCTGGACAGCAAAGTGGGACTTCATCTCTACAAAGAAAAAAAAAAGGCTAGGCCTGGTGGCACGTGCTGACTAAGGTGGGAGAATTGCCTGAGCCTAGGAGGTCGGGGCTGCAGTGAGCCGTGATCACACCACTACATTCCGCCTGGGCAATAAAGTTCAAGCATTTCACGTGGATTTAAGGTTCTTTATAATTTAACGTCTACTTCTCTTGCCTTCTTATTAACTCCCCATTCTTGTATTCCTAAGAACCAGCCAGTAGAATTAAATTATTTGCATGGGTCCTATCTCCCACTAAGCTGTTGCACAGTTAGAATTCTTTTCTTTACCCCTTTTATGTCTCAGCTTCAATGTCACATCCACTAATTAGAGCATTAGAGGGCCCTCTAATGTACTTAACATGTATCACAGCATTTAGGACACTACATTTTAATTATTGCCTTACTTGTTTTTTAATATCTCCCACTAGATTGTGGAGATACTTGTTTCTTGAAGGCAAGGACCAGTTCACCTTTTTTTTTTTTTTTTAGACGGAGTCTCGCTTTGTCGCCCAGGCTGGAGTGCAGTGGCTCGATCTCGGCTCACTGCAAGCTCCGCCTCTCGGGTTCACGCCATTCTCCTGCCTCAGCCTCCGGAGTAGCTGGGACTACAGGTACCCGCCACCATGCCCAGCTAATTTTTTGTATTTTTAGTAGCGACAGGGTTTCACCGTGTTAGCCAGGATGGTCTCGATATGCTGACCTCGTGATCCGCCCGCCTCGGCCTCCCAAAGTGCTGGGATTACAGGCGTGAACCACTGTGCCCGGCCAGTTCACCTTCCTAATGTCACTCATATCCATCCCTTTCTCTCTCTCTCTCTCTCCTACCATACTTTAGGCCCTCATTATCTCTAGTGTGGACAACTTTCTTAGTCCGATAACTGTTCTCCCTGTCCCTAGTCCATCCTTTATTTAATCCGTACTCAACCCTGCAGAGGCAGATTTGTATAATGGCTGAGTTAACACTTCCTGCTTAAAACTTCAGTGGATCTTAGCTGCCTTTAAAAAAGTCCAAATATTTTAGTTCATTACATGATTTATCTCCTCCCATTTTCTATCTTCTTATTGCCTTGTACGTAGGAGACACTTCATACATACTTGTTGAATAAATATGGTACTGTATCAAAGTCAGTCTAGCAGAACCAAGAACAAAGAAATTAACCAAAGTAATGCAATCTCGGTTGCGAGGCTTCCTAGGACAGAATAGCCACAGGCTTCAGTGGAACTCGAAGACTAGTACTGTAGCTCTTTCTCCTAGAAGGGAATCCCCAAAACACACCTCACTATTACATGACTCTTTGTCTTTGCATATGCCTGGAATACGCTACTCGACCTGGCAAACTATCCAATTTGGTGACTCAGTTCAAGTATTCCTTCCTCTATTAAACCTCGCTACACCTTTCTAGACAGAATGTAAACTGATTCAACTTTTTGTAGGTTAGTTTATAAACTGTAACAACAGTGATGAAAATAGGAAGACTCTTTAATCCAGGAATTGTACTTCTAAGATATTACTTAACTAAAGAATTTGGTTCCAGGTGTGGTGGCCCATGCCTGTAATCCCAGCACTTTGGGAGGCTGAGGTAGGAGAATCACTCAAGCCCAGGAGTTCAAGATCAACCTGGGCAACATAGGGAGACCCCCATCACTACAAAAAATTTAAAAATTAGCCCGGCATGGTGGCGTGTACCTGTAGTCCCAGCTGCTTCAGAGGCTGAGGTGTGGAGATTGCCTGAGCCCAGGAGGTCAAGGCTGCAGTGAGACAATTACAGAGTCTTAAACAATGGAATATTAAACAGTCATTAAAGCTGATGCAAAATAGGCTTAATGGGCCGGTGCAGTGGCTCACACTTGTAATCCCAGCACTTTGGGAGGCTGAGGTGGGCAGATCACCTGAGGTCAGGAGTTCGAGACCAGCATGGCCAACATGGTGAAACCCCATGTCTACTAAAAATACAAAATTTAGCTAGGCGTGGTGGCAGGCGCCTGTTATCCCAGCTGAGGCAGGAGAATCGCTTGAACCCAGGAGGCGGAGGTTGCGGTGAGCCGAGATCACGCCATGGCATTCCAGCCTGGGTGACAGGGCGAGACTCCATCTCAAAAAAAGATGGATGGATGGATGGATAAATAGATAGAATGTTGAATGAAATAATAGTATGGTTACACTTTGGGGGAGGGAAATGTGTGTGCGTACACATGCTTAGAAATAAAATGGATTTATACCAAAATGTTCATTTGTGATTAGGACTATCAATGCTTTTATTTTCTTATTCTTGCTTATCTGTATTTTCTCATTTTTCTCGATGAACATTTGTTACTTGTGAATTCAACATAATTTGGCTTTAAGATATATTCTAGGTAATGTGGCTGAGTGCAGTGGCTCATGCCTGTAATCCCAGAACTTTGGGAGGCCAAGGTGGGAGGATCACTTGAGCCCAGGAGTTTAAGACCAGCCTGGGCAACGTGGTGAAATCCTGTCTCTAAGAGGAAGAAAAAAAAAAAGATATATTACATAATGTCTTTGCAGCAGACTTACTGTTTGAAAACTGTGAAATTATTTCAACTGAAATTATTTGAAATTTGTCTTCATTTATTTCTTTTGAATACTGAATCATAGCATTGCTAAAGACTAATTGGAAAGCTAAAAGCCAAAAGCAACTGCACTGGATACTTAGAGATAAGTTTGGATTAAATACCCAATAATTGATAGTTAGAAAATATAATTTAATGTTCCTTTTTTTGATGAATTAATTTGTTTGTCTTCCATTTTTAAAAGCATGTTGATCCCATTTTCAATGAAGAATTGCTTCCAGTTACTTTGTAACCGGCAGGTCCCAACAGCTGGCTTTAAAAAAACAGTAAAAAATGGGCTCATTTTACAGTCAGTTTCCAATGATGTCTATCAAAATCTGGCTGTGGAAGACTGGATCCATGACCATATGAATCTAGAAGGCAAACCAATTCTATTCTTTTGGCGGAATTCTCCCTCTGTTGTAATTGGTAGGCATCAAAATCCTTGGCAGGAATGTAACCTGAATCTAATGAGAGAAGAAGGTGTAAAACTGGCTCGGAGAAGAAGCGGAGGAGGAACAGTCTACCATGATATGGGTAATATCAATTTGACTTTCTTTACAACCAAAAAAAAGTATGATAGAATGGAAAATCTGAAATTAATTTTGAGAGCTCTGAATGCTGTCCAACCCCAGCTAGATGTGCAGGCTACCAAAAGGTTTGACCTTTTACTTGATGGACAGTTTAAAATCTCAGGAACAGCTTCTAAGATCGGCCGGACTACTGCCTATCACCACTGCACTTTATTATGTAGTACTGACGGGACGTTCTTGTCTTCTTTGCTAAAGAGCCCTTACCAAGGGATCAGGAGCAATGCCACTGCTAGCATACCTTCCTTAGTGAAAAATCTTTTGGAAAAGGATCCCACTCTGACCTGTGAAGTACTAATGAATGCTGTCGCTAGAGAGTATGCTGCTTATCATCAAATTGATAATCACATTCACCCAGTAAACCCAACGGACGAGACACTGTTTCCTGGCATAAATAGCAAAGCCAAAGAACTACAAACGTGGGAGTGGATATACGGCAAAACTCCAAAGTTTAGTATAAATACTTCCTTTCATGTGTTATATGAACAGTCACACTTGGAAATTAAAGTATTCCTAGACATAAAGAATGGAAAAATTGAAATTTGTAATATTGAAGCACCTGATCATTGGTTGCCATTGGAAATACGTGACAAATTAAATTCAAGTCTTATTGGCAGTAAGTTTTGCCCAACTGAAACTACCATGCTAACAAATATATTACTTAGAACATGTCCACAAGACCACAAACTACACAGTAAATGGAATATTCTCTGTGAAAAAATTAAGGGAATAATGTGATTCCAAGTAAATGTCTTAATACAGTTTCAATTAGAAAATAAAATGTCTCATACTTGCACATTGTATGTCAAAAAAAAAAAAAAACTAGTCTCTTTCAGTAACTTCAAAAAAAAATAAATAAAAAACCTAGTCTCTTTCAGTAACTTCTCTCCATCTGAAATTATGTATCACCTATCCCTGTCTGTGTATTTCTTCTGACTTCTAGGATCCTCTTTCTTCTCTTTCTTCCTTCATTGATTTTATTTTATTTATTTCATTTATTTATTTTGAGACAGAGTCTCACTCTGTCACCCAGGCTGGAGTGCAGTGGCATGATCTTGGCCCACTGCAACCTTTACCTCCTGATTCCAAGTGGTTCTCATGCCTCAGCCTCCCGAGTAGTGGGACTACAGGCTTGTGACACCACGCCCAGCTAATTTTTTCTATTTTTAGTAGAGACAGGGTTTCACCGTGTTGGCCAGGCTGGTCTCGAACTCCTGGCCTCGAGTAATCCACCGGCCTCAGCCTCCCAAAATTCTGGGATTACAGGCATGAGCCACCATGCCCTGTCTGTTCATTGATTTTAATACCTGGCATGTATTTATATTTCAACTGCTGCTGCTTTAACTCTCTTGGGGCTATATACAATATTGGAAACCCTGACCTCAGAGGTAGTTCTCTGTTTTTCTTCCCTCTCAGAGATATAACCCAGATTTCTTGTCACCTTTCCTCGTATCTCAAACTCTAAAATTCTCCCTTTTAGTTATATTTTCTTATCTTTCTACCCTCCCACTAAAAATCAAGGCTGTTGCACTTTTCTAAGCTCTTAACCCTTCCCTAATCTCTCCTTGCATCATTTCCCTTCTATCCCAGCCTGAAATTTACTTTATGCTGTACTTTCTTACCAGTATTCTCATTTGCTTCTCTCCTTTGACCTTCTACCATAGCCACTTTTTAATTTTGGTCTAAACAATTGATTTTCTATTCTTTTTGGCAGGTGATACTGGGGGATAAGATCATATAATCATTGAAGATTAGCCCAATTTGATATTTATAATTTTCAACTTATGTATCTTTCTGCTGGTGTCTGATTTAATTCATCTCTGGTTGAGTTCCCCTCATTCTTGAGGGGAATGTTTCCACTCTTCTCAAGCTCAGAATTCCACTACTCTTACCTTGTCACAAACCTTGATTCGTAATTTGGTGAGAGTTGAGACCTTCAGAAATGAGCCCGTCCAGCCCCCATGGTCCCTCTCCTCCCCTCTCCCCTCCCTTTCTCTTTCGAGACAGGGTCTTACCCTTGCCCAGGTTGGAGTGCAGTGGCTCATAGGTCCTGGGCTCAAGTGATCCTCTCGCCTCAGGTTCTGGAGTAGGTGGAACCACAGGTGCTCAACACCATGCCCAGCTCCCTCTTTTTTTTATGAGTTATATTCTTTTAATATATCTCAGTAGTTCCAGGCCCCATCCTTTTTTTATTTTTAGGAAGAGCAGGCATGGACACAGGGTTTTGCCGACAACTCATTATCTCAGAGTGGGGGTGGGGTGAGTGTATTTTTCAAGGTGTTCTTGGGACAAACATGATTGGCAGTTTAGCAGGTTTAATGGGCAGGTCCTTTTGTTATTTAAAAGCAATATTAAATACCAAGTAAACACAACTTTGAAGAGATTACTTGTGAGCATAGCGCACTTGTTGCCACATGTGAAAATTATTTTTTGAGAAAGGTTAAAAATCCTGATATGATGTGCTTTGGTGCAGTAATACCATTTGTTTCTCCAGAAAGGATATTATCAGGCAAAGGGTGTTAAGGGCTTCGAGTTCCAAATTGGAAATCTGGCCCAGTAACCCCTGAAACCGATGGACTCAAGATATGTTTTGCAGTGGTTTCCCCAGAACTTTCTGAATGTTTGCATATGGGCATGAGTGAGGAGTCAGAATGGCATATATATATGTAGTCTTATTTTTTTGAGACAGAGTCTTATTCTGTCACCTAGGCTGGAGTGCAGAGGTATGATCTCAGTTCACCGCAACCCCTGCCTCCTGGGTTCAAGTGATCCTCCCGCCTTAGCCTCCCAAGTAGCTGTACCACCACGCCTGGCTAATTTTTGTATTTTGAGTGGAGACAGGTTTCACTATGTTGGCCAGGCTGTTCTTGAACTCCTGACCTCAGGTGATCTGCCTGCCTCAGCCTCCCAGAGTCCTGAGATTACAGGTGTGAGCCACTGTACCTGGCCTTTACTCCTAGATTTCTTATTTGAGATTGGATGGATGGGAGTATATGCGGGGAGTAGGGGAGTATATATGAAAAGTTTGGTTGGGGTGTATTATGTGTGAAATGTTTGTGTGCTTCTGAGATGTCATAGGCAGTTGAATAAGAACTCCAAGGAGAAGTCTTGGCTTAATTTATAATTTTGAGGGCTAACTGCATATAAATAGTACTTTAAGTCATGAGAATGAGTAATTTTGGACTTTTATAATTCATCTAAAGTTTAAATTTTAAACTATTAAATATTCAACATCTGAGTCCCCTTATATGTTTGGGGACCTCTCCACCTGGTAGGAGGTAGAGCCTACTTCCTTCTGTGGAAACAAAAGTTTACTCTTTCCTGGCCTTCCTTGAAGCACAGGCGTGGGCACATGACTTAAGCTGTGCCAATCAGATGCAACTGCTCCATACTTTGAATTAGACAGTAGTGATGCAGAACATCTGGAATGATGAGAACCCTTGTCTGGAAGTAGCAACAGGGGCCTGAATTTCTGGGGTCATGAAGGCAGTGAGGCTGGCAGTGGTACTTTCCATGCCAGTGATGTCAGTGACGTAGGCTACTGCATCCAGCCCTTGCATCAGTGTCAGCAGGGGTGTCATCTGATTAGTTCTGGGTAGTGAATCTAGATGTGATTTTTCACTCCAAAACCTCTAGGTCTCAGTCTATAGCTTAACTACCTACGATTCTTGTCATAAACCCCTTTTTTGCTTATACCAGGGAGGAGCAGTTTTCATTGCTTTTTACTAAGAACACTTACTGTGTAATCAGGGAAAGAGTGTGAATAAAAAAAAAAAAGTTACTACCTAGTACCTAGCTTGGGAGAACTTCAGGATTTAAAATATAAGAAGAATGAAGAAAGTATGTTTCATGAAAGTCAAGAGTTTCAAGAAGGGAGTAGCCAACTGGGTCGAGTGCTTCTGAAAGGTCACATGATACAAGAGTTTAAAGTGCCCATTGAATATGGTGGTGTAGAGATCACCGTTGACCTTAGCAAACACGGTGTCAGTGGAGTAACTGGGGCAGTAGCCAGACTGAAGTGAGTTAAAGTGAATAGGTGGTGAGGAAATAAGAAAAAACAAAACAAAACAGAGAGCACTCTTTCAAGAAGTTTTTCATGAAGAACGAAAAAATAGGGTGGCATCTGGCTCGAGATGTGTGTACTGATAGGAACGATGCAGTACAGCAGGAGAGACTACTCTAAGGCCCAAGTCCTTGTGGAGGCTAAAGGAGGTCAGGTCAAGGTCACTGCCAAAAATCTGGCCATCATCCTTATATATTAGGAATACTGACTCTTTATAATTTTATAAATTTGATCTCTCATTTTTTTTTAACTTAGTTTCTGTTTCCTTTTTACTCAAGTTTTGTATATTTACATGACCAAGTCTTTTGCTCTTAACAGTTCGGGAGCTTTCTGTTATACTCAGTTCATTAAGTGGGGTTTTAAAATATATGTATATAAATTTTTCATTAATTAGCTATAATACATTTAGAATTTTTTTTTATATGGTGTGAACATCATTATAGAAAAATTTCTTTATGCGGAGTAAGACAGAGGCGTTAATGTTATTTTTTCCAACCATTTGTTGAGTTCTTTCTCCACTAACTTAAAATGTCACCTTTATTATATATTAAATACTCATTCATATACATTCAATTTCTCTCTTTCAAATGTGTTTCTGGACTCTTTTATTCTGTCCCACTGATTTATTTGCCCATGCCTATGCCCATACATTTTTAAGAAAATTATTGTAGCTATGTCTTTATAGCTGGTCAAGCAAGTCTCCTGCTGTTGCTCTTTTGTTATTTAATTTATAAATTAAGTTAGAACTGACATTAAGTCTTCCCATTCAGGAATACAATTTGTCTTTCTAGTTACCCTAATTTTCTTTTATATCCTTCCATAAAGCTTATAGTTGTTCACATAGTTCTTATACATTTCCTGATATATTTAAGCTGTACCTGGTAGGCTTCTGGTGCTCTAATTAGATCTGGGGATAGAACTCCAAATGTCTAGAATGGATAGCATGTCTGTAAACTCTTTTCTTTAAATATCACTATGTCTTAGCCAGGATTTTTACAGAAGTTGGATAAAAGTTAATTGCACAGGGTTGTGGATTGCTAATCCTCCATAGTAACAGATGGATATGCTTTAGAAATCAGAATTGTTATTTTAACATGAAGGTAAAGAGGCCTAACACATGTTCTTTTTTTTTTTTTTTTTTTTTTGAGACGGAGTCTC
>NW_012117599.1:3222097-3223626 GCF_000951035.1 Colobus angolensis palliatus
GTCTTGGCCTCCCAAAGTGCTGGGATTACAGGCTTGAGCCACCGCGCCCGGCAACAATTATCTTAATTGTAACAAAATTAACATTTTACTGTCCTGTTTATTAGACCCCAAGCCCATCTGTCTTTTTTTTTTTTTCTTTTTTGAGACAGGGTCTGGCTCTGTCACCCAAGCTAGAGTACAGTGGTGCAATCTCAACTCACTGCAGCCTGGACCTCCTAAAAGCTTAAGTGATCCTTTCACCTCAGCCTCCCAAGTAGCTAGGACTATAGGCACGTGCCACCATGCCCGGCTTTTTTTTTTTTTTTTTAGTAGAGACGGGGTTTCACCGGGTTAGCCAGGATGGTGTCGATCTCCTGACCTCGTGATCCGCCCGTCTCTGCCTCCCAAAGTGCTGGGATTACAGGCTTGAGCCACTGCGCCCGGCCACATGTTCTTACCTTAATTAAGAGCTACTCCATTTCCATGTGGCATCAGGTACCAGGCAAGATAAGCTAAGATACTCTGCAGAAAGGAACTTCGGATCAGGCCAACACTTGTTCAAGTGTTTTCCTGAGACCCTGAATTTCCATATGATAAAGCTTAGCAAATTAGTTTGAGTCTAAAATTTTTCAGATTCAGTATTATCAGCACCTGAACCTGAAAACATTAAAAAAAAAATCAGGAACTGTTCTGGAAGCCCTTCCTGGCCTTTTGTGCCATCTTGTACCTACCAGCTGTCCCACAAAAGGAAAACATAGTCTCTAAGGCTTGCCCAAGGCCACTCTGTCCAACCTTGTTCCCATGTCTCTACCTTTGGTCCTCTACACCATGTAACTCTGTTGAATAGTCCTCAGATGTGACATTTATATGTGCACTCTCCAATACTGAACACTGGTACTATAGTTTTCCTCTTACATATGTTAGCTTAGCTGGGTTTTTTTGTTTGTTTGTTTGTTTGTTTTGAGATGGAGTTTTACTCTTGTTGCCCAGGCTGGAGTGCAATGGCACAATCTCCACTCACCGCAGCCTCCGCCTCCAGGGTTCAACCAATTCTCCTGCCTCAGCCTCCCGAGTAGCTGGAATTACACGCATGCGCCACCACGGCCAGCTAATTTTGTATTTTTAGTAAAGACAGGGTTTCTCCATGTTGGTCAGGCTGGGCTCAAACTCCTGACTTAGGTGATCCGCCTGCCTCCACCTCCCAAAGTGCTGAGATTACAGGCGTGAGCCACTGTGCCCAGCCAGCATGTTCTTTGAGCTGTGGACTACTCACTACCTCTAGCATACAACCCCTCTTCCAGCCTGTCTCCATGGAATCTATTCTGTCTCCAACCACACAACTGGCATCTGGATGAAAACTTACACAGAACGTTGATTCTAAGCTGCAAGGCTTTACAAATGTGCCAGCCAAAGTGGGTAAGCTGCAAAATGCATTTGGATAACTGAATGGGTGGATTTGCCTTTATGGAGTTAGGTAATATTGCACAACTGCATGATGGTAAACGTTTACCAAAGACAATTATCTTTTTTTTTTTTTTTTGAGACGGAGT
>NW_012117599.1:3224160-3244086 GCF_000951035.1 Colobus angolensis palliatus
TAGAAACAGGTTGCCCAAGCTCCATCTGTCTCTTTAAAAGCACTCTAATCCATGGTGTCTTTCCCGCCTGGACTCAAAACTCCCACAGGCAAAATTCAGATCTAATTCATCTTCCTAATAGATGCTCATTATTTGTTGACGTGCTCCCGCAGCCAAGTAACAGAAAAGCTGGTAACATGTTTAAATTAGCTGTATTACTTGAAAGAAACATTGTAAATCTACTGAGTAATATAGTTACAAAAATATTTAGGATTGTTCCCACAACCGAATGATGGATCCATAAATTAGTAGAAATATAAAAGTTTGTTGTTAAATTCATACATTATAAAAGTGATCTTTTAAAAAAAAATCCAATATTCACATAAAATAGACATAATACAAATTAGGCTACTGCCCATCATATATTTTTTGTATGTTTCTTATGAAAAATGTCCACTGTTGTTTCATGACATGGTCTTAAATCAAAATCACAATATCCAAGGGAAAAACGACTCTAAGAAGAGAAGAAAAGAGTATCATTAAAAATGATACAAAAACAGTGCTACACATTTACTCATAAGATTATATCCTACCTGTGGTTTCTTAAAATAATCAAGTCCCCTTCCAATCTTAATCATCCATCCATTGTTGAACCTGTTGAAATTAGTATATAGTATTATATTCAAGACATTAAAGTCAGACTATTAATAGAGCTGTAGTGTATTAAGTGTCAGCAAAATTTCCCCCTAACAAAGCAAACCACTTCCTCCAGTGGCTTGAGTTGAATCAAACCTGGGGTTCTTTATGAGCTGTGTCCACAGTGAAAACAGTCATAGAAACAATCAATTGATTTGATTATCTGATAGTTTAACCTTGAATTTCAGCTTGTTGATCAAACTTTTTCGTGTTCTGCTAACAAGTGGTGGCAAAGTGTATTCAGGGCAACTGGTGGTGTTTTAAGAGTTCCCCTACCTAGAGATGGGGAATGTGCAGGAGGAGCCCTGGGCCCTGACCTCTGCTTCAACTATAGCAGCTGCATTTTCATCTGTTTTGCATATTTCGTTTGTGATTAAGTTTTTATTAAAACTGAGTGCCCTTGCTATAAACATATAATCACTGTGCTAAACAAAAGGAAGGTATCACTGAAATAACCGCATATTCTGTTTTCTTATAGACCCAGCAAATTGTCATGCCTACTAGAATATTTAATAACCCATAAGAAGTAAAGCCACAATAAGTAAATATTAAGTTCACTAGAAAATAAATTATCCTAATATCATAACACTATATATACAGTTGAGTAGACAGAAAAGTATTCTCTTTTTCTCTATGACACAGAATATGTAAATATTACTCCATTAGGAAATATTAAACTCACACACAAAGCACTTGGCTTACTTTGTCCAAAAGTAAGCCAAGTGTTTTTTTTCTTCTCAAAAGTGAAAAATGACTAAATGGAGGTTTTTTGAATTTTAAATATTTATAAATAAATATTAAATATATGCAATTATATAAAACATTTTTAAAATTTTAAGTATATATCGACTGCATAAAAATTAAAACATTATTGTAGACGAACCTAATTTCTCGGTCATGTATTGAAGAAGAGTACTGCACTTCCAACAGCACTCCATGACTCCTGAGTGACTCTTCTATTTCTTGCAGGCCCCTACTTTGCTGCACTTGCTCAGTGCCCTGTTAATTGCAAAAATACGATTATCTGCCTCAGTTATTATTGTTATCTTAAACTATCCCTAAGCTATACAATCTGTATCATAGGTGGATTAAGATGGAAATGTTCTATACTCGTTTCAATGTCTACTATCTCAAAGAAGCAACTAAACAATGGAGGTAGTTTAAAGAGCAACTGTTTTTATCAAAATAATTTTCTTTCTAATGTGAACATAACTCCATCCTGTCTCCTTAAATGTAGTTTGGAATAGTTTTAGTCATCCAGGTGGAGCTGACTTCTTTTGAAATCAATCGTAGAAGTCATAACTATGTAGAAGCATTCCTATTTTAAGTCAAAATCAAGATAGAGATGCCCACTACCACATCATTCTACCAACCCCCAGATACTAGAATTGGTAAAGCAACAAAATTGTCCATAGTGCAGACAGTGTGATTGCCTCCTAGAATATCCAAGAGACTAAACAAACAAACTATTTGAATAAGCGCATTTAACAAAGTGGCCAAATACAAAATCAGCATCCTAAAATCAATAACATTTTTTCATGACATGCTATGCATACTGTTAGATAATAAGTTAATTTCCAAGGAAATAAATCTAGCTGAGGCACTGCATCAGTGTTTTCCTTGATGGGACTACATCTTGTAACTGCATAAAGTTAATAAGAAAGAGAAAGTGCTTTCAGGTACCTACTTCATCCAGAGAGGTGAGAAGGTGAATAGTTTTTACTTTACATGGTCTCTTAATAAGCATCTCACAAAATCGAAGAAAGTTATACAGCTAAAAGACATTAGAATGGATTATTACTAACTTAGTACATTGAATATAATATTTCATTATATTTTAGTACGTTCACATACCTGATGAGTATGTCTAATATAAGGATCTTCTATCCAAACTTCTGTAACTGTCTCATTAAGATATTCGCGAAAAAGTGACTCATAACTGAAACCTGTTGCATTCTCTTCTATTTTAATTTGCTTGTGATATTTTCCATCTATAAAACACAGGCTTCAACAGTAAAACCAGTGACCATTTTTTTTACACATTTTATATTTTATATATAGTGATTAATCATTATCAGATACACATTAATTTTTTTCACTTATTCATTCAGCAAATACTGAATGCCTACCAAATATCATACACATTGCAGGATGTTACACACACAAATGTATTTAAGACAAACCATTACATTAGTGATTTCTGCCTTCACAGAGGCTAGGCAGGGGGGAAAATCCAGAGGTTTCCTGGAACAGGTCCTTGGGTCAGATCCTATAGACCAGGCAGTTTGTTGAAGGGAGTAGTGTATGTATAAAGGTATCCAATAACTTCTGTCACCATGGGTAGCACCACATACTGTAACTCAGTGGCTCTCTGGTCCTTCTCTTCAGACTTGTCTTTTTATGTCTTGCAATCTAATAACTAAAGTGAGTATTAAACATGAATGCAGGGCAGGGCGCAGTGGCTCACGCCTGTAATCCCAGCATTTTGGGAAGCCAACGTAGGTAGATCATTTGAGGTCAGGAGTTCGAGACCAGCCTGGCCAACATGGTGAAACGCCACCTCTACTAAAAATATAAAAAGTAGCCAGGCGTGACGTCAGGCGACTGTAGTCCCAACTACTTGGGAGGCTGAAGCAGGAGAATCACTTGAACCCAGGAGGTGGAGGTTACAGTGAGCTGAGATCGCACCACTGCACTCCAGCCTGGGCAACAGAGCAAGACTCTGCCTCAAAAAAACGAAAAAAGAAAAAACATGAATACAGTATAATATGGAGCTTCGAAGTCTTTCTTGGCACATGTAGAGTTTTAAACAGAAATTTATAGTACTTCTTAATAACCCAAGCTAAAGACTGGGATGTCACAGGATCAATAGGATAGATCTATTGCTTTTGTTAATTCAAAATGAACATTGAAAAAGTTATCAGAAACCTTTAAGGTTTTAAAAAAATATGACCCCTGGCTGGGCACAGTGGCTCACACTTGTAAACCCAGCACTTTAGGAGACCGAGGTGGGAGGATCACCTGAGGTCAGGAGTTAGAGACCAGTCTGACCAATATGGCAAAACCTCGACTCTACTAAAAATACAAAAATGAGCCAGGTGTGGTGGCAGGTGCCTGTAGTCTCAGCTACTCAGGAGGCTGAGACAGGAGAATTGCTTGAACCCAGGAGGCAGAGGTTGCAATGAGCTGAGGTCGTGCCACTGCACTCCAGCCTGGGCGACAGAGTCAGACTCTGTCTCAGAAAAAAAAAAGACCCCTAATGCTAGTCCCTAAATTATTCGTTATATGGTAGCCCCTAAATTATACTTTACACTTTGTTTAAAAATCAGTAGTTTGGATTCTGTTCCAAATATTTCCACAGAGATAATGTTGGCAACTATGCCTTGTTTTTTAAGCCAAGATAGCCACAGAGAGGTTAATTTAATGCCATGTACTCAAAACCACAATGCTGAAGATACTATATTTCATCAATGTTTTCGAGTAAAATTTCATTCTAAATTTCAAATTGGGGTGAAGGAAACACAATTTTATTCCCACTGAACAAAGGAGCTCAGTGGGGGATCCCCAGGATATGTACTGATACAGAATAGCAGGAAGAGATGGGGAAAGGGGTGTAGAAAGTATAGAGAGGAAGAAAAGCTAGGGCCTGGGGGCACTGGCCTTTCAGGGCAGCAGTACCTGTGGCTATAGAAAGCAGCAAGTATGCACTCAGGTAAGGGTGGATATGGCCATTTATAGACATTTGTAAACTGGATGCTTAGGAGCAGGGAACTAATAATCAATAGGGAACAATACCTACCTGACCTCTAATCATTAGGAATGCTTAACTCCTGAGGTGTTTTGATTCACAACAAAATCTGAGGGAAATCCCAGGAGTTTCTTTAGCTTCTTTCATGATTTTGGTCATTTCATAAAGGGAAATATAAATAAAATACACAATTTACATTCAGTATTCCTCTGTAGTATTTCTTAACATAGGGTCCACACCTAAGCTTCATAGGGATTTGTGAACCCCTTAAAAATGGCATGTAACATTCTCCAGTATGTATAGCTTTCATCGGATGTTCAAAGGTCAAAGGGATGTCTGACATTCCCACCCCCAACTAAAAAACAAACAAACAAACAAAAAAAACAATTAAGAACAACTCCTATATGGGAGTGGAAATGCAGATTAAATCCTGTAAGCTCCCAGGGACAACTGGTCCAGACCACACAGAGCTCCAGAGGGCAGGAGCCAGGAACGCTGGGTGAACGGACGATCATAGTTGTTTACGGATGTGTTTTCTAAAACATCCTCTTTACCTTCTTTTTCTTGCTCCAAGTACTTCTTTATGTTTTCCGCTCTGTCCATGTATTTGGAAATTTTTTCTCTGAGATTACATCTCTTAGTATTATCTTTGGTACCTATAAATTTAAAAATATATATTAGCAAGTATCAAAACAATTTTTCTATTTAATTTGGGCATTGTTTTCAGTTTCTCAAGTTTTCTACAAATATCCTATCCTTTAGTATGATTTGCCTTAGTCCTCAAATACACACGATAAGCTCAAATTTGGCTTGAACATCCAAGACCTTCATATTTACACAAAGCATGTGATACAGCTTGGTTTGGGAGTGGGAATGCTTGACACTATGTCTCATCTCTGGGACACCAAATCTGGTGGGATGAAAGGTGGCTCATTACATGTCAAACTCATGTCTGAGCACTATTTTATCCTAATTACCCACAAGTTTGAAGTTTTTGCATAATTAAAAGATAGCAAAAAAATATTTATCTTCCACATAACCAGCTACTCTTCCAGACCTCCCCATTATATAATGCACATTTTTCCAGCTACCACAAAAATGTTATTTTTGAATATACATGATCATAAAGTTTTACTCCAAGCACCCATCCTCCCAGATCAGTCAACAAATCACTTCTTGTTCCTTCCCTTCTTTTCTTTCAACATCGCTTATATTTTCCATAATAATTTCATTTTTTGTTTATTTTGAGACGGAGTCTTGTTCTGTCACCCAGGCTGCAGTGCAGTGGCACGATCTTGGCTATCTGCAGCCTCCACCTCCCGGTTCCAGCAATTCTCCTCTTAGCCTTCTGAGTAGCTGGGACTACAGGCATCCACCACCATGTCTGTCTAGTTTTTGTATTTTTAGTAGAGATGGGGTTTCACCATATTTTGGTCAGGCTGGTCTCTGACTCCTGACCTCAGGTGATCTGCCCGCCTCGGCCTCCTAAAGTGCTAGGATTACAGGCATGAGCCACAGTGCCCAGCCAATAATTTCATTTTAATCTCTCATTTTGAAAAACATTTTGAGTTAATTTTATATTTACAGAAAAGTTGCAAAAATGGTACAGATACCTCCTTCACCTGGATTCTCCTAATGTTAACATATTACAAGCCATACTACAAATATCAGAGCTAGGAAATTAACGCTGAAACAATACTATGAACTCATCTACAAACCTTATTTGAATTTCACCAATTTTTCCACTAATGAAACTGTTTTCTGGTCTGGATCCCATATTGCATTTAGTTATGTGTCCTTAGTCTCCTCCAATCTGTGTTAGTTCCTTAATCTTTCTCTGCCTTCTATGACCTTGACATTTAGGAATAATATTGGTCAGTTGTTTTTACAGAATGTCTCTCGTTTTGGATGGTCTGATGTTTTCTCATGATTAGACTTGGTTTATGCATTTTTTGGCAAGAAAATCACAGAAGTGATGTACCTTGCTCAGTGGGTACGTGATGTTTATGTGTCTTACTACTGGTGATATTAACTTTGACCACTTGGTAAAGGTAATGATCAAATCAGGGTAATTAGCATATCTGTCATCTCAAATATTTAGTTTCTTTGTGGGAAGAACCCTGAAAATCCTTCATTCTAGCTATGTTGAAACATACAACACGTTATTAACTATAGTCACCCTATTGTGTAATAAGACACCGGAATTTATTCCTCTTATTTAACTATTTTTTTTTTTTAAGAGAGACAGGGTTTCACCATGTTGGCCAGGCTAGTCTCGAACTCCTGACCTCAAGTGATCTGCCCACCTCGGCCTCCCAAAGTACTGGGATCACAGGCATGAGCCACTGTGCCTGGCATCTAGCTGTAATTTTGTACCCTTTGACCAACCTCTCCCCATTCCTCCTACCCCCTGCCCTTCCCAGCTTCTGGTAACCACTGTTCTACTCTCTACTTCTATATCAACTTTTTCAGATTCCACATATGAGTGAGATCATGTGGTATTTGTCTTGCTGTGTCTGGCTAATTTCACTTAACAATTTCCTACAAGTTTGTCCATGTCACAAATGACAGGATTTCAATTTTTATGGCTGAACAGTACTCCACTGTATATATGTACCACATTTTCTTTATTCATCTGCTGATAGACACTTGGATTGATTCCCTGTCTTGGCTATTATGAATAGTGCTGCAGTAAGCATGGGAGTACAAATACCTCTTCAGTGTAATGATTTCATTTCCTTTGGATATATACCCAGTAATGGGATTAATGGATCATATGGTAGTTCTCTTTTTAATTTTTTGAGGAATCTCCATACTGTTTTCTATAATGGCTATACTCACCTCTTATTTTGATTCCAGCAGGAGCTCCTTAATTGGTCTGCTTAACTTCAGTCTCTACGGGTTAATATCTACTTTACATCCTTGCCATATTCAGTCCTTTATTCAAGAAATATTTATTGAGAACTAACGACATGGCAGGCACTGTTCTAAGTGCTGTGGATACAGCAGTTAATACAACAGACACAATTCTCCTCTATTGTTCAAGTAGGAAGAAAGAGAACAATAAAAATAAGTTGGTAAAACATGTATATTAGACTGAGATAAGTGCTATCAAATAAAATAATGGAGGACAGGGAGTGCTGGGATGGGGTTATAATTTTACACTGGAGGTCTGGAAAAGCCTCACAAAGAAGGTGATATTTGTGTAAAGGCCTGGAATAGGAGAGAGTGTGCCATGCAAATAAGTATCTGTGAGAAAAGAGCACATTCCTGAAAGAGACAAGCCCTGAAATGCAACTCCAATTATGTTACTCCTTTGTAAAAACCTTAAATAGTTTCTCCTTGCCTGTGGAATGAGTTAGAATCTCCTGGTAGTCAAGGCATTCACAATGTGATCCAAGCCCCTATCGACCTTTAAACTTGACTTCTCACTCTTCCTCTTCAGACACGTGCTCAACCAAACTACTTATTTGGTAAGACAGCACAGGAATTTGAAGACTCTTAGATGAATTTCTGACTTCTGAAATTCTTTTTCCTCCAAAGCCCCAATCAAACTCCACCTCTACCTTTCCACCCTCCCATGACCTTTAACTGTTGAAATCCTCATTGTGCCTATCTATAGATCTCTCTCTCCTGGCACTTACTGCCTGTATGAGCGCTATTTGCATTTTGGTCTTAACCCATCTATGCCATGTTACATGTAACCTCTACGGGATCAGTGAAGCACACTAGAGAAGAACTGTGATTCTCCCGCTTCATATTCCTGGTGCAGCCAAAACTTGAGCAGTGTTCTGCCTGACCGATGCAGTACACCATACAGTACACACAGGCCTTGGGCGCTGACTGTCACTCTACCACCTCCTAGTGGCAGAACTTGAAAGCGAACAATATTTTTTATGCTATAAAGCGAGAACACCATCAGCTCCTACTTGATAGGGCAATTGGTACGGATGAAACGAGATCACACTTTTAATGTTCTCTGCAATGCCTGGCACTCAGCACTGAAATGTGATAGCTACGCTTATTGCTGTTGTCACTGTCATCATTATCATCAAATAATGCCCCAGGCAAGGTAGAGTTTATAGTTCTGACCAAAGCACCAAACCATGAAGGGCTTCCCTCTGCTGCCTCAAAGCTTCGGTAACACTTTAATTATAAGAAGCTTAAACTAGAAAGCACAGAGGGAGCTTAGTCCAGACTGGGAGTGTCAGTGGGTTGGGGAGCGGGAGTTGATCTTATCAATTTAATACATAAATATTGAGTGTCTACTGTGAGCCAGGGTTGTGCTGGGTGTTAAGGAATATTTGGGTATTTCTCAACATTGAATAACTAAGTAATAGGAAAAGTCTCACTGTCCCCTCCACAGCCCTGGACATTTCTCACACCGAACTTCATCCGTTTAAGAAAAACTTTTCTTCTTCCGCCGCTACATAATTTTACTTTGGCTTGCTTTAAATGCAAATGTTTAAACAGAAAATTAAAAACAATCGTATAATAAACACCCTTATTACCCATCACCTAGATTTTTAAAATTAGCATTTTTGCTCAAATAGAGCTTCGATTTTTAAAAAATTTTTGCTTAAGGAAAATTAACTAAAGACATCATAGCATCTCTTTCTAAAACACTTTGGTCTGCATCCCTAAAAATTTAGGATAGTTTTCGGGAAAAAAAATCATATTGCCTAAGAAAATAATTTTAATGTCACCCAATCTATATTCAAACTTTTCTAATAGATCCAAAAATGTCTTTCAAAGTTCGTACAAACCCAGGTCCTATCAAAGCTTATATATTACACTGGGTTCTATCTCTTAAGTCTTTTAAAATCTAGACTAGTAGCCCCCCCACCTTTTCTAGATGACATCAATCTACTAAAGATCTAAAGGAAAGCGGCCCAGTTGTCCTGTAGAATATCCCACCTTCTGTATTTAACTGCTGCTTCGTGGTGCGGAAGAATCGTTTTTAACTCATTCACTTCACCCCAGACACAGCAGGAACCAGCCCTTTTCCTCAGGTCCTCCCCGCCTTGCCTCATTGCTCACCTTTCAGAACCTGCAGGAGCAGATCAATCCCCTCTTGGTAACACACCAGAGCCTGCGGATACCGCGACTCCGAATCTAGTTCTACCGCCCGCTTGAGCACAGTGGCTGCAGCTGTGCTCTGAGGATCCTGCCCCAGCCCGGACTTCGCCATAATTCCGGGAATTCTCCTCCACCTCAACCCAGACTGAAGTGAAGCGGGTCTGCCGCGCTTCCGGGAAGTGGTCATGTGACACCCAGGCGCCTGCGCTCTCTTTCTAGGGACTTGCCTGAGGGGGAGGGATTTCGTCGGAACAAAAGTGACCTAGTGTGCAGGTCGCGCTCACTGCGACGGCAGGCTTTGAGTGTGGCACTTGGTAGCTCTTCCTCTGTTCTGCTTCCCTTCGGTGGAAAAGTTCAGGCTGAACGTTTAGCGGGTGCTGGTGAGTGGGGAATGAGTGGCCGAGAGTGCGGCATTCTTCGCAAGGTGTATCCGGGAGCCCTCTGCAGATCCTAATTGATTTTCCCTATTGCGTTCTGAGTTGGCAGGTTACGGCAACCTAAATGGGTCTGCGCCAGATCCCGTCACATTGGCTCCCGTAAGGCCATTGGCCTGCAGGATCCCCCCCGTTTCCCAATTCGCGGGATCCAGGGCTACGCGGCTTTTTGGGCCCATACTCAAGGACGGAGCCGCCGAGGCTGGACGGCTTGGGAAAGGGAACCCAAGCAGCATTTTCTGTGCTTTATTGATAATTTAGAGTTGCCATTGGGGATTAGGGTTGCTTTTTTTTTTTTTTTAATGAAGATAGAAAATTGTCTTTATTTTTGTATTGCTTCATTTTATAATGCAAACATCCAGAGTTGGCAGTTAGAATATTTGCCATTGTATTAAAATTGTGATTTGTTACCATTTTGATCGAGACCTACCAAAAGCTGTTTGTTCTGCCCTTTTGCTAGGAGGCAGTAATGAGGGCTGCCTACTGCTTGTTAGGCACTAGGAGTTCAGAGAAGAGACACGTTTCCAGCCTTCAGAGATCTCTGGTATCCCTGCAAGAGTGATTCTGTGTTTTACATTTCAGAAGTGTTTTCCCCCTTTAATAATTATATACATTGACGGTTTAGAAAAAGAAATCGCTTTTTAACGTTCCTGTTGCATGCATGGTCATTGTAAAAAGATAAAAGAACTATCGGTCGGTGTGGGGGAGGAGAAACACCTTTTTTCATACCCCCAGGCGTATATTAACGCTTTTCTGACAACCTTCCAGAATTTTTCTGTACGTAGACACGTTCACAGACATTTAAAAAAGTAGAAATGGGATCATACTTCTGTGATGCCTGGTATTTTCCTATTTTACAGTAGGAGACGGTAAACTTTTACTTTATTAAAACGTATTCCTTGCCAGGCGAGGTGGCTCACGCCTGTAATCTCAGCACTTTTGGAGGCCAAGGCGGGAGGACCATGAGGTCAGGAGATTGAGACCATCCTGGCTAACACGGTGAAACCCCGTCTCTACTAAAAATACAAAAAATTAGCCGGGCGTGGTGGCGGGTGCCTGTAGTCCCAGCTACTCGGGAGGCTGAGGCAGGAGAATGGCGTGAACCCAGGAGGCGGAGCTTGCCACTGCACTCCAGCCTGGGCTACAGAGCGAGACTCCCGTCTCAAAAAAATAAAATAAAATAAACGTATTCCTTGAGTCAAACGTGGTGACACCTAGCTCTAATTACTGGGAAAATTGAGGATTGCTTGAGACTGAGTTCAATACCAGGAACTTAGGGGGACTCTAAAACTTGCAACTTTTGACTATCACACCTTCAGTAGTCTGTAAATATTTAAATTTCAGTTATTCTGCAAAAAAAAAATTATGTGCCTGCTGTAGGGCAGATACCACTTTACATAGGTGCTTGGGATACTTCTGTGAATATAACAGACCCAAAACAACAAAATCTAAAAACCCCTTTCCAATGGAATTAGCATGGTATTGAATGGACATGCGCCAAAGATAATTAAGTTATGTTAGAAGATACGCACAGTAGAAAGAAAAGAGAGGAATTGGGAGTGTTGACAGTTGGGGTATGGGTGAAAATGTCAAATGATGTGATCTGGGTAGACCTCATTGAAAAGGTGAGATTTGAGCCAAAAATTTGAAAAGATAAGGAATTAGCCATGTAAGTATCAGGATCATTCCAGGAGAGGGAATAGTCAAAGGGAGCATGACTGCTTGACTAGTTCTAGATCAAACAAGGGGGGCAGCATGTCTGGTGATTGAGCAAGAGGGTAATTGGAGATTGAGTCCTGGAGGTGGGGACGGTTGGCAGTGGTGTACTACAAAGACATGAGAGGGTGAGGATTAAGAATTAGAGCCGGGCGTGGTGGCCCACGCTTGTAACCCCAGCACTTTGGGAGGCCAGGCGGGCGAATCACCTGAGGTCAGGAGTTCGAGATCAGCCTAGCCAACATGGTGAAACCTGTGTCCACTAAAAATACAAAAATTAGCCGGAGGTGGTGGCGCGTGCCTGTAATCCCAGCTACTCAGCAGGCCGAGGCAGGAGAGTCGGTTGAACCCAGGAGGCAGAGGTTGCAGTGAGCCAAGATTGGGCCACTGCACTCCAGCCTGGGCGAGAAAGTGAGACTCCGTCTCAAAAAAAAAAAAAAAGAAAAAGAATTTGGTTTTCACTGTGATCGAAATGGGCAAGCATTGGAGGTTTTAATTTTTTCATAAACTTTATTTTTGAATAGTTTTAGATTTTCAAAGAAGTTGTGAAGATGGTACAGAGTTCCTATATATGCTACACTGTTTCCCCTTACGTGTTTGGTATGCCTGTGTACAATTGATGAACCAATATAGATACATTATTAAAGTCCATACTTTATTTAGATTTACTTAGTTTTTGCCAAATGTTCTTTTACTATTCCGGGATACCACATTGCATTTAATGGTCATGACTTCTTCCTTAGGCTCCTCTTAACTGTGACGGTTTCTCAGACTTTCCTTGTTTTTGCTGTCATTGACAGTTTTGAGGCAGTTAGGTATTTGGGAAGATACTGGTCAGGTATTTTGTATGATGTCCCTCAACTGGACTCTGATGTTTTTCTGTTAGAGTAGGGTTACGAGTTTTGGGAGGGAAGGCCATCGAGATAAAGGGCCATTCTCATTCCGTCATACCAAAGGTGCCTGCCACCAATTTGGCTTTTATCAGTGTTGATATTAATTAGCCTTAATCACCTGGCTGCGAAAGTCTTTGTCAGCTTTCTCTAATGTTATTTTTCCCCTTTTCTATCCTGTACTCTTTGGGAGCAAGTCATTAAGCGTAGCCCACACTTAAGGAATGAATAGTTTTGCTCCACCTCCTTGAGTAAGAGAGTACCTACATAAATTATTTGGAATTCTTCTGAATGGGATATTTGTTCTTTCTCATTAACTTATTCACTTATTTATATTAGTATGAACTTAGGGTTGTTTGTTTATTTATTTCAGTTTGGATTCTAAGCCAGTAATACTTTGTTACTTATTTTGTTGCTGAAATTGTTCCAGCTTTGGCTACAGCTGACTCCAGTGTCCCTTTGACATACCCCATCATTATGTTTTTTCCAGTAGTTCCTTTCTGGCATTACAAAGTGCTCCAGACATAATCAGCCATTTCTCAAAGGAGCACTGGTTCCTTTTATTAAAGACTGCAGCCAAGATCTGGGCACCGGGCGTGCTCATTGCCACTGAGTGCTATTGCTGTAAGTCCTCTCAGCTGACAGAGCTAACCCATGTGTGTACGCCTATCTATTATTATTTCTAATCCCTCAATATCTCTATTAAGCTAAACATTATAAGGTATGTAAGGATCATTGTAGCTTTCCGCTCTTGCTTATATGTAACTTCCCACTTCGACAGTGAGAATCCTGGCTCTCTGGAAGATTTTTGAGCAGAGCGATATGATCTGAGATTTAATGAGATGATTTATTGCTGATATACAAAGAAGATATTAGGGGAATTGGAATGGAAGCAAAAGTCCAGTTAGGATTTTGTTGAGATCTAAGTGATCAGAAAGATTTTTTATAAAGTGTGAAGCTAAATATGTTGGATTAATACCTAACCTTGATACGAGGAAGTCTGCTAAAATAATTTAGCATTAGATAGGTTCAGTTGCTGAGGAATATTTCTGAGGTCTGGCTCTTTTCAGGAGACGTCTTGCATTGATTCTCACAGTTCCATTGCTTTATCCACATCACAGGAAAGACTTGCAGAACTTGAATGAACTAGAATCTGCGGGACACTGAATTATAACACTTAACCTATTTTAGTGTGTTAGAGCAGAAGTCTCCAAATCCCAGGCCTCAGACCCAGACCATTTGCTGGCCAGCTAGGAACCAGGTGGCACAGCAGGAGGTGAGCTGCAGTTGAGTGAGCATTACCACCTGAGCTCCGCCTCCTGTCAGAGCAGTCCAGCATTAGATTCTCATAGGAGTGTGAACGCTGTTGTGAACTGTGCGTGCAGTGGATCTAGGTTGCATGCTCCTTATGAAATCTAATGCCTGATGATCTGAGGTGAACAGTTTCATCCTGAAACCTTCCCTGCCACCTCTCCCTATCCATGGAAAAATTGTCTTCCATGAAACTGGTCCAGTGCCAAAAAGGTTGGGGACTGCTTTTAAGAATAGTTTTAAGAGTATTCTTATTAGCTTTGTAATAATTTAATAATAATAAAAACTACCATTTATTGAGGGCTTCCCACATGCCATGTACTGTTTTAGGTGCTTTGTGGAATAACTCATTTGCATTTCTTCTTTTCTGGGGGAAAAACTGTAACGCACGAATTAAGTAACCTGTCGGACATATACATGTAGTTCATACACTTAATCTTTCTGCTTTCAGTATAAGTCAGTATAGTAGGCTACAGTTGTTTTGTGTCTGATTAAATAAATATGACCTTTTTAGGTTATAGAAGCAATGCGTGTGCATTGAAAATAGTTTAAAAAAATACAAATAAGCAAAAACAAATTCCACATTTTAACAGAAAGATGTTATGGTTTAGTGAAAATGCACTTGCCTAGAAATTAGGAGAATGGGATTCCAGACCACATACTTTATTGATAACTGAATGCACTTGGATAAATCATTGAACTTTCTGGAATTCATGATCCTCATTCGTAAAATAAGGATGTGGGCAGTCAGTTCTAATAGGAGTTGAGATTTCTTCAGTCCCTTCAGGCTCTTTAATTTTCTGTGATTCTGTGGCAAAGTATTCTTTATCTGCCTTCCTTGTTGAAGAAGACACTTTAAAATGATAGTAGTTTTGTGGAATCGGTCTAGGTCTGACTCATTTGGTGAAAATGGGATGTGGTTAATGTGTATAATTACTACCTGTGGTTGAATAAAATATGTATAAATTAATTCATGCCCTTATTGTGTTAAAATAACCAATATGTTTTACTGTTAAACTTAAGTTTACAATTAATTTGCTGCTTAGTTTTTGAATACTAGAGAAGGGGAAACCTGTTCATTTCCAGGACATAGTTGACTCATGGGTCTGCTTCCTACTTCCCACAGCCTCTAAAGAGAGCAGTCACTGCACTTATGGCTGGGATTTTGCGCTTAGTAGTTCAGAGGCCCCCTGGCAGAGTACAGGTAAGTGTTTCTTTTCAAGAATTTGTCTTTTTCTACCCTTATGATTTTTTTTTTTTTTTAATCATTACAAGGCAAGTTAAGTTCTTTTTTTTTTTTTTTTTTTTTGAGACAGAGTCTCACTCTGTTGCCCAGGCTGGAGTGCCGTGGCGCTATCTGGGCTCACCGTAGTCTCCACCTCCCAGGTTCAAGCAATTCTTCTGCCTCAGCCTCCTGAGTACCTGGGACTACAGGTGTCTGCCACTATGCCTGGCTAATTGTTGTATTTTTCATATACTCGGGGGTTTCACCATATTGGCCAGGCTGGTCTCCAAGACCTTGTGATCCACCTGTCCCAGCCACCCAAAGTTAAGTTCTTTCACCAGTTCCTGTTCGATATTTTTTGGATATTGAGAGTTAATCTTGTTTATTTATGGTTTAACTGCTGTTTTATCCCTAAAGATCTAGAATCAAAAAAGATCTTTTTCTGGAAAACATACCAATAAAAAATGGCTGTCATTGATTCCCCCATGGTCTGTCTTAATCTTAAAGTTTTAGGGTTTTTTCCCCCTTAGATTATGGAAGGAGTACATTTTCAATAATACAATATTGGAAAAATATGGAAAATCAAAAGGAAGAGAAATAATCTCTAGGAGACCATCAGTGTTAGTATTTTCATGTATCTCCTTCTAGGCTTGCTTTTAGAAAGTGCAGTGGTGCAGCCTCATCTGCTCATAAGGGCCAGAGCCTACATGAGCCTATTGACCTGCTCCTGGCTGCAGATGACAACAATGTAAGGGACTTTATATATATTACCTTAACCTCAGATTAATCCTGGGGGGTCGATATGATTTCCTGTTTAGAGCTGAGGAAACTGACCCTCTGAGAGAGTAAGTGTCTCGTGTCTCACAGCTGGTAGGCAGCAGAACTCAGCCCACTGCCTGTCTTCTAGTGGTTTATGCCATCTCTGCAATGCAGGAAATGCTAGGAGGGAGTGATGGGAATGACTGCTGCCCATTCCCACGGCAGTATCCTGGTATGAAAGGTCAGCAGTGAACCCTTTTTCTTCAGCAGCCTGAGAGAAGTGGGACTGGAGGAGTATAGAGCAGGAACAAGAGATAGGAAAGGAATGATGACATTGTTAGAGCTAGAAAGGAAACTGGAAACTCGTTTTGGATTTCTTTTATATTGTCTTGTTAAATGTGAATTATTGCACATTCTCTAGAGCAGGAGTTGCTAAGCTATGGCCTCTAGGCCAAATTCAGCCTTCCACCTATTTTTGTAAATAACAGTTTTATTGAAAACTGCCTACACTGGGCCGGGTGCCGTGGCTCACGCTTGTAATCCCAGCACTTTGGGAGGCCGAAGTGGGCAGAACACGAGGTCAGGTCAGAAGATCAAGACCATCCTGGCTAACATGGCGAAAACGTGTCTCTACTGAAAATACAAAAACAAATTATCTGGGCGTGGTGGCGGGCACCTGTAGTCCCAGTACTTGGGAGGCTGAGACAGGAGAATGGCGTGAACCCGGGAGGTGGAGGTTGCAGTGAGCCGAGATCGTGCCACTGCACTCCAGCCTGGACCACAGAGTGAGACTCCATCTCAAACAAAAAAAAGAAAAAAGAAAGGAAAAGAAAAATAGCCACCCCTGTTTGTTTGCATATTGTTCAACTGCTTTTACCCTGTAATGGCCAAGCTGAGTTTTGGCAATGGAGACTACATAGCTCTAGAGCTGGAAATGTTTACTCTCTGGTCCTTTACAGAAAACAGTTACCAATCCATGGTCTAAAAGTATATTTATGTGCTCTTACCTTTGTTTTGTGTTAGTGCTTAGATGGGATGCATTCACTCAGCTAGGGCGCTAAGATATACCTTTAATAATTACAGGGTAGGTTGGAACAGACTTCTGTTACCTAAAGATTGGTGGGTATGGATTTCTGTACTAGATAGAATTCTAAAAAACAAATGATTTATATCATATTTTAGACGGTGACAAAAGGTGTGGAGTCTCTCATTTGTACAGATTGGATTCGTCACAAATTCACCAAATCAAGAATTCCAGATAAAGTAAGAACAAAGTTTGATTTTTTTTTAATGTTAGTGTTGTTCTAAAAAATATGTTTTAAGTGGTACCTATTTTTTAATACTGAAAGATTTTATGTTAAATTATATGTGGATATAGGTGGTGGTACAGAGTTTAAAGCATAGTGGGATTTATGTAAATGGTGCTTATTAAAAACAAAACTGTTCTGTCACTTGTGTCACTGGCTTTCACAGTAGTGGGTTTTTATCATTTCAGTGTACTTATTCCTACTTATGGTTTGTATATGTGTGTTGGTAGCACCATTGTCCTGAGAAAGCAGTAGGTCTTCCTACTCAGGCTCTCACTGTGTCACTCTTCATTTTCACTTTCCATATCGATCGTTGCTACTTTGGATCTTTCAGCTTTTTCTGTTTGATTTATGTGTACCTATCATTCTTTTAGATCATACTGACTAAGCCCGCCATTGATTTTTGTTTTAATTTTTTTTTTTAAGAGAGTCTTGCTTTGTTGCCCAGGCTGGATCACAATGGTGCAATCTCAGCTGGCTGCAACCTCTGTCTCCTGGGTCCAAACAGTTCTTGTGCCACAGCCTCCAGAGCATCTGGGACCACAGGCCTGTGCCACCACACTCAGCTAATTTTTGTACTTTTAGTAGAGATGGGGTTTCATCATGTTGCCCAGGCTGGTCTTGCACTCCTGATCTTGAGTGATCTACCCACCTTGGCCTCCCAGAGTGCTGGGATTACAGGTGCCCAGCCTGTTTTTGTTTGTTTTTTAATTAGTAGTCTTTATGTCTTAGAGCAGTTTTAGGTCTGCAGAAACATTGATTGGGAAGTATGGGGAGTTCCTATATGCTCCCTCCCCGCAGCATACACAGTGTCCTCTATAACTGATGAACCAGCGGGACACAGTATTATTAACTAAATCCCATGGTTTACACTAGCGTTCACTCTTCATGTTGTGAAGTTCTGTGGGTTTTGACAAATGCGTAATGTCATGTATCCACTATTACAGTATTATACAGAATAGTTTCACTGCCCTAAGTATCACCTGTGGTTCACCTGTTTATCCTTCCCAGTTCCCAACCCCTGGCAACCACTGATCTGTTTATTGTCTCCATAGTTTTGCCTTTTCTGGAATGTAATATAACCGAAATCATATGGTATATAGCCCTTTCAGACTGAATTCTTTCTCTTAGCAATATACCTGTAAGGTTCTTCCATGTCTTTTTGTGGCTTGCTAGCTTATTTTTATTGCTGAATAATATTCCATTGCATGGACGTATACAGTTTGTGCATACACCTGTGGAAAAACATCGTGGTTGCTTCCAGTTTTGGACAGTAATGAACAAAGCTGCTATAACCATTCATGTATAGATTTTTGGGTGGACATAAATGCCCAACTCATCAGTTAAATACCTAAGAGCATAATTGCTGGATTGTATGTTGAAGACTATATTTAGCTTTGTAAAGCCTGGGTTTTTTGTTTATTTGTTTTGGGCAAGGGGTTCCTAATATTTTTTGTTGTGGTAAAATACACATATAACATTTGCCATCTTAACCACTTTTAAGTGTGCTACTCAGTGGCATTAAGTACATTGACACTGTTGTACAACTATCACAACCATCCATCTCCAGAACTCTTTTAATCTTGGAAAAACGAAACTCTATATCCACTAAATAATAAATGCCAACCTAGGCAACATAAGGAGACCCAGTCTCTACAAAAAAAAAAATGAGATGGGTGTTGCGGTACACACCTGTAGTCCTAGCTACTCAGGAGGCTGAGCAGGGAGGATTGCTTAATCTCAGGAGGTTAAGGCTGCAATGACCTATAATTGTGCCACTGCACTCCAGCCTGGGCAACAGAGCAAGATCAAATCAATAATAATAGTAACTCCCCCATTTTCCCCTCTCCCTAGCTTTTGGTGACTTCCATTCCCCATTGATTTTTCTTTCTTTCTTTTTTTTTTTTTTTTTTTTTTTTTTTTGAGACAGAGTCTTACTCTGTCGCCCAGGCTGGAGTGTAGTGGCCGGATCTCAGCTCACTGCAAGCTCCGCCTCCTGGGCTCATGGTCGTAAGTGCCTCCTAACTGGGTTTCCTTGTATCAGGCTCTATCCCCAGTTGGTTTTATTCTCAGGTAAGAGTTTTCTTTCCAAATCTCTTAAAAACATGGTCCTGTTGGTTTTAACCCTCATTAACTCGGTATCCCTAGCAGTAATTTCTAAAGGCTCAACATGGTTGCACATAGTTTAACTTCGTCCCCTGCATTGCTTTTCATGCTTTTTTCTATATTAGCCACCCTGAACCACTTGCCTTTCCAAAATATTTTGTGCTTTTTCATACTGTTCTTTTAAATATTCTCACCTTTCTTTAGTGCACCTACCCCTTCCTCTGATCTCCACCATCCTTCTCGTTCTAATCTCTTCAAAATCCCTAGAAAAATGTAAGCAAACAAAACTCACCAAAAAATACTCTTAATCTCACCCACCCAGAGATAACTGCTGCCAGCTCCTTCCACATCCTTCTCTGTTGTATGTTTTATTTTTTTCTTTTAGACTACTCAAGTGCAGTAATGAGAAGAAAAGAGTAGAATAAGGAGTTCAATCTGTGTTGTATGTTTTAAGATGTGATTCATCTCATACGAATCATGCTTCTCTAGCTGTTCTCTCTGTCTAGTAATATAATATGAACCTCTCACTGTATACATTTTTTTTTTAAGTTCCGGTATACATATGCAGAATGTGCAGATTTGTTACATAGGTATACATGTGCCATGGTGGTTTGCTGCACCTATCAACCCGTCATCTAGGTTTTAAGCCCTACATGCGTTAGGTATTTGTCCTAAT
>NW_012117599.1:3245297-3248376 GCF_000951035.1 Colobus angolensis palliatus
TTCCACAATGGTTGAACTAATTTACATTCCCACCAATAGTGTAAAACCATAAAAACCTTAGAAGAAAACCTAGGCAATACCATTCAGGGCACAGGCATGGGCAAAGACTTCATGACTAAAACACCAAAAGCAATGGCAACAAAAGCCAAAATTGACAAATGGGATCTAATTAAACTGAAGAGCTTCTGCACAGCAAAAGAAACTCACCATCAGAGTGAACAGGCAACCTACAGAATGGGAGAAAAATTTAGCAATCTACCCATCTGACAAAGGGCTAATATCCAGAATCTACAAGGAACTTAAATTTACAAGAAAAAAAAAACAACCCCATCAAAAAGTGGGCAAAGGAAATGAACAGACACTTCTCAAAAGAAGACATTTATATGGCCAACAAACATATGAAAAAAAGCTCATCATCACTGATCATTAGAGAAATGCAAATCAAAACCACAATGAGATATTATCTCACGCCAGTCAGAATGGCGATTATTAAAAAGTCAAGAAACAATAGATGCTGGTGAGGCTGTGGAGAAATAGGAACACTTTTACACTATATACATTTCTACAAAACTATTTTTAATCATTGAATAATACTCTTTTTTATTAAGATACCATCTTTTTGGGGGTCAATTTTTTTTCTCAATCTGATTCCCCAGAGGTATGACTCTTGATCTAATGTCTTTGAGACCTTTATATATATTTTATATGAGTCTTAGATACAGCATTTATAGAATATATCACATATGCACACTCATGTATTTGGTCCAGATGATGCACATAACAGCTTACAACACATAATTATATAGATATTTCTTTTTGGTTTTTGGCTCAAGAATATATTATGGCCATCATTCAATGTGAAGACCTGCAAAGACAGTAAACCTCATTCATTTTAATGGTAGTATTGTATCCTATAGGATACATCAGAATTTGTGTATTTGCACCGGGCACGGTGGTTCACACCTGTAATCCCAGCACTTTGGGAGGCTGAGGCGAATGGATCACTTGAGGTCAGGAGTTCAAGACCAGCCTGGCCAACATGGTGAGACCCCCGTCTCTACTAAAAATACAAAAATTAGCTGGGCATGGTGGTGCACACCCATAATCCCAGCTACTCGTGAGGCCGTGAGGCAAGAGAATCGCTTGAACCTCGGGGGCGGAGGTTGCAGTGAGCCGAGATCTTGCCATTGCACTCCAGCCTGGGCAACAGAGCAAGGCAAGGCTCCATCTCAAAAAAAAAGAATTTGTGTATTTGCATCATTTTACTTAGTTTTATTATTAATCATTTTATTTAGAATGGATACATCATAATGTAGTTATCCTAGTGAGGAACATGGGTTGCCTTAAAATTTTTCAGTATTACAAATAGTGTTAGAATACACATCCTTATTCGGTACATTTTGTTCACTTAGAGGAGTGTTTCTGTGGGATAACTTCTTAGAACCTTTTGATTCTTAGATAATTAATTCAAATATTAGCTCTGTGGAGCTGTTTCTGATCCCTCATAGGCAGAGTTCATTAGTCATTTGCCTGTATTCTTATAATACTTTGTAGATTGTTCTAATAGTATTTATGTTTTATTTTCACTTGTAATTTACATGTTTGTTTTCCCACCTGACAGTCAGCTCTTCACCTGAGAATAGGGAGGGAGGAGGATGCAGCCCAGTGCCCAGCTCATAGCAGGGCTTACAGAGTCTCCTGGCATTTAAAGTATTTAGTGTCATTGGTTGCTCCTACTTTGTTCTACAGGTTAAACTCCATCTCTCTGAGTAATCAGACTGATAGAAGTATTCAATTTGAGGTTGAGGATTACATGATGATTAAGGATGAGATAATTATGTAGTTGTGTATGTGTGTGTGTCTTTTAAGAAAAAATGGGAGGTACATAGAAACTGTGTAAGTTGGAAATTTACCATTTATAATTATTTCCTTTCTAGGTGTTTCAGGCCTCACCTGAAGATCATGAAAAATATGGTGGAGATCCACAGAACCCTCATAAACTGCATATTGTTACCAGAATAAAAAGTACAAGAAGACGTCCATATTGGGAAAAAGATATAATAAAGATGCTTGGATTAGAAAAAGTATGCAATTGTTTTAATCATCTCTAGTGTTGTTTACATTTGCTTTAAATTTTATACTTTTAAAACTTTGAGGTGTATATTTATTATTTATTGCGTATTGCGTAGGGTAATTTATTTATAAATTTGGCTTAGAATGAGCCCTCAGTTTAACATTGTACTGAAACATGGAACTATCTGCTCTTCAGATTGGTTGATAACATTGCTTTGCTGTTGTTGTTCACAGTCGCATACCCCTCAAGTTCACAAGAATATCCCTTCCGTGAATTCAAAATTGAAGGTGGTTAAGCATTTGATAAGGTTTGTTGTGTCTTCTCTTTCTAAAATGTATTGCCTAGCGTAATTCTAAATGCATTTTTCTTTCTTTTTTGTTAATGTTCTGAAAAAAACTTTTTAAAAAACTAAAATTTTGGTTTTTTTAATTGACACATAATAACTGTACATATTTATGGGGTACGTAGTGACGTTTCAATATATATAAAGTATAGTGATCCGATCAAGGCAACTGGCATATCCATATCCATCATCTCAGACATCTATCATTTCTTCATGTTGGGAACATTCAACATCCTCCTTCTAGCTATTTGAAACTGTGTGTTATTGTTAACTGTAGTTATCCTGCAGGGATACAGAACACTAGAACATATTTCTCCTATCTAAACACATTTTCTTATGTCACAGAATCCAGCCCTTGAAGTTGCCACAAGGACTTCCAACAGAGGAGAACATGTCTAACACGTGCCTCAAAAGCACTGGGGAGTTAGTAGTGCAGTGGCCTCTGAAACCTGTGGAGCAGAAAGCACATGAGTCCTAGTGCCCCAGCAGCTTCCGATTGGAAAATGCAAATTGTTTTTATTTAAAGATGGTGAGAAAGTGTTTTCATTAAAATATGTTTTAAAAACTATTTTCAGGCCGGGCACAGTGGCTCACGCCTGTAATCCCAGCACTTTGGGAGACCGAGACGGGCGGATCACCTGAGGTCAGGAGTTCAAGACCAG
>NW_012117599.1:3249001-3253345 GCF_000951035.1 Colobus angolensis palliatus
TAGAGATGGGGACTCACTATGTTGTCCAAGCTGGTCTCAAACTCCTGGGTTCAAGCCATCCTCCCACCTCAGCCTCCCAAAATGCTGGGATTACAGGCATGAGCCACTGTACCCAGCCAAAATTGTTTTCTTATTTAAGTGAATTTGACAATTTCTGTGAGTGGCTCTTTGCATGAACACTGTGTGATGTGTTGGAGAAATCCAAAGCTGACCAAAACATGGTCCCCACCCCTTGGAACTTACAGTCTGTTCTGGGGAACAGAGATTCAGCCAAAGTCAAGAAACACTGGATGCCAGCTAGATTATCTGTTTTGTGCTATAGTGTCTGTAAGTACATATGTGGATATGGGTTCATCCCTAAATTTAGTACCAAACCAGCATTTATTTTCTAATTATAAACCTAATTTGGCCTAAACTTTATTATTGCACACTGCCTGAACAAAACATATTCATCTCTGTGTAAATTTTTTCCTCATGGAAAAAGGGTGTGAAATGAAAATATTTTAGGATTTATTCAAAACCAGACTATTCTGTTTTCAGCTTCAAAATTGTTCTTTGAATCCTAAGGAACCTCTGTCAACAGTTTAGGTTGCTGTTGAGAAGAAAAAAGAAGGAGGCAGAAATCTCTCAGGGAGAATTATTTCCTTTTTTTTCTATTTCAGATACCTGGAGGGGTGGGGAGAAGTAAGAATTGTAAGGGGGGTTCAATAGTGGGAAATTCTGTGACAGCTGATTGAAGATGATGATGAAGAACCTCTGCATTCTAGTTACCCTTTGCTTTCCTTTGCCTCTTGTAAAATTTGACTTGGCAACAATGACATCGTCATGCTCATTGTCCCAATATCCATCCTGTCATAGATCTTAATGTTTTTGATCATCGCATTAAAGTGGAAGTGCCACCCACAGTGAAACCAGATCCCATTAATAAGCTTAAAGGTGCTTGCAGTTTTAATTCCATAGTTATTGAATATCCAGTGTGTGTAAGGCCTGGAGGGGAGCCAAAGGACACTAACTTCTAAGAGCTCCGTCTAGTTGGAGAGAAACCTGTATGCCACAACATACAGTGTCCTTGCCTATGGGGGGTTGAAGATGTCTGTGTAAATAAAAGCAGCCTCTGCTAATTTAGTACCATCTCTTTTACTGTGCTAATTTTTTTTTTTCTTTAGAGACAGGGTCTCTGTCACCCAGCCTGGAGGCAGTGGTATGATCATAGCTCCCTGTTACCTCCAACACTTGTGTTCAAGTGATCCTCCCACCTCAACCTCCTAAGTAGCTAGGACTACAGATGCACGCCACCACTCCTGGCTAGTATTTTTTTAAATTTTTTGTAGAGCCAAGGTGTTGCTATGTTGCCCACGCCGATCTAAAGTTTCTAATCTCAAATGATTCTCCTGCCTCGGCCTTCCAAAGTACTAGGAATACAGGTGTGAGCCATCACACCTGGCGTTAGTGTACTAATATTAATATTGTGTAAATTGGGGAAAATACCGTGGTTAATTTTTAACTCAAACAGTAAGAAAGTTTGAGTAACTAATTTTATTTTATTTTATTTTATTTTGAGACGGAGTCTCGCTCTGTGGCCCAGGCTGGAGTGCAGTGGCCGGATCTCAGCTCACTGCAAGCTCCGCCTCCCGGGTTTACACCATTCTCCTGCCTCAGCCTCCCGAGTAGCTGGGACTACAGGCACCCGCCACCTCGCCCGGCTAGTTTTTTGTATTTTTTAGTAGAGACAGGGTTTCACTGTGTTAGCCAGGATGGTCTCGATCTCCTGACCTCGTGATCCGCCCGTCTCGGCCTCCCAAAGTGCTGGGATTACAGGCTTGAGCCACCGCGCCCAGCCGAGTAACTGATTTTAACCTCAACAGCCCATAGCTAGAAGAAGGGATCTAAATGTTAACTTGAATATTTAGAAGTAAAAGTATCTACAAGAAGAAGAGTCTTTAGTGAAAATATGGGCATAGGCCAGTGGCATTAGCTTTCTATTGCTGCAGAACAAGTTACCACAAACTTAGCTGCTTAAAACAACACACACTTACTGTCTCACAACGTCTGTGGGTCAGAAGTCTAGGCATGGCTTAGCTGGGTGGCCTGCTTGGGATCTCGATGCTGGAAAAACATGTCTGGCCAGGTGCTCATTGTAGCCTTGACAGGGAAGGGATCTGCTCCCAAGCACTCTCAGGTTGTTGGCAGAATTTATTTCCTTATGGCTGTAGGGTTCATGGCAAGTTGCTTCTTCCAAAACCAGCATTGGAGAGAGACTAGCAAGATGGGCACTACACTCTTAATCAAATAAATGCAATCATGTACTTCGCATCACCTTTTTTGCATTCCATTCATTAAGAACAAGTTGCAGTTCCTACCTACACTCAAGAAAGGGAGGAATTACACAGAAGTGTGACCACAAGGAGGCAGGGCTCATAGAGGCCTCCTTAAAGTCAGCCAGCCAAGCCTGATAAGTCAATCCTGAAGCTTACCATGGTGGCTGTGTAGTTTAGAAGGGTTCTTCAGGTTGGCATTCCTTTGTCTCAGATCATCATTTCAAAACCCTATAAGGGCTTATTCCTCGGGCTTGACTTTGTGTCTCTGAGGATTGCTTTGTTTAGCATCACCTGCCTTCTTTCAGGAGATTTTGCCTGGCATCTAGTGGTGACCATGGCCTTTGGTCAAACTCAACAGATAGTTACCCAAACACTACCCTTAAGGACCACTGCAGTTCTCTTAGGGTCTTCTCAGTCTAAAATTGTACCTCTTTCAGGCTGAACTTTCTTCATTTTTTTTTTTTTTTAATCATAAGAATACTAACTAGTATGCCTATTATCTAACTGGCACACTTTCACCAAGGACAATTTGGAACTGCAGTGGCCATTTTAGGGAGCTTTTGACATGAACAAGATTGCTTCTTTGGGAAGTACCTTAAAACAAAAAGCAAAGAAACCTTTATGAGGAGATTGTCTTGTTTTTCTCAAAATGAGATAATTTTGCCGGGCGCAGTGGCTCACGCCTGTAATCCCAGCTCTCAGGGAGGCAGAGGCGGGAGGATAGCTTGAGCCCAGGAGTTCGAGACCTGCCTGGGTAATACAGCGAGACCCCGTTCTCTACAAAAAGGAAAAAAAAAAAAGATAATTTTGCTTAACATAAGTAGAATCCCTTCCTTTCCATTCTTTGAGGATTGGTAAGTACTGGCTTTTTGATCACACAGCTTGATAAAATTTTCAAGGGTCCAAATTACTGTCTAAACCATTTACCACTCTTTGTGTATATTTGTCAAAATCTGCTTTTCTATATCAAAACTTCTCCCTCAAGACCTGAGGTAAATAATTAATAAGGAATCCTTGGAACACTGGAAATTCTAAAATAAGAGTCAGATACAAAAAACACTGGTCACTAAAATTCTTACCTTTATGTATTAGAATGGCAATCAATTAAACTGAAAATGTCTTTGGACATTATTTCTGTTTATTTTTTGCCTCAAAATTACATGAAGTAAGTGCTCAAGAAGAAAAATAAACAATTCTTCATTTCCTGTTCTCTAGTTTTCTTTATTATCTGAAAAAAGGAAAATTTGTTGATCACTTTAAAGATCAGATCATATAAACAGCTGAGCATGGTGCACACCCCCACTCCCCACCCCACTCCCATGCCTGTAATCCTAGTGCTTTAGGATGGCAAGATGGATCACTTGAGTCTAGGAGTTTGAGGCTGTGGTGAACTATGACTGCACCACTGCACTCCAGCCTGGGCAACAGGGTGAGATCTGTCTCAAAAGAAAGAGAAAACAGTAGTACAATTACTGTCTCCCAAAAGGTTATTTCCATTATGCTATATTCACCAGTCCTCCATACCTCTTTTCTTTTTAGTATAAAGCTGAACAGGCACTAGGGTACTGATTCAACTAAGTAGAAATCACCAGGGGTCCATTGCTTATTTCATAAGATGCAGTAGTCAAGACATACTCACCTCATCTGAGAACTATAGCAGCAGCAACAAAAGTGAAAACTTCCGTTGATTTAGTTCCAGGGTTTCCACTCAACATGACAGCTTCCCATGCTGTGCTATGCAGGATCTTCTACTGACAATAAACTCTCAGGATTTTTCAGCCCCTTACCTAGCCTCCCATGAATTATTGTTGCTTTGCTTTTACACATCACTGGCCTGTATTACAACACTCTAAACCCAGCCACTTCCTTCACCCAAAAAAGCAACCGCCCATAATTGCTTACCCCTCTTAAGGAACTATCCGTACCCTTCACAGACTGAGAGATTCCCTTGGAGAACTGACTTCATTGTGGTTTTAGATTATTCACACTTAAAAAGTGAAAGTAAAAATTGCCAAGTATAGTAAGG
>NW_012117599.1:3255277-3256562 GCF_000951035.1 Colobus angolensis palliatus
GGAGATCGAGACCATCCTGGCTAACACGGTGAAACCCCGTCTCTACTAAAAATACAAAAAATTAGCTGGGTGCAGTGGCGGTGCCTGTAGTCCCAGCTACACGGGAGGCTGAGGCAGGAGAATGGCGTGAATCCGGGAGGCAGAGCTTGCAGTGAGCCGAGATTGCGCCACTGCACTTCAGCCCGGGCGACAGAGCAACTCTGTCTCAAAAAAAAAAAAATACCAATCAGAATTATCTTCTGACAGCATCCAATCCAGAGCAAACCCTACTTCTTTGGAACACTCATCAAAATAACCTGATAAAAGCCCAAATCCTTTCCAAACCCCTCTTCCTGGACTGCCCCACATGGGGACATGGGGTGGTTCTCCTCACTGCAGTGAGCACTGGCCTTCACTTCTCAGTGGACCCTACCAGGCCTGTTTATCACATCCCTGCTGGAGTGCCTCATGCAGGTCTGTTTGCCCACTCTGTCCCCCATCTAGGCTCCCAGCAATTATCCCTCATGATCTCCTCCTGATTAGTGGGCTCTGCCCCACCACACTTTTTCCACCCCATCCCTGGCTCTCCTGCCAGCACAGCCTTCTCTACTGTTGCCCCAGCTGTTCTCACTGACATTTTCTCACTCCCACCGATGGCCTTACCACCTCTGCTCCAGAGTCTCAGGCCACTGTGTCCTCTTCACCATCCCTCCGACCCCTACCATGTGCTTCCTCATCTTGGCCACCAGGGTCTTCTCTGTCATCAGACCCTACTTCTTTTTTTATTATGATTTTTAATTAGTATGGATACATAATAGCTGTGTAAATGTATGGGGTACATGTGATGTTTTGATGCAGGGACAGAGTGTGTAATAATCGTATCTAGGTAATTGGGGTATTCACCGCCTCTAGCATTTTTCTTTCTGTTAGAAACATTCCAATTCAATTTTCAGTTATTTTTAATTATACAATAAAAATTTGGGAGGCTGAGGTGGCAGGATCACTTAAGGCCAGGTGTTCAAAACCAGCCTCGGCAACATAGCAAGACACTGTCTTTACAAAAAAATTTTAAGATGAGCTGGGTGAGGTGGGGCACACCTGTAGTCCTAGCTACTCAGGAGACTGAGGCAGGAAGATCACTTGAGCTCAGAATTTGAGGCTGCAGTGAGCTATGATTTTGCCACTGCACTCTGGCATGAGCAATACAGTGAGACCTATCTCTAAAAAGTAAATAAATAACAATGAAATAAAATAATAAAATAAAATAAAAATCCTCTGAGCATGGTGGCTCATGCCTGTAATCCTA
>NW_012117599.1:3263107-3276185 GCF_000951035.1 Colobus angolensis palliatus
CCTCAGCCTCCCAAAGTTCTGGGATTATAGGTGTGAGCCACCACACCTGGCCTATCTTTCCATTTTTCATGTGTCCTCTTCCATTCTTTCATACGTGTTTTGTAGTTTTTAATTGTAGAAATCTTTCACATGGTGAGCCACCCATCATGACCAGGTGCAATTCATTCACCCAGGGATGAATTTCACTTGGTCATGATGAATAACCACTTTAATGTGTTGCTGAATTCAGTTTGCTTGTATTTTATTGAGAATTTTCGCATCTATGTTCATCAGAGGTATTGCCCTGTAGTTTTCTTTTCTAGTGTGTCTTTGTCTGGTTTCGGTATCAGGGTAATACTGGCCTTACGGGATTCATTTGGAAGTATTCCCTCCTTGATTTTTTTGGAATAGTTTGAGTAGGATTCATTTTAGTTCTTCTTTAAATGTTTGGTAGATTTCAGCAGTAAAGGAATCAGATCCACGACTTTTCTTTGCTGGAAAACTTTTTTTTTTTTTTCAGACAGCCTTGCTCTGTCACCCAGGATGGAGTGTAATGCAATGGTTTTGGCTCACTGCAATCTCTGCCTCCTGGGTTCAAGCATTTCTCCTGCCTCAGCCTCCCGAGTAGCTGGGACCACAGGTGCGTGCCACCAGGCCTGGCTAATTTTTGTACTTTTAGTAGAGACGGGGTTTCACCATGTTGACCGGGCTGGTCTTGAACTTGTGACCTCAAATGATCCGCCTGCTTTGGCCTCCCAAAGTGCTGTGATTACAGGTGTGAGCCACTATGCCAAGCCTGGAAAACTTTTTACTATGGCTTTGATCTTGTTACTTGTTATCGGTCTATTCAGGTTTTGGATTACTTCTTGTTTCAATCTTGTATGTACCTAGGAATTTATCCATTTCTTCTAGGTTTTCCAATTTATTGGCATATAGTTGCTTATAGTAGTTTCTAGTGATCCTTTGAATTTCTCTGGTATCAGTTGTAACATCTCTTTTTAAAATCTCTGATTTTATTTATTTTAGTTTTATCCCTTTTTTCTTAGCGGGATAAAAGTTTCTCAGTTTGTTTATCTTTTCAAAAAATCAATTTTTCATTTCATTCGTTTGTTCATTTATTCTTTTTTTTTTTTTTTCTGAGACTTGCTCTGTCTGTCACCCAGGCTGGAGTGCAATGGCACAATTTCAGCTCACTCTAACCTCTGCCTTCTGGGTTCAAGTGATTCTCATGCCTCTGCCTCTTAAATAGCTGGGATTACGGGTGCGCACCACCATGCCCAGCTAATTTTTGTGTTTTTAGTAGAGATTGTGTTTCACCATATTGGCCAGGCTGGTCTCGAACTCCTGACCTGAAGTGATCAGCCCTTATCAGCCTCCCAAAGTGCTAGGATTACAGGCATAAGCCACCGTGCCCAGCCTGTAATTTTGTTTTTTTTTTTTTTTTTTAGTTTCACTTTTATTTATTTATGCTCAGATCTTTATTTTTTTTTCTACTAATTTTGGGTTTGGTTTGCTCTTGCTTTTCTAATTATTTAAGATGTATTGTTAATGTATTAGTTTGTTCTCACACTGCTATAAATATACTACCTGAGACTGAGTAATTTATAAGCAAAAGAGGTCTAATTGACTCACAGTTCCACATGGCTGGGGAAGCCTCAAGAAACTTACAATCAGGGCAGAAGGTGAAGGGAAAGCAAGGCATGTCTTACATAGCAGCAGGTGAGAGAGAGAGAATGTGCAGGGGAAGAGCCACACGCTTATCAAACAACCAGATCTCATGAGAATTCTATCATGAGAACAGCCAGCAGTAAGAACACCCCCATGATTCAGTCACCTCCAACCAGACCACTCCTCCAACATGTGGGGATGACAATTCAAGACAGGATTTGTTTGGGTGAGGACGCAGAGCCAAACCATATCATTTAGGTTGTTCAATTTGAAGTTTTCCTACCTTTTTTGATTTAGGTGCTTATTGCTATAAACTTTCCTCTTAGTGCTGCTTTTCTTGTGTGCTGTATGGGTATGTTGTGTTTCCATTTTCATTTGTTTCAAGAGACTTTTAAATTTCCTTCTTAATTTCTTCATTGACCCGCCAGTCATTCAGGAGCATATTGTTTAATTTCCATGTATTTGTATAGTTTCCAAAGTTCTTTCGATTGATTTCTGATTTTATTCCATTATGATCTGAGAAGATAACTTGATATTATTTCAATTAAAAAACATTTTTAAGACCTTGTTTTGTGGCCTAACATATGGTCTATTCTTTAGAATGATCCATGTGCTGAGAAGAATATGTATTCTGTAGCCGTTGGATGAAATGCAAATATCTGTTGTGTCCATTTGATCTATAGTGCAGATTAATCTGATGTTTCTTTGTTGAGTTTCTATTTGGATGGTCTGTCCAATGCTGAAAGTGGGTGTTGAGGTCTCTAGCTAATGTTGTGTTGAAACCTATCTCTCTCTTTAGCTCTAATAATATTTGCTTTATAAATCTGGGTGCTCCAGTGTTGGATACATATATATTTACAGTTGTTATATCCTCTTGCTCTATTGACCCCTTTATCATGATATAATGACCTTTTTTGTCTCTTTTTATAATTTTTGTCTTGAAATATATTTTTCTGATATAAGTATAGCTATGCTTGCTCTTTTTTGGTTCCCATTTGCATGTAATATCTTTCTGCAACCCTTTGTGTGTATGTATCTTTATAGGTAAAGTGAGTTTCTTGTAGCCAGCATATAGTTGGGTCTTTTTTCTTCATTCCTTCAGCCTCTATGTCTTTTAATTAGAAAGTTTAGGCCGGGCGCGGTGGCTCAAGCCTGTAATCCCAGCACTTTGGGAGGCCGAGACGGGCGGATCACAAAGTCAGGAGATCGAGACCATCCTGGCTAACATGGTGAAACCCCATCTCTACTAAAAAATACGAAAAACTAGCCGGGTGAGGTGGCGGGCGCCTGTAGTCCCAGCTACTCGGGAGGCTGAGGCAGGAGAATGGCGTAAACCCGGGAGGCGGAGCTTGCAGTGAGCTGAGATCCGGCCACTGCACTCCAGCCTGGGCGACAGAGCGAGACTCCGTCTCAAAAAAAAAAAAAAAATTAGAAAGTTTAGACCATTTACATTCTATGTTATTATTGATAAGTAAGGACTTAAACTGTTGCCATTTTGTTATTTGTTTCTGGTTGTTTTTTCAGTCTCTCTTCCCTCCTTCCTTTGGTCTTTATTTGTGTAAAAGTGATTTTCCCTGATAGTATGTTTTAATTTCTTGATGTTTGTTTTTCATGTATCTCTGTAGGTTTTTTGATTTCAGGTTACTATGCAGCTAGCAAATAACATCTTATAACCTATTATTTTATTTTATTATTTTTTTTTATTATTTTTGAGACGGAGTCTCGCTCTGTCTCCCAGGCTGGAATGCAGTGGTGTGATCTCAGCTCACTGCAATTTCTGCCTTCTAGGTTCATGCCATTCTCCTGCCTCAGCCTTCTGAGTAGCTGGGACTATAGGCACCCGCCACCATGCCCAGCTAATAACCTATTATTGTAAACTGGTAACAACTTAATTCTGATCACAAAAAACAACAAACAAGCAAAGAGAAAATAAAAACTACACTTTATCCCCATTTTAAAACTTTTTGTTGTTTCTATTTATATATTTTTATACTATCTATCTCTTTAAAAGTCATCATAGTCATTATTTTTGATAGGTTTGTCTTTTAGTCTTCCTACGCAGTATATGAGTATATAACCAATATATGTGGCTTACACATCACGATTACAATGTTGGGGTATTCTATATGTGTCTGTGTATCCTCTGTTACCAGTGAATTTTAGATGATTGCTTATTGCTTTTTAACATCCTTTTCTTTCAGGTTGAAGAACTCCCTTTGATATTTCCTGTAGGACAGGTCTGATATTGACAAGCTCTTCCCTCAGCTTTTATTTGTGTGGAAGAGTCTTAATCTCTCCTTCACATTTGAAGGATATTTTTGCTGAATACAATATTCTCAAATAAAAGTTTTCTTCTTTCAGTACTTTGCATGTGTCATACCACTCTCTCCTGACCTTTAAGGTTTCCACTAAGGAGTCGGCTGCTGGATGTATTCGAACTCCTTTATATGTTATTTGTCTCTTTTTTCTTGCTGCTCTTAGGACCCTTTCTTTATCCTTGGCCTTTGGGAGTTTGATGATAAAATGCCTTAAGGTCTTATTTGAGTTAAATCTCCTTGGTGTTCTATAACCTTCTTGTACTTGGATATTTTCTCTAGGTTTGAAAAGCTCCATTTCTATTTCTTTGAATAAACTTTCTACCCCCACCTCGCTCTCTACCTCCTAATTCAAGGCCAATAATGCTTAGATTTGCCTATTGAGGCTATTTTCTAGATCTTGTAGGAGTGCTTCATTATTTTTCATTCTCTTTTTGTTATTTTTTTCTTTTGACTGTATTTTCATATAGCCTGTTCTTCAAACTCACTAATTCTTCTGCTTGATCAAGTCTGCTATTGAGAGACTCTAATGCATTTCTCAGTATGTCAGTTGAACTTTTCATCTCTAAAATTTCTTCTTGATTCTTTTAAATTATTCTAATCTCTTTGTTAAATTTCTCTGATAGGGTTTTGGATATCTTCTCTGTGTTCTCTTGAAGTTCACTGATCTTCCTGCAAGCAGCTATTTTGAATTCTGTATCTGAAAGGTCACAGATCTTTGTCACTCTGGGATTGGTTACTGGTTCTTTCTTTAGTTCATTTGCTGAGGTAATATTTTCCTGGATGCTCTTGATGACTGTGAATGTTCATTGATATCTAGGCATTGATGAGTGCGTTAGTCTGCTCTCACACTGCTGTAAAGAAGTACCTAAGACTTGGTAATTTATTAAGAAAAGGGGTTTAATTGACTCACAATTCTGCAGGCTGTATAGGGAGCGTGTCCGGGAAGGCCTCAGGAAACTTACAATCATGGTGGAAGGGCAAAGGAGAAGCAAGCACGTCTTCACATGGTGGCAGGAGAAAGAGAGAGAGCGAGTGAAGGGGGAGGTGCCACACACTTTTAAACCATCAGATTTCATCAGAACGCACTCACTATCAGGAGAACAGCAAGGGGGAAATCCAGTCCCATGATTCAGGCACCTCCCACCAGGTCCCTCCCCCAACAGTGGGAATTACAATTCAACATGAGATTTGGGTGGCGACGCAGAGCCAAACCATATCAGTGAGTTAAGTGTTTGTTCTAATCTTTGCAGTCTGGGCTTGTTTGTACCTGTCCTTGTTGAGAAAGCTTTTCAGGTTCAAAGGGAATTGAGTGTTGTGATCTAAGTCTGTGGTCACTGCAGTCTTATCTGTACTGAAAGGTGTCCCAGGCCCTCTATCTGTACTAGGAATGGGTGGATAGATGTACAGTTATGAGTCTCTTGAAGACTCATAGAGGTACCACCTTTGTGGACCTGGCTGAGATCTGGAAGAATTCCCTGGATTACCAGGCAGAATCTCTCATTCTCTTCCCTCACTTTCCCTAAAAGGAGTCTCTTTCTCTGTGCTGGGCTGCCTAGAGTTGGAGAATGGATGATGTAAGCACTACTATGGCCACCATAGGTAGGACTGCACTGGGTCACACCCGAATTCAGCACAGTACTGGGTCTCATCCAAGGCCCTTGGCAACTACTGCCAGGCTACTGCTAATGCTTATTCAAGGCCCAAAGACTCTTTCCTCAGCAGGTGGTGAATTTTGCCAAGACTATGCCCTTCTCTTTAGGGCAGCATGTTTTCTTCTAGCCTAGGGTGAGTCTAGAAATGTCATCCAGAAGCTAGGGCTTGAATTCAGGGGCTTCAGGAATCTGCTAAGTGCCTTATTGTACAGTGGCTGTGCTAGTACCCAAGTTGCAGGACAAAGTCCTCTTTACTCTTCCCTCTCTTTTTTGCAAGTGGATGGACTCTCTCCCAGAGCTGCACTGCCTGGAATTTGGGGAGGGGTGATGCAAGCACTCCCTTGGCCAGTACAACTGGCGTCTCACTGGGTCACATGTACCCCAAGTTCACAGGCTCTGAGCCCATTGCGGTACCAGGACTTGCCCAGGGACTGCAGTCCTTGTGGCTGAGACTGCCTTTCAAATATATTTAGGACCCCAGTCCACTTCAGTCCGCTGGCAGCGAAGCTGGCCAGAACTCAGTTTCCTGTTGCTAGGGCAGAGGATTCCTCTCTGGCCAAAACTGATCTGAATGCTCCCTCCATGGGCATTAGCAGAATTCAGCTCTGTGTTGCTTTTGGCTGTGACAGGGCAGCAGGGAGTTCCAGTGCAGAATGCCATGCTCACTTCATTCTCCCTTCCCTGAGCACACAGATTCTCTTTTGGCCCATGATCCTGCCAGGGGATGGGGAAGGGATGGTGAGGCCAGTGGTCCCCCGCCTTTTTAGCACCAGGAACCAGTTTCACGGAACACAGTTTTTCCACGGACCAGGGTGAAGGGGATGCGGATGGTTTCACGATGATTCAAGTGCATTATATTTATTGTGCAGTTTATTTCTATTATTGTTACATTGTAATATATAATGAAATAATTATACAATTCACCATAATGTAGAATCGGTGGGAGCCCTGGGCTTGTCTTCCTGCAACTAGACTGTCCTTATCTGAGGGTGATGGGAGACAGTGATGGATAATCAGGCGTTAGATTCTCACAAGGAGGGCACACTGTAGATACCCAGCATGCACGGTTAACAACAGTTTTCACACTCCTACGAAAACCAAATGCCGCTGCTGATCTGACAGGATGCACAGCTCACGTGGTAATGCTCACTAGTCCACCACTCTGTGGCCCAGTTCCTAACAGGTCATGGCCCAGTACTGTCTGTGTGTGTGTGTGTGTGTGTGTGTGTGTGTGTGTGTGTGTGTGTGTGTGTGGAGTTGGGAGTGGGTAATTATTTTATTTTACTTTTTAAATTTAAATTGTTTAATATTAAACTAACATGGCCACATTAAAAACATTGAAAACTAAAGGAAACAAAGATACTAAATGCTAACATCACTATTTCTACTTTAATATATCTCCTTTTACATAATGTATGTTCAAATAAATATATACTATATATGCAGTGTTATCACTCAACAATGTATTATAAGCATTTGTGTGTTATCACAAAGCCTTCATAGCCACTGTTTTAATAGCTGCATCATATTCTATTGGTTAAATATAATAAAACTTACTTAAATAATCTCCTATGGAATATATAGGTATGTGGTCTGAGGGTTGGGGACCCGTGGTTTGGGCAATGCGAGACTGTCTTTCCTGCCCTCTTCGGTGCCTTTTTCCTTGATATGATATTAAAACCAGTACTGTGATCACTCACCTGATTCTGAGTTCTTATGAAGGGACTTTCTTGCATAGATAGTTGTTGAATTTGGTTTTCCTGCAGAGGGATGATCCCTGAAGTGTTCTATGCAGCCATCTTGCCCTGCCTCCTCCCCGCTTCAAAAACTCCCTACCTCTTCTCAACTTCTCCCTTGGTCACCGTCAATTCTAGAGTTCTTTCTGTTACCTGAGCCCTATTTGCCCCTAGATCCTACAGTCTTAGTGGACCACCTCCCAACCCCCACCCCCACCAGAGCACACTCAGATAATGAACCTTGTTTCTCAACTAGACCCCCACCTCGTCTCTAGACCGATCCTCCTCACCAGATCCCACCCTCACCCAGGAAATCAACCTCTCACCCAACTTGATTCCCCCATGAATTCTACTGAATCATTTGCCTGGCAACTGGCAAATGGTGGGTTCACCCCCCACCAATCCTCTTGCTATGGTTTGGCTGTGTTTCCACCCAAATCTCATCTTGAATTCCCACATGTTGTGGGAGGGGCCCGGTGGGAGGTAATTGAATCACCAGGGCAGGTCTTTCCCATGCTGTTCTCATGATAGTGAATAAGTCTCACGAGATCTGATGGTATTATAAGGGGGAGTTCCCCTGCACAAGCGCTCTGTTTGCCTGCCACCATTCACATAAAACGTGACTTGCTCCTCCTTGCCTTCCACCATGATTATGAGGCCTCCCCAGCCATGTGGAACTATAAGTTCATTAAACCTCTTTCTTTTGTAATTTGCCCAGTTTCAGGTATGTCTTTATCAGCAGCATGAAAACAGACTAATACACCTCTACTGCATGACTATCAGACGCCTCCATAACTCTGACTCAATCTGACTTAATTCCAGTCCAACTATATATCGTCCTAGAGAACTCATGTCCATATAACATCTGTTGGTTGGCCTCTTCTGTCCCCACAATCTCCAGCTTCAACCACTCAAGACTGCCCAGTTCATTCTTCTTCTGGTAACAGGCATCTGCCCAGGACTTGTTCCTCCCCACCTGATCACACTGTGATTTCTAGCAAGAGCTTCTTTTCTTCCATCCATAAGAGGCTTCTCTCTGAGGAAATCCTGAAATAGTTGTGTGGAGACCAGTAGCTTCTTTCTCCCCAGCCATGAAAGCCAGGAGCTCCTGGAGACACAAGTCACAAAGAGAGAATAGTTCACAATATCCACTAATAATAATAGCAACTGACTATGAGACTATGTCAAAGCTCAATGGACTTTTTTGACTCACCAATTACAAATGATGTGATCTTTACGAAAGTAGTTTTTTTTGAGAGAGGGTCTCACTCTGTCACCCAGGCTGGAGTGCAGTGGCATGGTCACAGCTCGCTGCAGGCTTGACCTCCCCAGGCTCAGGTAATCCTCCTGCCTCAGCCTTCCAAGTAGCTGGGACTCCAAGTGCATGCCACCACACCTGGCTCATTTTTTAAATATTTTGTAGAGATGGGGTGTGTTAGTCCATTTTCACGCTGCTGATAAAGACATACTGAGACTGGGTAATTTATAAAGAAAAAGAGGTTTAATGGACTCACAGTTCCATGTGGTTGGGAAGGCCTCACAATCACGGTAGAAGGTGAAAGGCACGTCTTACATGGCAGCAAGCAAGAGAGAAAGATGAGAGCCAAGTGAAAGGGGAAACCCCTTATAAAACCATTAGCTCTCATGAGACTTACTCACTACCAATAGAACAGTACGGGAGAACCCACCCCCATGATTCCGTTATCTCCCACCAGCTCCCTCCCACGACATGTGGGAATTATGGGAGCTACAATTCAAGATGATATTTGGGTGGGGACACAGCCAAACCACATCATGGGGTTTCACCATGTTGCCCAGGCTGGTCTCCTGATCTCAAGCTATCTGCCCATCTCAGCCTTCCAGAATGCTGGGATTACAGACATGAGCCACTTGCAGCCGGCCTACAAAAGCATTTTTTAAGTAAGAAGATAAACTCTTGCACCCCCATAAAAGTGGGAGCATTTGAGGAAATATGGTTGGGACTTCTGGGGCCTTCCATCCTCATAGCTGGGGGCTGAATCCCAGGCTTGGGATAAAAGACTCCTTCCCAAAGAGATGACTCTGGCAGCAGCAATGTCTTCTTCTTCCCTCTGCTGTCCAGCTCAGCCTGGGGCCTGAGGTTGAGCTTGTGAGACTAGTCTTTACCCACTGGCAAGGAGAAATACAGCCCTGTTGGGTAGGGGTCTGCCAACTCCATCCAGCTCAGCCTGCTCTTCGCAGGCTTCAAAGCAGGTAGACTTCTATCCTGGAGCAGGTGAAATGGACAGAAAACAGGAGCAAGAGACTGTTATTATATATTACATTGCAGGACACCTTTTCTGAACTTAGGATTTCAGGCTGTCTGCTCACCGCCTGTTCTGCTAATGTGCTGTTTCAATAAATGGATGAATGGATGGATGAACAGATAGATGGATGGGTGGATGGAGAGATGGATGGGTGGATGGAGAGATAGATGGATGGATAGATGAGTGGGTGGTTAGGTAGGTAAATGGGTGGGTGGATGGATGGGTGGATGGGTGGGTGGATGGATGGATCGATGGATGGATGGATGGATGGTGTTATATACTTTTTAAGTGCTGTCTGGAGCCAGGACTAGGGGCCAGTAAGTTCCTTTTCTTGAGCAGGTGATTAAGTCCACACTCCCAACACCTCTCTTGTCAGAGTCTCATACTTGGGGCCGTTATCCACCTGTCCTAATCAGTCCATGGCCAGGTACCACACAACCAGGGATAGTCCTATACCCAGACCCCACTGAACTTATTCAAATAAGCTAATCTTAAGCCTGCTTACCCTGCTTCTCCCACTCCTTTCTGCAGAAACCACAACAAAATGCTTGCCCATGGCTCCTCCCTTCCCTCTGCCTCATGACTGACGCCAGTTATTCCCCGTGTGGCCCCCTGTGGTGTGACATGTACTCCCTCTCTGGGAATCTGGGAGTATAGAAAATTATCTTTTCAGTGGCAGTCATCTCCTAATCTGTTGGCCTTACCCTACCTAAATAATAATAAAAGCTACTCAAACAAATGGATAGCTTGATGGATAGATGGACGGATGGATGGATGGATGGATGGATAGATAGATAGATAGATAGATAGATAGATAGATAGATAGATAGATAGATAGATAGGAGAATAAACACTTAAGGAAGGAAACAAGCAGCTGTAGTGACTGCTCCTGTAACACAGTATGGCCCTAACAGCAGCCACAGGGCACACCCCTCTTCCCAATGCACCTGTATCCTCATCACCCCAGCACTTCACCCTCATGCTGGGGCTCTGGTCCAGACTGTCTGGGATGTGGGAACAAAGTGGTAGGTTCTTATAAAAGGAACTGTTTCCTCCTGAAATGAATGCGTCCCCAGGCTCAGTCAGAGCAGGACTTGCAGGAAGGGAGGCAAAGAGCAGCTCGAGTTTCTCACCTGGCTCGGGGCCCTGCGGGAAGACAGGAGCACAACACGCCTCTCAGCTTTTGTTTTGTCCACTTGGGAAATTTCTAGCTGATGTGTTTAACCTAATCAATCAGCATCTTGGTGCCTTGATAAATATGTTTTGCACGGTTCAATGCTCCCATGGGTTTGTGGCATCATACTCAACCTCAGAAATACAGATCTGGGCATGGTGGCTCAAGCCTGTAATCCCAGCACTTTGGGAGGTTCAAGGCGGGCAGATCACTTGAGGTCAGGAGTTCAAGATCAGACTGGGCAACATGATGAAACCCCGTCTCTACTAAAAATACAAAAATTAGCTGAATATGATGACAGGTGCCTGTAGTTCCAGCTGTTTGGGAGGCTGAAGCATGAGAATTGCTTGAACCTGGGAGGTAGAGGTTGCAGTGAGCCGAGGTAGTGCCACTGCACTCCAGCCTGGGTGACAGAGCAAGACTCTGTCTAAAAAAAAAGAAATTCAGAAAAAAGAAATTCAGACAAGAGGGTCAATAATTTCTCAGGGAGTATTCAACCCTTCTGAAAGAGTAGACCCTAAATTCCAGGTTCCTGTTGGGATGTTAAATTAAGTATTTTTCACTGTACTTCATTAAATTCTCCCCCTTTAGTCTTCAGTCATACTCACTGAACTTTTTTTTTTTTTGAAAGTTAAATAAATCCTGTGTTTGTCTTTCTCAGTCAGTTTTCTGCTTTGAAAAGTTATTACTTTTGGCTACAGTTGTCCCTGGGACACTTTGTCACTTATACTCACATCTCATGTATTGCTTTCTCGTACTCTCTCGTTCAGAAATCTGGGGAGCCACTGGCAGGGGGTGTTGCTTTTATTAAGTCATTTTCTATATTCACAGTCTTAATTTGGTGAAATCTGTCTGAATGTACAGCCTTGACTTAGCACAATTGCAAGAAACTGCCTTCCCATAGATGGAGTGTAGAACAGAACTTGGAAAGGACCCTTGCCCAAAACATCTCCCTATCACTCTGCAGAGGGGGAACTTTCCACAGTCAGAAGTATAGTCATTTACGTAAGTTTTTCGAGATCTATTGTACAGCATGGTGGCAATAGCTAATAATAATGTACTATATATTTCAAAATTTTAAGAAAGCAGATTTTAAATGTTCATAGTACGAAACAGTGATAAGAATATAAGGCAATGGATATGTTAATTAGCCTGATCTAATCATTCCATAATATACCTGTCATCATTCCATAATGTACAATATACATATGTCACACTGTACCACATAAGTAGATACATTTACTATTTGTCAATTAAAAATAAAATAAATTAAGGCTCTGAGTCTTTAAAATCTCCTAGGAAGGGGCAACTCTTCAGAAAAGAGCAAGGTCTGAGCCACTAACTATCCGAGATGCTCAGGCCAACATTTCAGTCTGATGGGGATGGGGGAGGAAGTGGGAGCGTGGGGTCCTCGGAAAGCAGCAGCCTACAGGAGCACAGAGGAGATCCACCGCGGAGGAAGCCCCAGTTGGGTGGATGAGGGCTAAAGGTGCAGGGCAGATGGGACCTGGAAGGGCACATTCTGCTGACTTAAGACAGAGTATGAGTGAGGATCATTTTCGTGCTATAAGATAAGCAGTCCCTGAATCTCTTCTCATGGTTTATAGCCAGAATTCACTGACTGACTGAGCCAGCCTTCACCACTCTGCTGTCACAGCCCAAATCCATTTCCTGTACTTCCCCAAGCGTTTCAGAGAATTGCAGTCAGCCGCAAGGTAACAGCTGCACACAGCAATGGCATTTATACCTACAATAAACTATAGGATAAGACTTCCTTTACAAGTCCGATTCACACATAACATACTAGCCTTGTTCCTGATTTGATTTTAGGGAGAAACTATTGAGTGGTTCAACATAAAGTAAGACGTTTGCTGACATTTTTGTTGGTGTCCTTTATCAGATAGAGAGGTTATTTCTCTTTCTGGACTGCTGAGAAGTTTTTTTGTTTTGTTTTGTTTTGTTTTTTAAATCATGGATACATATTGGATTTCGCCAAATGCTTTTTCTGCATCTATTGAAATTATATTTTTCTCTGTTATTCTGTTAATGTGGTAGATTACATTGATTATTTTTGAATTTTAAGTCAACCTTAAATTACTAGAGTAAACTCCACTTGGTCATGGATAATTATCTTTCTTATATATTGCTAGATTTGGCTTGCTAATATTTTGTTAAGAATTCTGATGGCGGCCGGGCGCGGTGGCTCAAGCCTGTAATCCCAGCACTTTGGGAGGCCGAGACGGGCGGATCACGAGGTCAGGAGATC
>NW_012117599.1:3277236-3292794 GCF_000951035.1 Colobus angolensis palliatus
GAAGGAAGGAAGGAAGAAAGAAAGGAAGGAAGGAAAAAGAAAAATAATCAGTGGAACCATTGATGCCTGAAGTCTGTTATACTGAGGGTTATGAATCTATATGTAAATATATAGATATTGATATAATTGCTCCTATTTTATTTTTTGAGACAGATTTTCTATTTAATTTCAATTTTGGTAGTTTGTGTTTTTCACAAACTTGTCTATTTCACCTACACTGGTGAATTTATTTCTTTAAAGTTGTTTATAATATTCCTTTATTATCTTTTTAATATCTTTATGAAATCTAGTGCTATAGCTCCACTCCTTCATTCTTAATATGAGTAATTTGTGTTTGCTTTCTTGATTAGTTTGCAATCTATCGATTTTATTGTTTTTATGTTTTGAAAGAACCAACTTTTGGTTTTGTTACATTTCTCTATTCTTCTATGTTCTCTGTCTCATTTATTTCTACTATAATTATCATTGTTTCCTTTTTTCTGCTTCATTTGGTTTGATTTGCTTATCTTTTTCCAGTCTCTTAAGTTACAAACTTAGATCGTTAATTTTTAAAAAGTTTTATTTTTACATTTTTACATTTAAGCTTCTGTTGGACTTGATAGATCATTAATTTTAAACCTTTCTTTTTTTTGTAAGAATAGCATTTAAAACCATAAACTTCCTATTAAGCAGTGCTTTAGCCACATCCCACTAATTTGGGTATGTCATGTTTTCATTATTATGTAGTTGAAATATTTTCGGCTGGGCGCAGTGGCTCACGCCTGTAATCCCAGCACTTTGGGAAGCTGAGGTGGGTGGATCACCTGAGGTCAGGAGTTCAAGACCAGCCTGGCCAACATAGTGAAATCCCATCTCTACTAAAACAACAAATTACAAAAATTAGCCGGGCATGATGGCGGGTGCCTGTAATCCCAGCTACTTGGGAGGTTGAGGTGGGAGAATCGCTTGAACCTGGGAGGTGGAGGTTGCAGATAGCCAAGAGCGCATTCCTGCATTCCAGTCTGGGCCACAGAGCAAGACTCCATCTACAAAAAAAAAAAAAAAAAGGAGAAGAAGAAATATTTTCTACTTTTCTACTTTGCTTTGTGATTCCTTCTCTGATCCATGGGATGTTTCAAAGTATGTTGTTTTATTTTCAAACATTTAGGGATTTTATAGATATTTTAACATTTTTACTCTCTTTTTTTTTTTTTTTTTTTGAGGCAGTGTCTCACTCTGTGGCCCAGGCTGGAGTGCAGTGGCATAATCCTAGCTCGCTGCAACCTGAAATTCCTGGGCTCAAGCAATCCTCCTGCCTTAGCCTCCCAAGAATCTAAAAATACAGGCCCACCACCAGGCCGGCTACTGAAAAAAAACTTTTTGTAGAGATGGGGTCTCATTATGTTGCTCAGGCTGGTCTTAAACTCCCAGCCTCAAGCAATTCTCCTGCCTCAGCCTCCCAGAGGATTGGGATTACAGACATGAGCCCATGCACCTGGCTATTGGCTCTCTAATTTAATACTATTGTTACAGAACATCCCTTATAAGATTTTAATCTTTGAAATTTATTGAGACTTGTTCGATGGCACAGATTTGGTCTATCTAAGGGAACTTTCCATGTATTCATGCACAGAATACCTATTCTTTTGTTATTTGCTTGAATGTCTATAAAAGTCAATTAGGTCAACATGCTTGACAGTATCTTACAGGTCTTCTAGATCAGCACTGTCCAAAAGAAATGTAATGTCGCCACATATGTAATTTTAAATTTTCTAATAGCCACAATCAATGAAGAAAAAAGAAACAGGTGAAATTAATTGTAATATGTTTTATTTAAGCCCAAATATCCAAATAGCATTTTAACATGTAATCAACATAAAATTATTCATTTTATTTTATTTATTTTTTTTTGGAAATAGAGTCTCATTCTGTCACGCAGGCTGGAGCGCAGTGGCGCGATCTTGGCTCACTGCAACCTCCACCTCCTGGGTTCAAGCAATTCTCGTGCCTCAGCCTCCCAAGTAGCTGGAATTGAAGGTGCGCACCACCACACCTGGCTAATTTTTTGTAATTTTAGTAGAGACAGGGTTTCACCATGTTGCCCAGGTTGGTCTCGAACTCCTGAGCTCAGGCAATCCACCCTCCTTGGCCTCCCAAAATGCTAGGATTACAGATATGAGCCACCAAGCCCAGCCTGTAATCAACATAAAATTATGAATAAAATATTTTACATTATTGTTTTCATTTTAAGTCTTTGAATATCAGTGTGAACTTTACACCTCCTGGCAAACCTCCCTTTAGACTAACCACATTTCAAAAGCACAATAGCCACTTGTGGCCCTAGTGGCTATCATATCAACAGCAGAGTTCTAGATCCTCACCAGTTTTTTTCCTTTTATTTTATTCCATCAATTGCTTAAAGAGGGATGTTAAAATCTTCAACTGTGATTATGGATTTGCCTATTTATCCCTTTATTTTTGTCAGTTTTGCCTCATTTATTTGGTACATATGCAGTCAAGTAGACTTCATCCCTGGAATGCAATGTTAGTTCAACAGACACAAATCAATAAATGGGATTCATCATGTAACAGAACTAAAGACAAAAACCACATGATTATCTGAATAGATGCAGAAAATGCTTTCAAAAAAATTACACATCCATTCATGTTAAAAAAAAAAAAAAACTCTCAATAAACTAGGTATTGAGGAACCTACCTCAAAATAATAAGAGCCATCAATGGCAAACCCACAGCTAACATCATATTCATTGGGCAAAAGCCAGAAGCATTCCCCTTGAAAACTGACACAAGACAAGGATGCCCTCTCTCACTACTCCTATTTAACATGGTATTGGAAATTCTGGCCAGGGCAATTAGGCAAGAGAAAGAAATAAAGGGCATCTAAATAAAAAGAGAGGAAGTCAAACTGTCCCTGTCTGTAGATGACACGATCCTATTTGACAAAGCCCCACAGTCTCAGCCCAAAAGCTTCTTAAGCCGATTAACAACTTCAGCAAAGTCTCAGGATACAAAATCAATGTGCAAAAATCACTGCTTGATCGTGGTGAATAGGCTTTTTGATGTGCTGCTGGATTTGGTTTGCCAGAATTTTGTTGAGGATTTTTGCATCATTGTTCTTCAAAGATATTGGCCTGAAGTTTTCTTATTTTGTTGTGCCTCTGCCAGGTCTTGGCATCAAGATGATGTTAGCCTCATAGAATTAGTTAGAGAGGAGTCCCTCCTCCTCAGTTACATCCAAATATGGCACAGGAGAACCAAGATACGCCCTAGTGGATCTTCTGAGATCTTCTGAGACCCCAGACATAGTTATCCATGCCTCCATTAGTAAAAATAACTCTTGTCTTCTTGAATCTTCTCTAAAGGGTTATTAGAATAAGATCTCATCTTTGCCTGCTGTTCCAACTGCACAAGAGCCCCCAGATGATCAGACGGCAGCCATATTTTAAGTTCAGTGAGTTACTGGGTCCCTTGGTAGATACGTTCTCTACCATCATCCTCCATGCCTCTGCTCCTAGAAGCCAGATCCTTCAGACCACCCCAACTTAGTGTTGCAGGGACTGGAAACACAAATACCTCTAGTGGCTCACCAGGAGTGATGCTGAGAGATGCCGCAACTGTTTCCAATACTTCATCTCTGGAACCATATACTCTACCTATTGAGGACCTACCATAAAATGGCCGTTGGTTCCAAGTCGTGGAAACAAACAACGACCCCTTGTTCAAGAAGCAGGGACAAGGTGCCTTTAAAAGTAGTAAAGTCTGGACGCAGTGGCTCACACCTGTAATCCCAGCACTTTGGGAGGCCAAGGCGGGTGGGTCACTTGAGGTCAGGAGTTCAAGACCAGACTGGCCAACATGGTGAAACCCCATCTCTACTAAAAATACAAAAATTACCTGGGCATGGTGGCAGGTGCCTGTAATCCCAGCTACTCAGGAGGCTGAGGCAGGAGAATTGCTGGAACCCAGGAGGCAGAGGTTGCAGTGAGCCAAGATCGTGTCGCTACACACTAGCCTGAATGACAGAGCTAGACTCCATCTTAAAATAAATAAATGAATAAATAAATAGATAAGTTTTTAAAAAAATATAAAAAATAAATAAATCTTATTGGAATTTGTTGGCTTGAGGTCTCTGGAAGCAGTTTGGGTCTCTGGCCAGAAACCAACCAATTCGGCAATTGTGGTACTTCTGGTGCCCCAGTGTCAGGAGAACAGCGAGGGTAAAAGAACAATGGGGTTTGGTTCCATTCTCTTAGAGCTACAGCTGCACAGAATTAAAAGGGAATTCCCCTACTCCAGTGATTTGGGTTTTGCTGACTGCTTTTGCTGCTACCATCACCCCTGCCAGAGGGTTTTTTTATGGACCAGGGCATGAGAGAATGGAGAAGAAGTGGAACAAAAATATGTGGGATTTTTATCTGTGGCATTTTTCTTTTTCTTTTTTTTTTTTTTGAGACGGAGTCTCGCTCTGTGGCCCGGGCTGGAGTGCAGTGGCCCGATCTCAGCTCACTGCAAGCTCCGCCTCCCGGGTTCACGCCATTCTTCTGCCTCAGCCTCCCAAGTAGCTGGGAATACAGGCGCCCGCCACCTCGCCCGGCTAGATTTTTGTATTTTTTAGTAAAGACGGGGTTTCACCACGTTAGCCAGGATGGTCTCGATCTCCTGACCTCGTGATCCGCCCGTCTCGGCCTCCCAAAGTGCTGGGATTACAGGCTTGAGCCACCACGCCCGGCCAATGGCATTTTTCTATTTGGCCCCTGGATTCAGAACTATAAAGTTTTCCTCAATGTTTCTCTGTCTCTACTCAGTTCTCACTTCTGGGGTTTGACCTGCTTGGAGTTCACACAGGGGAATCCTAGAGGGAAAAATAAAGGTAAATTCATCACCAGTTTGGTGGTATTCTCATATCAAATTCTGATGTTCTTCCCTGATAATCCTGCTGATATTTATCTGTAGGAGGTTTTAAACAGCTGCCCATGCGTTTGTCCAGATTTTGTAGTTGTATTTAGTGTAAGAGAAAAGTAGGCATGTGTTTGCTCCATGTTATCTGGAACTAGAATCCTTCCTTTAACATCATAACTTCAAAATATAGAAAGCAAAGCATACCAGAACTAAAAGGGAGAATAGAAACTTTCAAAATTATAGTTGGAAACCTTAATACCCTCCTCTTAACAAGTGTTAGACAAACATTTAGTAAAAATAAAAGATAGAGATGATATAATTAGTTGACTATCCTATTTTTACTTACACAGGGCACTACATCCAGCAAGCACAGAATGCACATTCATTTCAAGTGCACATGTAAGATAAAAAGCAAATTCCAGGCTGGGAAAAGATAGTTACAAAGTATGTATCAGATAAGGAATTCATATCCAGAATATATAAAGTAATCCTAAAAAGCAGCTGGGAGGCTGAGGTGGGTGGATCACCTGAGTTCCGGAGTTCAAGACCAGCCTGACCAACATGGAGAAACCCCATCTCTACTAAAAATACAAAAATAGCCAAGCATGGTCACGCATGCCTGTAATCCCAGCTACTCGGGAAGCTAGGCAGGATAATCACTTGAACCTGGGAGGCAGAGGTTGCGGTGAGCTGAGATCGTGCCATTGCACTCCAGCCTGGGCAACAAAAGCAAAAACTCCATCTCAAAAAAAAAAGAAAAAAGAAAAAGAAACCACTAAAAATTGGTAAAAGATTTTATAGGCACAAAGCGAAAGAAGATATCCAAATGACTAATAACTAGAACTAAGACTAAAAACAAAATACATAAAACTAATAACTAAAACTAAGACTGACAATAGCAACTGTTGGAGAAGTATGAAGCAACTGGAACTCTTCATACTTTGTTAGTAAGAGTGTAAACTGGTAAGACCACATAGGAAAACTTTTTGGTAGTTTCTTTTTTTAAATTTTTATTTATTTATTTTTTAATATATATATATTTTTGAGACAGAATTTAGCTCTTGTTGCCCAGGCTGGAGTGCAATGGCATGATCTCTGCTCACTGCAACCTCCACCTCCCAGGTTCAAGCGATTCTCCTGCCTCAGCCTCCCAAGTCACTGGGATTATCGGCATGCGCTACTACACTCAGCTAATTTTTGTATTATTAGTAGAGATGGGGTTTCACCATGTTAACCAGGCTGGTCTCGAACTCCTGACCTCATGTTCTGCCTGCCTCAGCCTCCCAAAGTGCTGAGATTACCACGTCGGCCTTTAAAAAATTTGTTTGAGATGGACCTCATTCTGTCACCCAGGCTGGAGTGTAGCAGCGTGATCACAGCTCACTGCAACCTCTGCCTCCCGGGTTCAAGCAATTCTCCTGCCTCAGCCTCCTGAGTAGGTGGGATTACAGGTGTGCACCACCATGCCTGGCTAATTTTTTATATTTTTAGTAGAGACGGGATTTCACCAAGTTAGCCAGGATGGTCTCGATCTCTTGACCTTGTGATCCACCCACAATGAACAAGGAGAACACATAGACACAGGGAGGGGAACATCACACACTAGGGCCTGTAGGGGGTGGGGGGCTAAAGGAGGGATAACATTAGGAGAAATACCTAATGTAGGTGATGGGTTGATGGGTGCAGCAAACCACCATGGCACATGTATGCCTATGTAACAAAACTGCACATTCTGCACATGTACCCCAGAACTTAAAGTATAATATAAAAAAAAGAAAGAAAACGTGGTGCATATACACCATGGAATACTATGCAGCTATGAAAAAAAAAAGAGAACAAAATCATGTCCTTTGCTGCAACATGGATACAGCTGGAGGCCATAATTCTAAGAGAACTAATGCAGAAAGAGAAAACCAAATACTGCATGGTCTCACTTATAAGTAAGAGCTAAACATTGGGTACACATGGACGTAAAGATGGAAACAAGAGACACAGGAGACTATAAGAGGGGGGAAGTAGGGAGGAGCGCAAGGGTTGAAAAACTACCTACTGGGACTATGCTCACTACCTAGATGACGGGTTCAGTTGTACTCCAAACCTCAGCATCATGCAACGTACCCTTGTACAAGTCTGCACAAGTACCCACTTCATCTAAAATGAAAGTTGAAGAAAAAAAGCACATTAGGTTCATTGAGAAGAGAATGGAGAAAGGCAGAGGGCAGGTCTTAGCATGGTAGAAAATTTTAAACAGCAATTAAGAAATAAGGTGCTTGGCCAGGTGTGGTGGCTCACTCTTGTAATCCCAGTATAGAATGAGACCACCACTTCTCCTGCTGTCTTTCCCAGCTTTTCCTTGTCTCTCCTTTTCCCTAGTTTATAAGACAGGAGAAGGGGGAGAAAGCAAAAAGTTGGAAAGAAACAGAAGTAAGATAAATAGCTAGACGACCTTGGCACCACCACCTGGCCCTGGTGGTTAAAATAATAATGATAATATTAACCCCTGACCAAAACTACTAGTGTTATCTGTAAATTCCAGACATTGTATGAGAAAGCACTGTAAAACTTTTTGTTCCGTTAGCTGATGCATGTAGCCCCTCGTCACGTTTTCCACGCATGCTTGATTTATTATGACCCTTTTACATGGATCCCTTAAAGTTGTAAGCCTTTAAAAAGGCCACGTATTTCTTCTTCAGGGAGCTCGGTTCTTAAGACGTGAGTCTGCCGACGCTCCTGGCCGAATAAAAAAACCTCTTTCTTCTTTAATCCGGTGTCTGAGGAGTTTTGTCTGCGGCTCGTCCTGCTACACCAGCACTTTGGGAGGCCGAGGTGGGTGGATCACCTGAGGTCAGGAGTTTGAGACCAGCCTGGCCAACATGGTGAAACCCCAACTCTATTCTAAATAGAACAACAACAACAACAAAAAAAAAAAACACCTGGGCGTGATGGCGCTTGCCTATAGTCCTGGCTACCTGGGGCTGAGGCAGGAGAATCACTTGAACCCGGGAGATGGAGGTTGCAATAAGCCGAGATCACGCCATTGGACTCCAGCCTGGGCAACAAGAGTGAAGCTCCATCTCAAAAAAAAGAAAGAAATAAGGTGTGTAAAGCAAATATTGACAGAAGCAAAACAAAGAAAAAGAAAAAGGAGAGTCATGGGACTTGTCCCAGCAGGGTGGAAAGCTTTAAATGGTTATTAAGAAATGGGATGAATAAAATGGATATTGATGGATTAAAACAAAGGATTTAACACAGCACTACCAAAGGTTGAGCAGGCCCAAGAGACCCCCTGCTGGTCCCTCAACATTAAAGGGTTCCAAACAAGCCTACTCTATTTACTCCAGTTTGCAGACATTTCAAAAGCCAAAGGCAAAGTTTATCATGAGAAACCCGACCAGCAATCGCTGTGACAGTTGTTAGCAGGTTCATCAAGATGAAGATTGACAAAAGGGTTACAGTCCCTTGGCTCCACCCCTCCTCAGTGGGGACCCAAAGCCTTATGTACATCAGTAGGTAAAACGGTTGGGAGGAGTGGGGTGTGGAGAAAAGGTTACTGGGACTCAATACAGGAACCCTCAGCACTGTGGTACCAAAACCTACTGATGAAGTCCTGAGGCAGGCTGCAGTTAGAATGAGGGAACAGTAAAAGGTAAGGGTTGATAGGATCATGAAAGGCGGAACGCTTAAGCAGACATTAGGTAAAGAAGCTGTGTGTCCTTTACCTGAATGTTTTATGGGATGGCTGGGGAACACTTTTTCTTTTTGAGATGGAGTCTCGCCCTGTTGCCCAGGCTGGAGTGCAGTGGCACGATCTCAGCTCACTGCAACCTCTGCCTCCCAGGTTCAAACGATTCTCGTGCCTCAGCCTCCCCAGTAGCTGAGATTACAGGTGTGCGCCACCACACCCAGCTGATTTTTGTATTTTTAGTAGAGACGGGGTTTCACCCTGTTGGCCAGGCTAATCTCAAACTACTGACCTCAGGTGATCCGCCCACCTCAACCTCTCGAAGTGCTGGGATTACAGGTGTGAGCCACCACACCCGGCCTAACACTTCTTAATACCTAGTATTGTAACACCCAAACCTGTTAATTAAGTCCTAATGGAGGCCACAGTTAGGAATGTAGTGGTTGATAGAATTAAAGTCTATAGGCAAATTGGTGTTTTTCAGCAGGCTTCATGAGAACTGCTTGCGTGTGTCTCTTCCCTGATTGTGTTATGGGAATGGATATTGTGTATGCCTGGGAATGTTTCCCCTACCTAGTATTGTAAAACATAAGGCATCACAGTGCACAGCACTTCAATCAGTGTGGAGAGTGTTCTTAGAGGTCACCGGTGTGGAAGCTGAGGCTTCCTCCCCTTGCCTCCCCTGCACCATGCTGCAGAGACCAAACACCTGTTTCTTATTAGGTCACAGTTCTCTCAGCAGGTGAGGCATTAACGGCCAAGAAAAAGAAAGGATGAGACTATAATCATGAGTAAGTCTAGCAAGGGAAATATTTTTAGGTGTTTTTATTTTTTTGTTGTTTTTGTTCTTTTTTTTTTTTTTGCTTTGGAAACTGTTAGTCCAAACTGCACCATTTTGTAAAACCCCCAGCCATTTTGCAGACCTTGGTCAAAGTGAAACATTCCACAGGGGTTCGGGCACACCTGCCCAACCGCCTGACTCCCTTACTCTATTCTGTTGGAAGAAAGTGTAAGGAACCTCACACTGCATCAGAACACCAAACTGCCTAATCACGGGAACACGTTATCAACGTTTTCCCAGGCAGCAGGTCACGCCCCCTGTCCCAGACCCCTCCCGCCCAGCCTAGCGTTGCCCCAGCCTGTAAGCAGCGGTGGACACTGGCATTAACCTGGGCCCCCACCTCTGCAGGTCTCATGCTGGACATAAAGCCTGCATTCGCTGTAGAGCCACCACTCTCTGTGTGTCTTTCTTAAACCCTCACCTTCCCTTAAAACCTAACAAAAACTATCCATAAGACAATTTTTCCTCATCCTCCAGTAAGAACCTAAGTTTTGTTTGTTTTAGTTTGGTTTTGGGGCTTTTTGTTTGTTTGAGACAAGGTTTTACTTTGCTGTCCAGGCTGAAGTGAAGTGGTGCAATCATGACACTGATTTGATTCTCCCCGATCAAATCTCCTAAGTAGCTGGGACTGCAGGCGTGTGATACCATGCCTGTGTAATTTTTGTATTTTTTGTAGAGATAGAGTTTTGCCCCCAGGCTGATCTTGAACTCCTGGGCTCAAGCAATCCTCCTGTGTTGGCCTCCCAAAGTGCTGGGATTACAGGCGTGAGCCACCACGCCTGGCCTAAGAGTTTTGCCCCCAGGCTGATCTTGAACTCCTGGGCTCAAGCAATCCTCCTGTGTTGGCCTCCCAAAGTGCTAGGATTACAGGCGTGAGCCACCACGCCTGGCCTAAGAACCTGGTTTTTGGACAACTATGAAAGTGCTGTTTTACCTAATAGGATGTAGACACGTAATAATTCATAATGCCTGAACGGGCACAGGCAAAAAATATAAAGAAAACTGAGAATGACTGGATATCATATCTAATGGTGCCACGTTTGTGTCTAACATCTTTGACATGGTTCTCAGCAACTCTCTGGGAATCAGCTGTTGAGCTAGATGGAGATGGGAAGAGGATAAAGACGGAGATAGTTGGCTGGGTGAGGTGGTTCACATCTGAAATCCCAGCACTTTGGGAGGCCAAGGTGGATGGAGGTCAGGAGTTTGAGACCAGCCTGACCAACATGGAGAAACCCCGTCTCTACAAAAAATACAAAAAAAATTTAGCTGGGCGGGGTGGCGTATGCCTGTAATCCCAGCTACTCGGGATGCTGAGGCAGGAGAATCGCTTGAACCCAGGAGGCAGAGGTTGTGGTGAGCTGAGATTCTGCCACTGCACTCCATCCATTGGAAAAAAAAAAAGACTTGGATAGTTGTGTTATATCTAATTATTAATTCTAACAGGTTGTGGAGAAGCTTGGCATGAAAATCATGAGGTATAATGAAGTTTGTGTATTATTTCCAGATTGTTCTTACCATGTGGTTAAGTCACAGATGAAAACAAGCAATGTTTGAAGGATATTCCCAACCTCCAGATGTACCTAATCCTGGTGAAGCCGATGCTGTTAGCACCCTCCCATATCCGTGGGCCTTTTAGAATTTTCAGCTGATTTCCAACTACCGGTATTTGTACCTCTGTGCCTGCAGCCCCTTTTCCTTAGAAATATGTGTTGCCTATTTGCAAGGCAAACCAGAGTAGCAAAGAATTGATACCCCCCAAAGCCCTACGGGCAGATCCCTCAACCAACCGCTCTCAAGAGTTGATGTATAAATGCCCCAGCTCCTTGTACCTTGGGCAGAATAATTCTGTGGTGTGGGTTTTGCACCATTCCTAGCAGTAATCCTGCAAGGTTGAGCTCAAGTACCCAGCATGGTAGCTGGCTTGATGACACATTTTATTGGCTGTCCTACTGTCCCTGTATCATCCAGCCACCTCATACCAGCGTTCCAAAACAAACTACCCACACTGGAATCCTTGCCTCAAGTTCTGCTTCTGGGGAATCAAACTAAGACGACTTGAATGTGAGGTCACCCACGGGACATCTCTCGGCTTCCTAGTCATAAAGAGAACACTGGGGGAATACATTCGGGGAACTCGTGAGCGTACTATTTCTTGTTTTTCAAATTACCTGAAAGTGATCTCATCTAGATGTACTTTATTGTTTCAGTAGTGACATTGAAGGGGCTAGCGATTAGATGAAATTGATGCATATGAGGGAAAGCCCAAAATAAGTCATTCCTGAGCAAAGCGAACATCTGAAGGGCATCCTGGATGGCCCACACGCAGGGAGGATAATACAAATATTTAACACCTGGTACAGCACGGGCCTCAACCAGCCATACAAGCTGCCGGCCTACCTGCTGAGGGGCTGCCACACAAACTGACCATTGGCCTGCCCGGTGAAACAAGGATTCCTGGTTCTGCCTGGGTCAAATCTTCAGGATGGGTTGAGAGGTCAGCGGGCAAAGAAGGATTTACTTGGCTTTCTCCAAGGGGACTCCGAGGCAGGTGAGTCTGATTTTGATTCCTTCTCAGAAACAGAAGTGACGGACTGAAACATTCATTGAACATCTCCAAAGGGAGTTAAAGGCCCAGCAGGGCCACATCGTCACGCGTCCACTTTACACTCCAACATGTTATCACTTGTGTCCTCTCCTGACTATGGAAGTTAAGGCCACAAACAGCACACAGTTTCCTTCCAGAGAGTTGTCTCTTCTCTGTTGTGGGTAGTGTGAGCAAGACCAAGGTAGCAAAATAGCCAAGGGGTAGGTGTATATATGACCAAGATAAATAGCTCCGAGCCTCTCCTGGCACTAGGAAAGTGACACAGAATGATGATGTAATCAGAAAAGGTGTTTGGAGTACATGTATGAGGAGATTGGTGAGGTGCTAATTCATTCACTTACTGGAGATACTGTAACGTATGGTTAACCCATTCCTGCTACCCAGACCCCAGAGTTGCCTGGTGTCTCTTCATCTCCTTGACCTTCTCAGTTGGTTCTGTTAGCCTTCCAGTAATTTCCTTGTATTGCTTAAAATTTCTACAAGTGGTTACTTTTGCTTACAACCAAAGAACCATGATTGATTTGGGTCCTACATGCTTATCTTCAGCCATGTTTTGTGAGGGGTGGACCCCGTGAAAGAAAGTGTGTGGCAGCAACTCCTGAAAATAAGAAAAGCCAGTCCCTGGATCTTCACAGACAAAAGGAAACACAGGAGGTTGCTGTGGGTTTGAAGGACTTGGTGTATGTAACTTGAATGACAGCTTCACCTCAGTTGGCTCTCAGTTTCCTATGCAGCTAGAATTCCATCCCTGTTTCCTCCATTGTCCCATGGGTTGGCTGGCCTACGAGTCAGGAACTTCTCCTAAGCAAAGCCCAAGTGGTTTGGGCAGATACTGGGGAAAGGACAAAGGTTCGGGTGAGGCTTACCTAACTTGTTAGCAATTCTGGTAGACAGGGAGTGGGTGGGCATTGGAATCACAGGCTAAAATGAAGCCTGGCTGGAATACGTAGTGGCCACTTGCCATGATACTCACATTTACTACAAAGTAATTATATATGTCCGTTTCCTGGGAAGCATATTGTGAACTGGATGGATTTCTTTTATTTTTCTTTCCTTTTTTCAATTCTTATTTTCATTCAGAAAATTGGGAAATGAGTTTTCTTTCATGATTTTAATGATTTCTTTGCCAGCGTTGAATACAGCACATTCACGTAAAACTCTCAAAGGTGGCCATCTGAGCACTCTGCCAGCCTGGCCCACCCACAGAACTTTGCCTAGAAGCTTTGTCTTTTATAGAACTTAGCTCGGGCAATGATATCATTGACGAAGTCATTGTCTATGTCCTCCAGGGTGGCAATTGCTTCAATTCCTGACTTAAAAGCTGAGAGACCACCTGAAATGAAACACAGAGTTAGGCTCAAATATTAACTTTCAGTAGAAATAAGCAATGAGCATTGCCAAGATGTTAGCTCGCCAGGCAAATCTTCCAAAGCAGGCAGTCCCAAATCCTCCTCCCTCTCTCTCCCTTTCTGAAAGGACACGCTACCCCAAGAATCACTGGGAAAATTCCAGATTGCTTTCTTTCTCTTTTTCCAAAGTCTTTGGTTTTTCTTGTTGCAAAAATCAGATTTGCTTTTTTATGTAATCCAGGCCTGGCAGAACTAGACCCCCAGTACATCCTCTGCTGAAAATGCTTGTAACATTCTCTCATTTATACAATAATTCACTCATCTATTCACTCATTCATTTATTCATTCAGGAAGTGTTTTCAAGCACCTACTATGTGCCAGGAGAGATCCCTCACTAACTACAAGGTACCCAAGACACACTTATTTCTTTGGGTACGTGTACATATGCGTGTGTATGCTATTTTACCCTAGAATTTTATCTTTAGTAGTTATGTATGTGTTTAACATAATTGCGCTCTGCTCTGATATCCAGAGAAAAAGATGCCTGGTCATGATCCCTGCCTTCAAGGACCTTGAAGTCGAGACTAGAATCTGTTCTGATTAAGGCCATTAGAGTGTGGAGAACATAACATGGGCAGATAGGGGGTAAACCTAACAGGAATTGCTGTGGTTGGGTGTGAAGAGAGAAGGAACCAGAGAGCCTAAGAAAGCAATCTGGTTTTCAGGCTGTGATGACTGGCTGTGTTATAGTGCCTCCGAGACACATAAAATACAGAAGAAAGAGCAAATGTATAGTGAGAGGTTAGTGAGTTAATTCCATATGGGAGATGCTGAATTTGAGGGGGTCTGTGATCAGCCAAGCAGCGATTTCCACTTGGATACGTAGCACCTGAAGTCCTGAGAATACTCACAGAGTAAAATTGTTCAGACAATTTGGAAAGTTGTTGACAGTTTCTTATAACAGGAAAAAACCTATGAGAGGTACGCAAACATATACATATATATGTGTGTGTGTGTATATATGTGTGTGTGTGTGTGTGTATTTTTTTTTTTTTTTTTTTGAGAGATGGGGTCTCACTCTGTCTCTCAGGCTGGAGTGCAGTGATATAATCAATGCTCACTGCAGCCTCAACCTCCCAGGCACAAGCAATCCTCCTGGCTCAGCCTCCTGAGTACTGGGACTGGAGTGTGTCACCATGCCCAGCTACTTTTTCTTTTTTTTTTTTTGTAGAAACACGTGTCACTATGTTTCAAGGTATCACTCAATAGCTCAATAAGCAATGAATAAGCACCCCAATGTTCTGCAGAAGGGGAAATGGAGGTTGAGGATGGAGGACCACTCAAAGTAACTCTGTGGTTCAGAGAATGCGAATGCAGCCTCTAGACAGCTCCTCCCAGGGCCACTGCGGACCCCATGGAAATGCTCCCAAGGAGTCTCGGGTCACACTGGCCTTGAGCGGTCTTATTCATTGCTTATCTAAACAAAGTGCTCAGAATACAGCCTACCTCTGAGGTGCTGAGCAGCACTCCACGTGGGGAATTTTTTCTGGATTGCCTTAAATCTCTCTGTGAGAATCCCAGTGGCCTGTGAAAGATGCTCTTTGCTGTCCCAGGCACCGACAGGGTGGTATGTTTGTTTATCAAGCTAGAAAATTCAGATAATAAAGTCAGCATCTGGATGAGGTAACACATTTTTCTGCCATTCCTAATTTCCTCTCGTGGTATTCAAGTTGTAGATACCGGCCTTTATCCCCAAAGAGTCAATTCTATTGTTCTTTCTTTCATAGAGATGAGAGTCAGAGAAACAAAGTAAGGTTTGGGAGAAATGGACATGGCATAGTTTTAGCTAAACATTCTCATATACAAAAAAAAAAAATGTTAAAGTTGTTTTGAAACAAATAACACCTAAAGTCTACACATTTATAGCAAGAAATAATTATCTAGCTAATTCAGACAAAAATTTGTTTCTAACTGGGAAGGCCAGAAGTCTGTATTTCTGCAGACAATTTAAAATAGAGCCTGGAAGCAAATATCCAGATAATTTGGATCCCCTTCCTCCAGTTTACCCAAAGGAACACGTTGTTTCAAGTAGAGCTCAATTATACCATGTTTTGATCCACATGGATGAAATGTACTGCTTCACAAACCCCAAGAGGACACCTGTAATAACAGTGCTGTT